>NC_061513.1:62394492-62442380 GCF_022539505.1 Lolium rigidum | reverse complement strand
TATAAAGAAAGAACTTCTTGGGAGATAACCCATGTGTTATTTTGCTACAGTATTTTTGTTTTATATTTGTGTCTTGGAAGTTGTTTACTACTGTAGCAACCTCTCCTTATCTTAGTTTTGAGTTTTGTTGTGCCAAGTAAAGTCTTTGATAGTAAAGTAAGTACTAGATTTGGATTACTACGCAGTTCCAGATTTCTTTGCTGTCACGAATCTGGGTCTACCTCCCTGTAGGTAGCTCAGAAAATTAAGCCAATTTACGTGCATGATCCTCAGATATGTACGCAACTTTCATTCAATTTGAGCATTTTCATTTGAGCAAGTCTGGTGGCCTAATAAAATCCATCTTTACAGACTGTTCTGTTTTGACAGATTCTGCCATTTATTTCGCATTGCCTCTTTTGCTATGTTGGATGAATTTCTTTGATCCATTAATGTCCAGTAGCTTTATGCAATGTCCAGAAGTGTTAAGAATGATTGTGTCACCTCTGAACATGTTAATTTTTATTGTCCACTAACCCTCTAATGAGTTGTTTCGAGTTTGGTGTGGAGGAAGTTTTCAAGGGTCAAGAGAGGAAGATGATATACTATGATCAAGGAGAGTGAAAGCTCTAAGCTTGGGGATGCCCCGGTGGTTCACCCCTGCATATATCAAGAAGACTCAAGCATCTAAGCTTGGGGATGCCCAAGGCATCCCCTTCTTCATCGACAAATTATCGAGTTCCTTCTCTTGAAACTATATTTTTATTCGGTCACATCTTATGTACTTTACTTGGAGCGTCTCGTGTGCTTTTGTTTTTGTTTTTGTTTGAATAAATGCTTGTGTGGGAGAGAGACACGCTCCGCTGGTTCATATGAACACATGTGTTCTTAGCTTTTAATTTTCATGGCGAAGTTTCTTCTTCGTTAATTTGTTATATGGTTGGAATTGGAAAATGATACATGTAGTAAATTGCTATAATGTCTTGGATAATGTGATACTTAGCAATTGTTGTGCTCATGTTTAAGCTCTTGCATCATATGCTTTGCACCTATTAATGAAGAAATACATAGAGCTTGCTAAAATTTGGTTTGCATAATTGGTCTCTCTAAAGTCTAGATAATTTCTAGTATTGAGTTTTGAACAACAAGGAAGACGGTGTAGAGTCTTATAATGTTTACAATATGTCTTTTATGTGAGTTTTGCTGCACCGGTTCATCCTTGTGTTTGTTTCAAATAACCTTGCTAGCCTAAGCCTTGTATCGAGAGGGAATACTTCTCATGCATCCAAAATCCTTGAGCCAACTACTATGCCATTCGTGTCCACCATACCTACCTACTATATGGTATTTATCCGCCATTCCAAAGTAAATTGCTTGAGTGCTACCTTTAAAATTCCATCATTCACCTTTGCAATATATAGCTCATGGGACAAATAGCTTAAAAACTATTGTGGTCTTGAATATGTACTTATGCACTTTATCTCTTATTAAGTTGCTTGTCGTGCGATAACCATGCTTCTGGGGATGCCATCAACTATTCTTTGTTGAATATCATGTGAGTTGCTATGCATGTCCGTCTTGTCTGAAGCAAGAGAGATCTACCACCTTCATGGTTGGAGCATGCATATTGTTAGAGAAGAACTTTGGGCCGCTAACTAAAGCCATGATTCATGGTGGAAGTTTCAGTTTGGACATATATCCTCAATCTCATATGAGAATAATAATTGTTGCCACATGCTTATGCATTAAAGAGGAGTCCATTATCCGTTGTCCATGTTGTCCCGGTATGGATGTCTAAGTTGAGAATAATCAAAAGCGAGAAATCCAAAATGCGAGCTTTCTCCTTAGACCTTTGTACGAGCGGCATGGAGGTACCCCATTGTGACACTTGGTCAAAACGTGTGCATTGCAAAGATCCGGTAGTCCAAGTTAATTAGGACAAGGTGCGGGCACTATTAGTATACTATGCATGAGACTTGCAACTTGTAAGATATAACTTTCATAACTCATATGCTTTATTACTACCGTTGACAAAATTGTTTCATGTTTTCAAAATAAAAGCTCTAGCACAAATATAGCAATCGATGCTTTCCTCTTTGAAGGACCATTCTCTTTACTTTTATGTTGAGTCAGTTCACCTATCTCTCTCCACCTCAAGAAGCAAACACTTGTGTGAACTGTGCATTGATTCCTACATATTTGCATATTGTACTTGTTATATTACTCTATGTTGACAATTATCCATGAGATATACATGTTACAAGTTGAAAGCAACCGCTGAAACTTAATCTTCCTTTGTGTTGCTTCAATGCCTTTACTTTGATTTATTGCTTTATGAGTTAACTCTTATGCAAGACTTATTAATACTTGTCTTGAAATACTATTCATGAAAAGTCTTTGCTATATGATTCACCTGTTTACTCATGTCATCACCATTGTTTTGATCGCTGCATCCACTACATATGTTTACAAATAGTATGATCAAGGTTATGATGGCATATCACTTCAGAAATTATCTTTGTTATCGTTTTACCTCGCTCGGGACGAGCGGAACTAAGCTTGGGGATGCTTGATACGTCTCCGACGTATCGATAATTTCTTATGTTCTATGCCATATTATTGATGATACCTACATGTTTTATGCACACTTTATGTCATATTCGTGCATTTTCCGGAACTAACCTATTAACAAGATGCCGAAGTGCCGTTCTCGTTTTCTGCTGTTTTTGGTTTCAGAAATCCTAGTAACGAAATATTCTCGGAATTGGACGAAACGAAGACCCAGGGTCCTATTTTTCCACGGAGCTTCCAGAAGACCGAAGAACACACGAAGTGGGGCCACGAGGTGGCGACACCATAGGCCGGTGTGGCCCAGGGGGGCCCGCGCCGCCCTATGGTGTGGCCCCCTCGTCTGGCCCCCGACTCTGCCCTTCCACCTACTTAAAGCCTCCGTCGCGAAACCCCTGATGCGAAAAACCACGATACGGAAAACCTTCCAGAGACGCCGCCGCCGCCGATCCCATCTCGGGGATTCTGGAGATCTCCTCCGAGCACCTCGCCGGAGAGGGATTCATCTCCCGGAGGACTCTACACCGCCATGGTCGCCTCCGGAGTGATGAGTGAGTAGTTCACCCCTGGACTATGGGTCCATAGCAGTAGCTAGATGGTTGTCTTCTCCTCATTGTGCTTCATTGTTGGATCTTGTGAGCTGCCTAACATGATCAAGATCATCTATCCGTAATTCTATATGTTGTGTTTGTCGGGATCCGATGGATAGAGAATACCATGTCATGTTAATTATCAAGTTATTATACATGTGTTGTTTATGATCTTGCATGCTCTCCGTTTCTAGTAGAGGCTCTGGCCAAGTTTTTACTTTTAACTCCAAGAGGGAGTACTTATGCTCGATAGTGGGTTCATGCCTCGCATTGACACCTGGGACAGATGCGATGAAAGTTCTAAGGTTGTGTTGTGTTGTTGCCACTAGGGATAAAACATTGGCGCTATGTCCGAGGATGTAGTTGTTGATTACATTACGCACCATACTTAATGCAATTGTCTGTTGTTTAGCAACTTAATACCGGAGGGGGTTCGGACGATAACCCGAAGGTGGACTTTTTAGGCATAGATGCAGTTGGATGGCGGTCTATGTACTTTGTCGTAATGCCCAATTAAATCTCACTATACTTATCATGTCATGTATGTGCATTGTTATGCTCTCTCTATTTGTCAATTGCCCGACTGTAATTTGTTCACCCAACATGCTTTTATCTTATGGGAGAGACACCTCTAGTGAACTGTGGACCCCGGTCCATTCTTTTAATACTGAAATACAAATCTGCTGCAATACTTGTTTTACTATTTTCTCTGCAAACAATCATCTTCCACACAATACGGTTAATCCTTTGTTACAGCAAGCCGGTGAGATTGACAACCTCACCGTTTCGTTGGGGCAAAGTACTTTGGTTGTGTTGTGCAGGTTCCACGTTGGCGCCGGAATCTCTGGTGTTGCGCCGCACTACATCCCGCCGCCATCAACCTTCAACGTGCTTCTTGGCTCCTCCTGGTTCGATAAACCTTGGTTTTTTTCTGAGGGAAAACTTGCTGCTGTGCGCATCATACCTTCCTCTTGGGGTTGCCCAACGAACGTGTGAAATACACGCCATCATCGAGCGTGGAGCAAATCTCATGAACGCGGTCATGTAAAGTTAGCCCGAGCCGCTTCATCCAACTATGCCACAAAGATGCAAAGTACTCAAACTAAAGACAACATAAGCATCAACGCCCACAAAACTATTGTGTTCTACTCGTGCAACCATCTATGCATAGACACGGCTCTGATACCACTGTAGGGATTCGTTGCGTAGAAAACAAAAAATTTCCTACCGCGAACACGCAATCCAAGCCAAGATGCAATCTAGAAGACGGTAGCAACGAGGGGATTATCGAGTCTCACCCTTGAAGAGATTCCAAAGCCTACAAGATGAGGCTCTTGTTGCTGCGGTAGACGTTCACTTGCCGCTTGCAAAAGCGCGTAGAAGATCTTGATCACGGCGCCACGAACGGGCAGCACCTCCGTACTCGGTCACACACTAGTAGGAAAAGCCTCATCAGTGGCGCACGAAAATTTGATTCTGTGGCGCACGGGCGGTGCGCCACAGAAACGTCGCCACAAAAATAAGCTTTCTGTGGCGCACCTGATTGTGCGCCACAAAAATAAGGTTTCGTGGCGCACTTGTTCTTAGGTGCGCCACGTAAAAGGGTGCGCCACAGAATTGCTTCTTAGTGCGCCACAGAATTTGCTTGTATTATACACGATTTTGTGCTGCCTCGGTATACATATACAGCTTATACACAGCAATACGGATACACAATACGGATACACAGGTTATATACAGCAACATTCAGATATAATATAAATATCATGTACATTGCACAGTATATAACATAGACATCATCATCACATTACTTAGAGCCCGATCGAGATACATATATAGTGGCAAGTGTCAAATGTTTTGCATACAACTCTTAATTCATACAAAATTCACAATTTCGAGATACAAAGTAGTCTTCATCCGGTTCCTCCTTTGCTCCGTCATCTCTACCCACCAGGCTCGCTTGCATCGGGGTCCTTCCATCCAGTTCCTACTATGATGAAAATGGAAGAAAGTGAGACCAACAAGTATCCGATGCACAAGAGAAATGGAATAAATGCCTCATACATTGTTGGTCAACACAAATATTAACATTCAGGGACGGTGTAAGTGAGACCAAGTCCGATGCACAAGAGATTGATATTTGTGCTATCTTACCAGGCTCACTTACGCCGCCCCCGAGTGTACGGTGACCAAACATTTTAATCATCGGCATTTTGAAAATGTCAAAGCAAATGGAATGACAAAATGGAATAAGTGCCTCATACATTGTTGGTCAACACAAATATTAACATTTAGAGATGGCGTCGGTGAGACCAAGTCCGATGCACAAGAGATTGATATTTGTGCTATCTTACCAGGCTCACTTACGCCACCCCCAAGTGTACGGTGACCAAACATTTTAATCATCGGCATTTTGAAAATCTCAAAGCAAATGGAATGACAAAATGGAATAAGTGCCTCATACATTGTTGGTCAACACAAATATTAACATTTAGGGATGGGGTAAGCGAGGCCGGGTAGGATGCACAAGAGATTGATATTTGTGCTATCTTACCAGGCTCACTTACGCCACCCCCAAGTGTACGGTGACCAAACATTTTAATCATCGGCATTTTGAAAATCTCAAAGAAAATGGAATGACAAAATAGAATATGTGCCTCATACATTGTTGGTCAACACAAATACTTTGCCGAAGGGCCCCCTTTCCCCGGTCGGCGTTCCGTCAACGGGTGCTTGACGACACAACAACGCCGATCTGCATCTCCGGCGCAGAACCACGCCAGTCCCTCGCTGTCCAGTGGAACGAGTCCTTTATGCAAAGACCGTGCCGGCCTGCCCAGCATTATGCCGGGCCGTGTTGCCGCGCTTCAAGCCGTGTGCCCGCGCCCTGCATCGTTCGCCTGCTTGCCCGGTGAACCAATAGGCTGATCGTTGGAATAAGGAAACCGATGACAGCCGGTCGCAAGATTAAATTGCGATCGGCCGTCATCGGCTTCCTTATTCCAACGATTAGTCTATTAGTTCACCGGACAAGAAGGCGAAGAGTGCAGGGCGCATGATCGACACGGCCCGAAGCGCGACAACAGGGGTCGGCATGATGCTAGGGAGGCTGGCACCGTCTTGGCATTAAGGACTCGTTCACGTACCGGACGGCGAGAGAAGAAAAGTGGTGCTGCGCCGGAGAGGCATGTCGGCGTTGTTGTCTCATCAAGGACTCGTTCACGGAACGGCGGCCAGGGAAAGGGGGGCTCGTCTACAAAGTATATTGCGGCGTATAGGTGACCAAACATTCTAATCATCGGCACTAAAATGGAAGAAAGGCCAATGCAATTAAGAAGTAGCTAGTATGAACTAAATGGAATGCCTCATACTTTGTTGGTCGAAACAAATATGAACATCCCGGGATGGCGTTAGTGAGGCCAGGTAGGATGCACAAGAGATTGATATTTGTGCCATCACACCAGGCTCACTAGCGACACCCGGAGTGTACAGCTTGACCGAACATTCTAATCATCGGCACTAAAATGGAAGAAAGAGCCAAGTGGTATCAACTAAATGGAATGCCTCATACTTTGTTGGTCGAAACAAATATTAACATCCAGAGATGGAGTAAGTGAGGCCAGGTAGGATGCACAAGATATTGATATTTGTGCCATCACACCAAGCCTCACTTGCTCCACTCCCGAGTGTACGAGTGATCGACCAACCATCTAATCATCGACAAGTAAATCACTTGGGGTAATGTTAAAATGTTTGTCTCCATATTTGGGAGACATTTTTAATATTGGAGTCTAGCTAATGGAAATCAAGAACTAGTCTTGATCTCCAAATGGTGATTAGAGGGAATTTATTCATCTTAAGCAACATTAGGGACAAATGGGATCATGCAAGGGACTTGGGTCATTTGGATCATAAGGCATCAATTAAGGAGGCAACCAGGGACAAAGGGAAACATTTGATGATCCATTATCATAGGCAACAAAGCAGCAACTTTTCCCCTCTAATCTAGCTAGAGTCCTTAAAAGAAATCCATCATAAGCATGGTCAAATACACATATATATAGCATGGGGCAGATGCTCCAAAGGGATTATATATTCATCACTTGGTAATTTGGAGAGCAAACAAGCGAGTAGCCATATCACTCAATCCAATAATATAGTAATTTGGATCATAAGGCATCAATTAAGGAGGCAACCAGGGGACAAAGGGAAACATTTTATGATCCATTATCATAGGCAACAAAGCAGCAACTTTTTCCCCTCTAATCTAGCTAGAGTCCTTAAAAGAAATCCATCATAAGCATGGTCAAATACACATATATAGCATGGGGCGGATGCTCCAAAGGGATTATATATTCATCACTTGGTAATTTGGAGAGCAAACAAGCAAGTAGCCATATCACTCAATCCAATAATATAGTAATTTGGATCATAAGGCATCAATTAAGGAGGCAACCAGGGGACAAAGGGAAACATTTTATGATCCATTATCATAGGCAACAAAGCAGCAACTTTTTCCCCTCTAATCTAGCTAGAGTCCTTAAAAGAAATCCATCATAAGCATGGTCAAATACACATATATAGCATGGGGAAGATGCTCCAAAGGGATTATATATTCATCACTTGGTAATTTGGAGAGCAAACAAGCGAGTAGCCATATCACTCAATCCAATAATATAGTAATTTGGATCATAAGGCATCAATTAAGGAGGCAACCAGGGGACAAAGGGAAACATTTTATGATCCATTATCATAGGCAACAAAGCAGCAACTTTTTCCCCTCTAATCTAGCTAGAGTCCTTAAAAGAAATCCATCATAAGCATGGTCAAATACACATATATAGCATGGGGCGAGATGCTCCAAAGGGATTATATATTCATCACTTGGTAATTTGGAGAGCAAACAAGCAGTAGCCATATCACTCAATCCAATAATATAGTAATTTGGATCATAAGGCATCAATTAAGGCCTAACAGAGCATGCAAAACATTTGAAGATCATTGGGGTAATGTTAAAATGTTTGTCTCCATATTTGGGAGACATTTTTAATATTGGAGTCAACCCAAGTCCCAAGCCAGAGCTACACACACACACACAGCCAAACAGCTCACCGTGCAAGTGTGCATGCCCAACAAGCACACACGAGCCGGTGAGTCACCACATGCTTGCCAGGCCAAAATGGGTAGAATACCCGGTTTGTATCATCATCCGGCTACTAAGCCATTTGGTGGAAGCAAACCGAAGATCAGCCGGAAGGAAATCACCAAGGGAACATTGGTATGTCGAGTATGGTGACACTACCAGAGAAATCCAACATGGATTAATCCCTAACTAGCCATCCAAACTCACCTAGCACCACACAGCTAGTTATACCATCGAATATAGACATTTAAATGTCTATTTTGTTTTCAATGGCAAAAGCTACCGGTAATCTAGTCATGGATCAACCAGATAGCATGAGAGAGTCACAACAACAGCCACAAGAAAGGGAGCCACCCTTGGACAACATAAAGGCTGTCGGGGCTACCTCAAACCCATAGGAACATTCACTAAGCCACTCGCATCATAACCCAATAGGGCTCGAGCATGAGCTAGGGTACCCAATCAATGATTGGCAACCCTCTAGCTACATCCGAGTCCATCCATGAGATCATTACTGCTCAGCAGTTCATCTCATTTATCTAATCAATCAAGTTAAACTAACCAGATAAATGAAATGCATAATTAACAGTGCACCAGACTATTGCAAATGATCCAGAGGACATTTAAATCCGACAAAGTAATTTGGAGAGCAAACAAGCGAGTAGCCATATCACTTGGTAATTTGGAGAGCAAACAAGCAGATAGCCATATCACTCAATCCGACAAAGTAATTTCGTCGAGCACTTTGTGCCCGCACGGGAGAGGAAGAGGGAGGGGAGGGGAGAGGTGGAGCTCACCGACGATGCTGTTGGAGGAGCGGCCGGCTAGAGGAAGAGGGAGGGGCCGGGTAGGGGTGGACGAGGAGGTCGACGATGATGGCAGGGGCGGCGGCTCCTCCTCCTTGACGCGGAGCCGGCCCCTCCTCCTCCATGCGGCGGCCGCCCCTCCTCCTCCACGCCGCAGCCGGCTTGTGCTGCTGGTGGCGGGGATGGGTGGAGCGTGGCGGCATGCGGCCCCTCGCGGAGGAAGGAGGCGGCGGCGGCGACGACGACAGCCACGCTCACCATGGAAGGCAGCGGCGCGCGAGGGAGAGGAAGAGGGGTGGACGAGGAAGTACGGGCGGCGGCGCGCGAGGGAGAGGAAGAGGGGTGGAGGAGGAAGAAGTACGGGCGGCGGCGCGCGAGGGAGAGGAAGAGGGGTGGAGGAGGAAGAAGTACGGGCGGGGGGGAGGGGGTACGGGTGGTTATAGAGGGCGCTATTTCTGTGGCGCACCAGCACAAGTGCGCCACAGAATCAACTACTTCTGTGGCGCACAAGCACAGGTGCGCCACAGAATCAACTACTTCTGTGGCGCACCAGAGCTGGTGCGCCACAGAAACACTTATTTCGTGGCGCAGCAAGTCATGTGCGCCACGTAAATACCTACACTAATTATTGGTGGTGGCAGGATGTGGGCCCCACATAATTTCTGTGGCGCACGGCACGGTAGTGCGCCACAAAAATAGCTTATTTTTGTGGCGCATTCTTCCTCGTGCGCCACAAAAAAACTTTCTGTGGCGCATTTAATTTGGTGCGCCACAGAACTAAGCTTTGCCTATAAGGGTTTTCCTACTAGTGACACGTTCGGTTGTTGATGAAGACGACGTCCACCTCCCCGTTCCAGCGGGCAGCGGAAGTAGTAGCTCCTCTTGAATCCGACAGCACGACGGCGTGGTGTCGGTGGTGGTGGAGAATCCCGGCGGAGCTTCGCTAAGTGTGCGGGGAAGAAGGAGGAGTGGGGCGGCTAGGGTTTGGGGAGAGGGGGGCGCCGACCATCTAGGTGGTGCGGCCACCTTGTTGTGTTGGGTGGCCGGCCCCCTCCCCTTGGCCCCTCATTATATAGGTGGAAGCCCCAAGTGTTGGACTACAAGTCTCCGAATAAGACCCGAACCCAAAACCTTTCCATGTGATAGGGAAACCTACCCAAGGTGAGAATCCCACTTGGGGTGGGATTCCCCCCTTCCATGTAGGGGGTGGCCGGCCCCCTTAGGGGAGTTCACTTGGGACTCCTCCCCTTTAGGGTTGGCCGGTCATGGGAGGTGGAGTCCCTCCGGGACTCCGCCTTCCTTAGTGGTTTCTTCCGGACTTTTCTAGAACCATCTAGAACCTTCCATAGAACCTTCCGGATCATTTTAAATCTTATAAAATGACTTCCTATATATGAATCTTATTCTCCGGACCATTCCGGAACTCCTCGTGATG
Source organism: Lolium rigidum (assembly GCF_022539505.1). Classification (NCBI taxonomy): domain Eukaryota; kingdom Viridiplantae; phylum Streptophyta; class Magnoliopsida; order Poales; family Poaceae; genus Lolium; species Lolium rigidum. The sequence continues at coordinate 62,431,859 of NC_061513.1, read as the reverse complement.
TCCGGGATCTCATCAGGGACTCCGAACAAATATTTGAACTCCATTCCATATTCAAGTTCTACCATTTCAACATCCAACTTTAAGTGTGTCACCCTACGGTTCGCGAACTATGCGGACATGGTTGAGTACTCACTCCGACCAATAACCAATAGCGGGATACGGAGATCCATAATGGCTCCCACATATTCAACGATGACTTTAGTGATCGAATGAACCATTCACATACGATACTGATTCCCTTTGTCACGCGATATTTTACTTGTCCGAGGTTTGATCATCGGTATCTCTATACCTCGTTCAACCTCGTCTCCTGACAAGTACTCTTTACTCGTACCGTGGTATGTGGTCTCTTATGAACTTATTCATATGCTTGCCAGACATTAGACGACATTCCACCGAGAGGGCCCAGAGTATATCTATCCGTCATCGGGATGGACAAAGCCCACTGTTGATCCATATGCCTCAACTCATACTTTCCGGATACTTAATCCCACCTTTATAACCACCCATTTACGCAGTGGCGTTTGATGTAATCAAAGTACCTTTCCGGTATAAGTGATTTACATGATCTCATGGTCATAAGGACTAGGTAACTATGTATCGAAAGCTTATAGCAAATAATTAGTGACGTGATCTTATGCTACGCTTAATTGGGTGTGTCCATTACATCATTCATATAATGACATAACCTTGTTATTAATAACATCCAATGTTCATGATCACGAAACCATGATCATCTATTAATCAACAAGCTAGTTATACAAGAGGCTTACTAGGGACTCCTTGTTGTTCACATAACACACATGTATCAATGTTTCGGTTAATACAATTATAGCATGGTATGTAAACATTATCATAAACAAAAAGATATATAATAACCATTTATTATTGCCTCTTGGGCATATCTCCAACAGTCACGAGGGGCCTACACGCTAGGGCCACGCGGCCAGGGCCTGGGCCGCGCCGCCCTAGTGTGTCGGCGCCTCGTCGCCCCACTTCGTTTCCCTTTCGGTCTTCTGAAATCTTCGTGGAAAAATAAGACTCTGGGCGTTGATTTCGTCCAATTCCGAGAATATTTCCTTTGTAGGATTTCTTAAACCAAAAACAGCAAAAAACAGCAACTGACTCTTCGGCATCTCGTCAATAGGTTAGTGCCGAAAAATGCATAATAATGACATATAATGTGTATAAAACATGTGAGTATCATCATAAAAGTAGCATGGAAGATAAGAAATTATAGATACGTTTGAGACGTATCAAGCATCCCCAAGCTTAGTTCCTACTCGCCCTCGAGTAGGTAAACGATAACAAGGATAATTTCTGAAGTGACATGCTATCATAATCTTGATCAATATTATTGTAAAGCATATGAGATGAATGCAGCGATTCGAAGCAATGATGAAGATAATGAGTAAACAAATGAATCATATAGCAAAGACTTTTCATGAATAATACTTTCAAGACAAGCATCAATAAGACTTGCATAAGAGTTACTCATAAAGCAATAAATTCTTAGTAGAAAGCTTTGAAGCAACACAAAGGAAGATATAAGTTTTTAGCAATTGCTTTCAACTTCAACATATTTATCTCATGGATAATTGTCAACACAAAGTAATATAACAAGTGCAATAGGTAAACATGTAAGAATCAATGCACACAGTTGATACAAGTGTTTGCTTCTAAGATAGAAAGAATAGGTAAACTGACTCAACAATAAAGTAAAAGATTGGCCCTTCGCAGAGGGAAGCATTGATTACTATTTTTGTGCTAGAGCTTTTCATTTTGAAAACATAGAAACAATTTTGTCAACGGTAGTAATAAATCATACGTGTTATGTATAAGACATCTTATAAGTTGCAAGCATCATGCATAGTATACCAATAGTTCTCGCACCTTGTCCTAATTATCTTGGATTAACATGGATTATCATTGCATAGCATATGTTTCAACCAAGTGTCACAAAGGGGTACCTCTATGCCGCCTGTACAAAGGTCTAAGGAGAAAGATCGCATTGGATTTCTCGCTTTTGATTATTCTGAACTTAGACATCCATACCGGGACAACATAGACAACCGATAATGGACTCCTCTTTAATGCATAAGCATTCAACAACAGTTAATATTCTCATAAGATATTGAGGATTGATTGTCCAAACTGAAACTTCCACCATGAATCATGGCTTTAGTTAGCGGCCCAATGTTCTTCTCTAACAATATGCATACTCAAACCATTTGATCATGAAAATCGCCCTTACTTCAGACAAGACGAACATGCATAGCAACTCACATGATATTCAACAAAGGTAAAAGTTGATGGCGTCCCCAGAAACATGGTTACCGCTCAACAAGCAACTTATTAAGAAATAAGACACATAAGTACATATTCTTCACCACAATAGTTTTTAAGTCTATTTTTCCCATGAGCTATATATTGCAAAGACAAAGGATAGAATTTTAAAGGTAGCACTCAAGTAATGTACTTTGGAATGGCGGAGAAATACCATGTAGTAGGTAGGTATGGTGGACACAAATGGCATGGTTTTTGGCTCAAGGATTTGGATGCACGAGAAGAATTCCTCTCAATACAAGGCTAGGCTAGCAAGGTTGTTTGAAGCAAACTCAAGTATAAAAGGTGCAGCAAAGCTCACATATAAACATATTGTAAGTATTATAAGACTTTACATTGTCTCCTTGTTGTTCAAACACCTTAACCAGAAAATATCTAGACTCTAGAGAAACCAATCATGCAAACCAGATTTTAACAAGCTCTATGTAGTTCTTCATTAATAGATCCAAAGTACATGATGCAACAGCTTAAACATGATCTATATGAGCACAACAATTGCCAAGTATCAAATTATTCAAGACATTATACCATTTACCACATGCAGCATTTTCTGTTTCCAACCATATAACAATGGAAGAAGTAGTTCAACCTTCGCAATGAACATTAAGAATAAAGCTAAGAACATATGTGTTCATACGAAACAGCGGAGCGTGTCTCTCTCCCAAACAAAGAATGCTAGGATCCGATTTTATTCAAACAAAAAAAACAAAAGCAAACAGATGCTCCAAGTAAAGCACATAAGATGTGACGGAATAAAAATATAGTTTCACTAGAGGTGACCTGATAAGTTGTCGATGAAGAAAGGATGTCTTGGGCATCCCTAAGCTTAGATGCTTGAGTCTTCTTAAAATATGCAGGGATGAACCACGGGGGCTGTCGTCGTGGTGAACAGACAGATGCCATAGGATGGCTTAGGTTGGGGCCGAATGGACGCAAGAGGATTCGGGGGAGGGTTTGTGATTAGATGGGATGAACTTCCGGATGGTTTCCTCAAGAACTTAGCCAAGGCTAGAGGTTGAAGAAGAAAGACATAAGGAAGAACTCGCTCTAGATCATCTTCTTTATTGATCTTAACAGGATACAAGTTTCTCAGTACAAGTGTTCTTCGGTGTTCATGTGTCCCGCCCGTAAGAGGGGCTGCCCCCTCTCCTTATATAGGGGAGAGGTGGCTTACAGGGCAAGAAACCCTAATGGCATCTTTGACTAGACAAACTACTTTACAAAGCTACTTTAATCATAGAAGACACCGGAGTCCTCTTTAATCAGGGATGCTGACGTCCTCCGGCTTCTTTGACCGTCATCCTTCTCTTTATCGTCAGCCCTTCGTTTAAAGTTACTTTGCTTAGCTCATCCTTGTCTTCTAGCTCTGGAGAGAATCTTTGACCAGTCCTGCCGACCTGCTCTTCTTTCCGGTAACCCGGTGTCTTCTTATCCGGTTCCGGCATACCCCTCTTGGGGATACCGGCTTAGCTTCACTTAGCTAAGTTCTTATCTCTAAGTTCCGGTACGAACATTAAACCGGTATCTTGATGGCTCAAACCATCCGGTTTGGCATGCCTTTGGCATACCGGGGGTCATCCCCCAACATTAGTCCCCGAAGCTGGTATAGTCTGGCGGATCCTATCCAACAGACCATGCCAGGTTCTTTTATTTTAGGATACCGGTTTAATCTATCCGGCCTTAGGCTTGGATCCGGCATCTTTGCCCAGATCATCGCTATCTCTTCTTCTTAAGACGTTATCCGGTGTCTTATCCTCCGGCATCTTAGTCATTAAACACTTCCTCGGCGACGTCGAGAATATCTCGGGCCCCGCGCCTGTCAGTGACATGCGCACTGTGACTGACGCGCCAGTGTCAGGGGTCACTTCCCTTCGGCTTCTGCGCGCGCATTAACTGCTTCACAGCGAATCCCAACCGCTTCACTGGATCCGTGGGCACCTCCCTGTGGCTTATTACTTTTTCGCGTGTATCACTGTGCCACGTGGCGGCCCGTGGAGCGAACCGTCGCGGCCCACGACCCAAACCGCCGAGGCCCAGCGGTTTTCGGCCCACATCTCCCTCTTCCTTTATAAGGGGGAACCGCTTCTCCTTCTTCCTTTCCTCGCATTCTCCAGTTCCTCGCGCACAAGTGCTTCTCGCTCTCTGCGCCTCCGCCGCTCCGCTTCGCCGCCTGAGCTCCGCCGCCCAGCGAACCTTCGATACTGCTTCGCCGGACGTCGCTGGACTTCGTCGCGCGAAGAACTTCCGCAGCGCTTCTGCCCCCGCCGCGGCATTGGTGCTTCTCCGAGCTTCTTCTCACCTCGCCGCCGACGGACTACCTCGCCGGCCTTTGGCTCGTCGCTCCTCCGGCGAACCTCTTCCTCAACTACTCCGCCGCCTCAGGTTAGGCTTAATCTGGATTTACTCCTCTTTTGCTTGCTTTCTAGATCTCGACTCGGTAGTGTATTTACTTCTTCTTTTTCTTGCTTTTTCTCTCTTTCGTAGATCTTCACGCGGGGGTATATTGTGGGATTCTTGTTTCTCTTCACCAAACTCCATGTCTAGTACGGAATCCTCCTCTACTTCTTCTTCCGCTTCTTCCTCTGCTAGCCGGCGTAGCAGATCTTCCGACGGGCTTACCGCTGATCTTGCTCAGATGGACGCCGAGTCCGGTAGCAATCGTGCATCCGGTAGCAATCATGCATCCGGTAGTTCTAGCGAAGGTTCCGGTATGGATTCCTCCGGTATCACCCGTGGGGCCTGGATGGGCTCCAATGTTACTGAGTTTGAGATTGATTGGTTATACCGGTCCAGGAGGATTCCGGAAGGAGTGACCTGCCGGCTTCCTCGCGACGAAATCAAACCGGTGCCCGAACCCGGTGAACGAGTTGTTTTTCTTGCTCACTTTGAGCGCGGCTTCGGCCTTCCTGCGTCCGATTTCTTCCGGCGCTTCCTTGATTTTTACCAACTTCAACCTCACCATCTCCCTGGCAACGCCATTTTTTACCTCTCTTGCTATGCCACCTTCATGGAGGCTTACATCGGCATTCGTCCCACTCGTGAGACGTTCGCCCGCTTCTTTGCTCTTCGGATCAATTCCGTTCAGGGCAAGAACATTCCTAAACCCAAACCCCCGTTCAATGCGGGTCTTGCATCATCGGCTCCCGTCAAGGGAGCCCTTTTTTAAGTTCTCCGGTCTCGAGTCATGCCGGCTATGGCAAGGGACCTTTTTCTATGTGAAGAACAAGGGCGCCCCGGACCTTATCAACCTGCCGCCCTTCAATCTGGCGCCGCCCACGAGGGCCAACTGGAGCTACAATCCGAAGGACTCTCATATTGAGACCAACCGGATTATACGCTTTATGAGGCAACTGATGAAGGACACCAACATCTGCTCCGACGATATCATCCGCGCCTTTATTTCGCGCCGGGTGCTTCCGCTCAAGCGCCGCATGCACAAGATGAGCGAGATGTACGGTCCCGGTGATCCTACAAAGATCACCGGAATTCCCCTTAGCAAGAAGGACGTTGTCCTCAAGGCCGGCCAGATTTGCCAGACCGCCATGCCGGAGGACTGGGAATGGGGCCTTCGGCCTCTCAGTTCCACTAACCCCCCGACCCAAGATGTAAGAAGTTACGCAACTCGGGTCGGCGTACCGGTAACTTTTGCATTGTGATTAACCTCTTTCTATCTTTCTTGTTCTTTCAGGCCAAGGATCGTTTCCCCGGCATCTTATCTGACCGACGAGGCCCTGCCCAGAAGCGAGGTTTGGACAAGTTCGACCCCGACCCCGTCATCTATTGGAGGGATCTGAAGATGGGCAAGACCGCAGCCTCGCGCCTCGGCAGGTCTCCGCCGGAGCCCGCTGGTTCGTCCGACGACCTGACCATGCTTGAGGTAGCTTCTCTATTTGACCTCTCATATTTTACCGTCGTTGTTCCTCTGTAGATCCTTCCTCAACCAACATCAACCCGCAGATTCACGAGCACGCCACCCCGCTGCAGGCCGAGGTTGGCCGGGAGTTCCTGGACAACCTCGTTGTCGGGGGCAAGAAGAACAAGACCCCGGCGTCGGATGCCGGGCCAAGCCAAGAGCCTCCGGCCAAACGCTTCCGGACCGAGCCTTTATCCGGGAAGCAAGTAGGCACGAGGCGCTACAAGAGCAAACAGATGCCCACTTCCTCCGGGTAAGACCCGTTCTTTTGCTTTTCTTGCTTTCGCCAAGTCTTTCCCAGCTGCTTTTTTCCAATTCTTTCTCTTTCTCTTTTTCAGCCCCGCGCTCAAGCTTGGGCCTAGGACTGAGGGCTCTGCCGGCTCCGCTGGAACCTCAACTCCTCCTCCTCGTTCAAGCCCGACACCATCTGGTGCCGGCAACATCTCTGCCTCCCCTCCGGGGGGCACTACAAGTTCGGGGCGCGCGGCCCCCAAATCTCCTGATCACCGCGCGGAGGAGGACCTTACCTCCCCTCCAGAGACCCAAGATACCGGCGCCAGCAACATCGGCGCCGATGAAGAAGCTGCCGGGCGGTCGGAACCTTTGGTTCCTTCCGTCCAGAAAGAAAAGAAGAAGAAGAAGAAGAGTTCGCGCTCTTCCCCCTCCAAGGCCGTGCCGGAAACTTCCGCGCCGGCATCCTCCACCTCAGCGCCAGAAGCTCCAGCGCCTGACGCCACGCCAACTCCTCCGCCGGAAACTCCTGTCCCTGAGGCGACGCCAACACCTCCGCCGAGCCAGGGACCCCTCGCAACTACGCCGATGCCGCCGCCGGCAGCCCCAAGACCACTAAGCGCCTCAAGCCGGGGGAGTCGCGCGGAAAGGCCGTGGAGGCGCTCGGCGGCTCGCGGTCCTTGGTGCTGCATGTCGGGCCCGCCGCCGCCGCGGTCTCGGAGAAACCTTCCGGCCTCCTGGGCCGGATCGTTGAGCTCAAGCGCGAGGGCAAGGAGCTGGGGCACCTTCTCCCCTACGCCGAGAAATGGAACGCGGCGGACATCTCCGCCGCCACGAAGGGCTTGGGGAAGGACCGCCTTCCGGCGCCGGATCCGGCTGGGCCGCGGTCCACTGAAGAACACTTCATGCGACTCAAGCGAGCCGTGAAGGAGTTCGACGGTGCACAGTACGACGCCACCAGCAATGTCGTGGTAAGTTTCTCCAATCTCCTTGTAATTTTTGCTGATGCCGGTTTGTTTCTTTCCGGATCTTGTCTATCCTCCCGGTCCCCGAGTTTCGGGTTGAGAGCGCAGCTCTTAGCGCGAAACTTAATTAGAAAAGCGCAAAACCGGCATAGCCGGTCCCGAGTTTCGGGTTAAGATCTTTGTTCTTAGCGCGAAACTTAACTAGAAAGCGCAAAACCGGCATAGCCGGTCCCGAGTTTCGGGTTAAGATCTTTGCTCTTAGCGCGAAACTTGACTAGAAAGCGCAAAACCGGCATAGCCGGTCCCGAGTTTCGGGTTAAGATCTTTGCTCTTAGCGCGAAACTTGACTAGAAAAGCGCAAAACCGGCATAGCCAGTCCCCGAGTTTCGGGTTAAGATCTTTGATTTTCCTTTCTCACAATTATCTTCCTTTGAACAGAGCACCGCTGATGCCCGGAAGCTGCTCTTTGAGGAGCTTCGTGGGAGCACCGGGATCTTCGCTGAGGCCCACGGCCACTTGCCAAGGTTTGTTTTCTTCCTCTTCTTCGGCATCTTTTCACCGAAAACTTTTCTTCTTTCTTTGTTATTTACTAGCTTTTCGCATAACAGCTATTCCGGAAGCCTCCCTTGAGGCCCTCAAGGTCCAGGTTGCCGCACTCCAAGGTACCCTTTTTGTTTTCCGGTTAACTTGCTTTCTCCGCATCGTATTGTACGAGTGCAATTTTGCTAACACTTGCCTTCCGGTTTTTAGCTGAGAAGGACAAACTTGTCCAGAAGCACCAGGAGGAGCTAAGCGCCCAGCAGACCCTCTACGGGGAGCTTAAGCGTCAGCTTGTCCAGCTTGGTCTCGACCATGCTAAGGCACTGAAGGCCGCTGAAGGCTGCTGCGGAGGCTAGGCTTAAGGAGGTCGTTGGAAGATGCCGGCAACGCCAGCTGTGGTGCTTGCGGGCCGAGGCTGGAGGAGGCCGCCAACGCGCTGAAAGCAGCTGAAGGCAAGGCCGCCAAGGTGCACAAAGCCGGCTGCGAGGAGGCCGCCAAGGCACGGAAGGCAGCCGAGGACAAGGTGGTGCGGGCTGGAGGCGGAGCGAAGGAGTACGACCTTACGGTCGCGCGAACTGACGCGCTTGCCCTTCGTATGTTTTCCTTTTCTCTTTTCCGGTTTCCGCTTATAAGCTTACTTGTTCCGGTAACATGCACTTAACTTCTTTTCGTTGTCTTGCAGGGCTCTTTCCGGACTCCCAGGCGCACGCTGCGAAGAAGGTTGAAGAGTACCGGGGTGCCCAAGGACGTACGGACTTGGCCGCTGCCTGGGATCCTTACGAACACCTGATTGCGCTCAGCTCGCGGGTCGCCCACATGCGCTGCGTGGACCGGAACGTCTCTGACATTCCGGAGGTGGCCGCCCAGCTCTTCAGGACTCTCGGCCTGGAGAAGTGGTGCCGGATACCTTCTCCCTCATCAGCGACCGCCTGAAAGGTGCCGGCAGAAGGATCCGGGAGTGGCAGTGTTCCGCTGCCCGCGCCGGAGCAGACTCAGCGCTTCGCGTTGCCTGCTCCTGGTACCCAGAGCTGGATCTGGACGCCCTCGTCGGTGTGCGCGAAGGAGCTCCTTCTGAGGTGGATCCGGTCCTTGCCGCCAAACGGCAGGATCGCGCGTACCACATCGCGGAGTACGCCGAGATGCGCACCTTCATCCCCCCTCCTGAAGACGTCAACGACTACCTCAGCGATGAGGAAGAAGAAGACGGAGGCGAGGATGAAGATGCCGAGGACGCGCCACCGGAAGCTCCTGAGGCCAGCGCTGCTCCCCCTGAAGCCCCTGCTGTTTGATTTATCCTTGAATGATGCCTGTAATATGCTTGTCCTGCTGGTCTTAAACAATGCCCGTTAAATTCTACCCCGGTATGCCGGGGTTTATGATGTAAGTTAAAACTTAAGCTCCATTTTGGTTGTGGTACAACTTCTGCCGGTGTCTTGCACACCGGTAACCTATTAAGTTATGTTGGTTTGCGACTTAGCATTTTTGCTTATCGGTTTTATTTTGGTCTTGCACTTGCAATGATTCCGAAATTGTTTACGCATCCAATTCGATGCACACTTGGCTCTTTTGCTTTGGCTCTGCCTACCTTCTACGGGCGTTTTTGGCGTATGAGCACAAAGTTCTTTTACCAAGCAAGCATTTTCTTGAACTTAGAAATAACTCGAAATTTTTGCAAAAAACCGGTATAACCGGGGTTAGTTAAACTTTCCGGATTGTTCTTTCCCGCTCCTCCTCTTCGCAGTTCATGTGCTTATCCCCTACCGGTTTATCTTGCTTGCCATGAAGCCGGGTTGCGGACAGCAGCGAGTCGAAGACTCCGGTAGGGTTTAGCACACTACTAAACCGGAAAGAAAAAACGTTCAATAAGCAACCGGTAAACTGAAAAAATAGACAAGTTACATGCAACCTTAGTGGGGTAGTCCCCGAGATTCATTCGAGGTTCCGACATCTTTTATTCATAGCAAATAAGGTACAAAAAGGAACTTCTTACACCACAACTTCAAGAGTAGAAAGGACGCAACAAAGCTACATTCCATGGACGCTTGGTCTCCTCTCCGGACCTGTCCGCCTTTCCTTTCTTCCATTCCTGTGCATCAATCAGGTAGTAGGCATCATTGTGGAGAGCCTTGCTCACAATGAAAGGCCCTTCCCACGGCGGGGAAAGCTTGTGCCGGCCTTCAGTGCGCTGCACCAGGCGTAGCACCAGGTCTCCTTCCCGGAAAACTCTCGGGTTAACCTTCCGGCTGTGATAGCGTCTGAGGTTCTGCTGGTAAATGGCTGTTCTTGCCAAGGCCAGCTCTCTTGCTTCTTCTAGCAAGTCCACATCGTTCTCTCGAGCTTCCTTTACCTCTTCTTCGTTATAGAGTTGCACCCTTGGTGAGTCATGGAGAATGTCGGTTGGTATGACCGCTTCTGCTCCATAAACCATGAAAAATGGAGTGTATCCGGTAGACCGGTTTGGAGTAGTTCTTATGCTCCACAGCACTGATGGTAGCTCATCGAGCCAACACCCCGGCGATTTTTCCACCGCATCGATGAGTCTCGGTTTGATACCGGAGAGCACCAAAGCGTTTGTTCTTTCCACTTGGCCATTGCCTTGTGGGTGTGCGACTGAGCACAAATCCAACCGGATGTTGTTGTCCTCACAAAATCTTTTGAACTCACCTTGAGCAAAGTTTGTGCCATTGTCAGTGATGATGCTATGTGGGTATCCATACCGCAAAATGACATCTTTTAAGAATTTAACCGCTGTGCGCCCATCACACTTTGCGATGGGTTTGACTTCTAGCCACTTGGTGAATTTGTCCACCATAACCAAGATGTGGGTCATGTTTCCCCTTGCTGTTTTGAATGGGCCAACCATGTCTAGGCACCAAGCTGCAAACGGCCAAGTCAATGGTATTGTTTTTAAGCCGGAGGCTGGGGTATGATTTTGCTTGGCGTACCTCTGGCACCCGTTGCATTTTCTTACCATATCCTCCGCGTTTTCCAAAGCTGTTGGCCAATAGAACCCATGCCGGAACACCTTTGCCACCAGCGCCCTTGAGGAAGCGTGATGTCCACACTCTCCTCGGTGAATCTCCTCGAGCATTTCCTTTCCTTCTTCCGGTTCCACACATCTTTGGAGGACACCGGTAACACTTCTCTTGTACATCTCGCCATTGATGATGGTGTAAGCCTTGGACCTCCTTTGGATCCTTCTTGACTCATTTTCGTCAACCGGCAAGGTGCCGTTGACCAGGAATTCCTTAATAGGTTTAACCCATGATGGTGTCTCCCGAACCAGGAACACCGGTACGTCTATGTCCATGCTATCCACCAGCATTGTTTCCTCCGGTACCGGCGCGGCAGCGGTCGATCTTACCGGAACAGTCCCCGAGTTTACCGGAACAGTCCCCGGGTTTCCTTCGTCGATATCCATTGGTACAATGTGTGACTCCGGTACAAAAATTGATTCCGACTCCGGACTTGGCTTGATTGATGGTACTCTCGGGTGTGCCAAGGCTATTCCGGGAGGAATTTCTTGCTCGGACGAGCCCGGCTTGGACAAAGCATCCGCAGCTTCATTCTCCGCACGCGGTACATGGTGAAACTCACACCCTTCGAAGAAGCCAGCAATCTTTTGCACGTGAAACCGGTACGAGGCCATGTTGGCATCTTTTGCGTCCCAATCTCCGGAACACTGCTATACCACAAGATCTAAATCTCCATAGCAAATGATCCGGTGTGCACCGATTTCTTTTGCGACCTTAAGCCCATGGATCAAAGCCTCATATTCAGCGACATTGTTTGATGCCCTGAAATGTACTTGTAAAACATAGCGGAGATGATCTCCCTTTGGTGAGGTTAGCACCACACCAGCACCTAGACCCTCCTTGAGCTTGGATCCGTCAAAGTTCGGCATGATTTTAGGGTGATCCCGGTATGACCATGAGAGTTCTTGCTCTGACCACGGCATGTATTTTGGCACTGCCGGCATCACCGCGTTCACCTCCATGGAACGACGGCGCAGGCTTTGCTTGTCTGTTGGCTCGGTGACGAACACGACACAGCACACATCTGGGTCCTTATAAAAGTTCCAGCCCAAGGGTGTCGGTGGAGGTGGTTGGCCGTAGCCTTCTCCCACCTGATTGACTTGCTGATACTGTTGTCTGTTTTGCTGAGGGTGTACCGGCAAGGCGTTTGCCCCGGTAAGCGGTGGTGGTGGTGGCAGCTGCTGCTGACGCGGCATGTCTGGTGGTGGCGGCATCATTGCATTGCCCCCTTGTCCTTGGGTGTCTTTTACCGCCCCCTTTTGCATCAAGTACTTGGTCCAGGTACAATCTTTTGTCAAGTGGTTCGACGGGTGAGCCGGATTCGGCGTGTGCCACCGGCAAGGTTGATCCATGGCAGCTTCCATGGTGTACTTTGCGGGTTCTTGCCGGTTCTTTTTCGGCCCCGGGGTTTCTTTTCGACCCACTTGTTTCTTAGGACCCGCCCATGGCTGCGATCCGGTTCTTTGCCTCCGGCTGCCGCTGGCATCGAGTTTTCTTGCACAGCGACAACTTGCTGCGAGCCATACCTTCGATCCGGGAAATCTTCCCTCCTTTTGTTGTTCCGGTTATCCCGGTATTGCTGCTGAGGCGGGTTTGATTGTTCCGGCTCAGCTTGTATCGCCGGTTGCATTGGGTCTCCCAACGCATAGTTATCCGCCACACGCATCATCTCAGCCAACGTTGTTGGCATGTTCCTCTGCATCCTTTGCCACAAAGGCGAACCTCGCCGGCATCCTTGGCTAAACCAAGCAATGGCCTGTGCTTCTATCACTCCTTCACAAGAGTTTCTGGTGGAGTTCCACCAGGTCAGGTAATCCCGGTCTGTTTCTTGCGGGCGCTGCATGCACAAAGCGAGCTGCTGAGGCCTGTTTGGCCTTCTGTAGGTGCTGCTGAAGTTGCTCACAAAAGCTTCCTCAAAGTCCAACCAGCCGTTTATGCTTCCTTCCGGCAAGTTGTTCAGCCAGATTCTTGCCGGTCCTACCAGGAACGTCGGCACGATTCTCACGGCCCAACGCCGGTTTCCTCCTCCAGCTATGACTCCTCCGCCACCAGCAACGTATACCGCGGTCACGTAATCCGCGAGCCAGTCTTCCGGCTTAGTGGTGCCATCGTATGTTTTGGTGTCACGGGGCAAGCTGAAAGTTGCGAACGCGGTGGTGGCTCTTTCATGATCCTTGGGCCAAAGCACTTTGGACCCGGAGGACCCTCTGCCTCAATCATTTCAGACAGGTATACTCTGTCCAGACGGTGCCTCGCATCCCGTTCCGGCAAGTTTCTTTCTCCCAACCGCTCTCCCAAAGGTTTCCGGTAAGCGGTGAGTCTTGTTGAATCAGCTTCATCGTAATGTTCCGGTGCCGCGGCCCTTGCCTGCCGGTACCTTGGTGGAGGCATCTCCTCATCATCATACGCTGCCCTTGCAGCCGGATAGTTTTGCCCGGTTTCGTGTCTACCGGCATGATTATTTCCGGCATAGCCTCCCTTGGCGTAGCCTCGCTCTGCCCCTTGGCTTTTTCTACCGGCATCGTGTTGCCCGGCTTGTTGTTTACCGGCAAGGACCGGATCGTACACAGTCATCTGCTGTGCGTTCACCTCTTTTTCTCTTCTTCTGTCCGGATGGGGGGACGAGGCCTGCCCATGGGACTTGCTTCCGGCATTCTTTGTTGAACGCGCGGATTTCGAGGCTATAGCCTTGTTGAGCTTAGCCAGCTGCTCAGCGTTCTGCTGCTCCACAGTATCTAGCAGCTCTCTGACACGCTCTTGTTGTTTTGCCAGAGCCTCTCCGGTAAGCGAGTCACACAGATCTACAGCAGCCTTAGCAGCTTTTATGGTTTTATCCGGACTGACTGTACTTAGGTTTCTCTACAATGCTAGCAGATGCAGAGGTACTCTTGCCGGTAAGAACTTCCTTACGCAAATCCTGATCTAGATTGCGAGCCTTAAGCCGGTTTTCCGGTATCCTAGCAGCATGAGCGCTAACAGAAGCAAAGCCATGGGCAGCGTTATACTCACGTACGGTTAGGTTCAGCTCGCGCTGCGCCCTGACGACGTCCTTGCCGCTCTCGAGTATCTTCTGGCGCTGCGCCTCCAGCTCCGCCTGAGCCGTTGCCGGGTCGATGTTCTGCGCGATGGGCGTTGCCAGCACGTTCATCGCCGCCTGGAGAGGCAATGCCGGTGGTGCGGAGGACGCTCCCGGTGCGCCGGTGTCGCGCTCCAGCGGTGGCTTGGCCGCACGGGTCGCAGCCGCACGACCAGCAACTTCGTCCGCAGCCTCCTTGCCCGCGCCGGCTGCGCCAGCCATCATTACCTCGACGGCTGCCGGCGGCGCGGCCAGCACAGAGCCACCTTGGCGGGTCCGGTGCCACCAGCACCGGCGAGAGGCGCCGGCGCACGGGGACGGTGCCGAAGTAGACGCGGTGGCTGCCGAACTCGATGATGCGGCCGTTCTTGGGGAAGATGCCGCCGTTGGCGAAGCAGCCCGCGTTGTCGTTGATGAAGTCGATGGAGTAGAAGCGGCCGGACGAGCGCGGACACCGTCCGCTCGCCGGCGACCTCGAGGATGCCCGCCCGAATATGTACTCCAGCAAGCGCCACTTCATGCCCCACGGTGGGCGCCAAGCCGTCGTCGTGGTGAACAGACAGATGCCATAGGATGGCTTAGGTTGGGGCTGAATGGACGCAAGAGGATTCGGGGGAGGGTTTGTGATTAGATGGGATGAACTTCCGGATGGTTTCCTCAAGAACTTAGCCAAGGCTAGAGGTTGAAGAAGAAAGACATAAGGAAGAACTCGCTCTAGATCATCTTCTTTATTGATCTTAACGGGATACAAGTTTCTCAGTACAAGTGTTCTTCTGTGTTCATGTGTCCGCCCGTAAGAGGGGCTGCCCCCTCTCCTTATATAGGGGAGAGGTGGCTTACAGGGCAAGAAACCCTAATGGTATCTTTGACTAGACAAACTACTTTACAAAGCTACTTTAATCATAGAAGACACCGGAGTCCTCTTTAATCAGGGATGCTGACGTCCTCCGGCTTCTTTGACCGTCATCCTTCTCTTTATCGTCAGCCCTTCATTTAAAGCTACTTTGTTTAGCTCATCCTTGTCTTCTAGCTCTGGAGAGAATCTTTGACCAGTCCTGCCGACCTGCTCTTCTTTCCGGTAACCCGGTGTCTTCTTATCCGGTTCCGGCATACCCCTCTTGGGGATACCGGCTTAGCTTCACTTAGCTAAGTTCTTATCTCTAAGTTCCGGTACGAACATTAAACCGGTATCTTGATGGCTCAAACCATCCGGTTTGGCATGCTTTTGGCATACCGGGGGTCATCCCCCCAACAGGGGCATCCCCAAGCTTTGACTTTTCACTCTTCTTGATCATATTGTATCATCCTCCTCTCTTGACCCTTGAAAACTTCCTCCACACCAAACTCAAAACAAACTCATTAGAGGGTTAGTGCATAATTGAAAATTCATATATTCAGAGGTGACATAATCATTCTTAACACTTCTGGACATTGCACAAAGCTACTGAAAGTTAATGGAACAAAGAAATCCATCAAACATAGCAAAACAGGCAATGCGAAATAAGAGGCAGAATCTGTCAAAACAGAACAGTCCGTAAAGACGAATTTTTCTGGGGCACTTAACTTGCTCAGATGAAAATGCTCAAATTGAATGAAAGTTGCGTACATATCTGAGGATCACGCACGTAAATTGGAAGATTTTTCTGAGTTACCTACAGACGGGGCAGCTCAATTTCGTGACAGCAAGAAATCTGTTTCTGCGCAGTAATCCAAATCTAGTATTGACTTTACTATCAAAGACTTTACTTGGCACAACAATGCAATAAAATAAAGATAAGGAGAGGTTGCTACATCAGTAACAACTTCCAAGACTCAAATATAAAACAAAAGTGCAGAAGTAAAATGATGGGTTGTCTCCCATAAGCGCTTTTCTTTAACGCCTTCAGCTAGGCGCAGAAAGTGTAAATCAAGTATTATCAAGAGACGAAGCATCAACATCATAATTTGTTCTAATAATAGAATCATAAGGTAACTTCATTCTCTTTCTAGAGAAGTGTTCCATACCTTTCTTGAGAGGAAATTGATATTTAATATTACCTTCCTTCATATCAATAGTAGCACCAACAGTTTGAAGAAAAGGTCTTCCCAATATAATGGGACAAGATGCATTGCATTCAATATCCAAGACAACAAAATCAACGGGGACAAGGTTATTGTTAACCATAATACGAACATTATAAATTCTCCCCAAAGGTTTCTTTATAGCATTATCAGCAAGATTAACATCCAAATAACAATTTTTCAATGGTGGCAAGTCAAGCATATCATAGATTTTCTTAGGCATAACAGAAATACTTGCACCAAGATCTCATAAAGCATTACAATCAAAATCATTGACCCTCATCTTAATAATAGGCTCCCGACCATCTTCTAACTTCCTAGGAATAGAGGTTTCAAGTTTTAGTTTCTCTTCTCTAGCTTTTATGAGAGCATTTGTAATATGTTTCGTAAAGACCAAATTTATAGCACTAGCATTGGGACTTTTAGCAAGTTTTTGTAAGAACTTTATAACTTCAGACATGTGACAATCATCAAAATCTAAACCATTATGATCTACAGCAATGAAATCATTGTCCCCAACATTTTGAAAAATTTCAACAGTTTTATCACAAACAGTTTCAGCAGTTTTGGCAGTTTCAGGCAATTTTGCACGCTTTGCACTAGGAGTAGAAACATTGCTAACACCAATTATTTTACCATTGATAGTAGGAGATGTAGCAACATGTGAAGCATTATCATTACTAGTGGTGGTAATAGTCCAAACTTTAGCTACATTATTCTCTTTAGCTAGTTTTTCGTTTTCTTCTCTTTCCCACCTAGCATGCAATTCAGCCATCAATCTAATATTTTCATTAATTCGAACTTGGATGGCATTTGCTGTAGTAACAATTCTATTATCATTATCCTTATTAGGCATAACTTTCAATTTTAAAAGATCAACATCAGAGGCAAGTCTATCAACCTTAGAAGCAAGAATATCAATTTTATCAAGATTTTCTTCAACAGATTTGTTAAAAGCAGTTTGTGTACTAATAAATTCTTTAAGCATGGCTTCAAGACCAGGGGGTACATTCCTATTATTGTTGTAAGAATTCCCATAAAAATTACCATAACCATTACTATTAGCAGAAGGATATGCCTATAGTTGTTACCAAAATTATTCTTATAAGAATTGTTGTTGAAATTATTACTTTTAATGAAGTTCACATCAACATGTTCTTCTTGGGAAACCAATGAAGCTAAAGGAACATTATTAGGATCAACATTAGATCTACCATCCACAAGCATAGACATAATAGCATCAATCTTATCACTCAAGGAGGAGGTTTCTTCAACGGAATTTACCTTCTTACCTTGTGGAGCCCTTTCGAGTGTGCCATTCGGAGTAATTGATCATCATATTATCAAGAAGTTTTGTTGCCGCCCCCAAAGTAATGGACATAAAGGTACCTCCAGCAGCTGAATCCAATAGGTTCCGCGAAGAAAAATTCAATCCTGCATAGAAGGTTTGGATGATCATCCAAGTAGTTAGTCCATGGGTAGGACAATTCTTTACCAAAGATTTCATTCTCTCCCATGCTTGAGCAACATGTTCATTATCCAATTCCTTAAAATTCATTATGCTACTTCTCAAAGATATAATTTTAGCGGGAGGATAATATCTACCAATAAAAGCATCTTTACATTTAGTCCAAGAATCAATAATATTTCTAGGCAGAGATAGCAACCAATCTTTAGCTCTTCCTCTTAAGGAGAAAGGAAACAATTTTAATTTTATAATGTCACCATCTACATCCTTATACTTTTGCATTTCACATAGTTCAACAAAATTATTAAGATGGGCAGCAGACATCATCGGTACTAACACCGGAAAATTGCTCTCTCATAACAAGATTTAGTAAAGCGAGGTTTAATTTCAAAGAATTCTGCTGTAGTAGCAGGTGGAGCAATAGGTGTGCATAAGAAATCATTATTATTTGTGCTAGTGAAGTCACACAACTTAGTATTCTCAACGGTACCCATTTTAGCAGTAGTAAATAAAGCAAACTAAATAAAGTAAATGCAAGTAACTAATTTTTTTGTGTTTTTAATATGGAGAACAAGACAGTAAATAAAGTAAAGTTAGCAACTAATTTTTTGTATTTTTGATATAAAGAGCAAACAAAGCAGTAAATAAAATAAAGTAAAGCAAGACAAAAACAAAGTAAAGAGATTGGATGTGGGAGACTCCCTTGCAGGCGTGTCTTGATCTCCCGGCAACGGCGCCGGAAAAAGAGCTTGATTACGTGTAAGACACACGTCCGTTGGGAACCCCAAGAGGAAGGTGTGATGCGCACAGCAGCAAGTTTTCCCTCGTAAGAAACCAAGGTTATCGAACCGAGTAGGGAGTCAAGGAACACGTGAAGGTTGTTGGTGGCGGAGTGTAGTGCGGCGCAACACCAGGGATTCCAGCGCCAACGTGGAACCTGCACAACACAATCAAAGTACTTTGCCCCAACGTAACAGTGAGATTGTCAATCTCACCGGCTTGCTGTAAAAAAATGATTAATTGTATAGTGTGGAAGATGATGTTTGTTTGCGAAGAGCAGTAAAGAACAATTGCAGTAGATTGTATTTCAGATGTAAAGAATAGACCGGGGTCCACAGTTCACTAGTGGTGTCTCTCCCATAAGATAAACTAGATGATACCCCGCGCGTTGCTGAGGATGTGACGAGTCTTGGTGTGGAAGGACTCCTCGTCGCTGTCGACGTCGCTGCTCTGCACCTGTCACGTAGCACCAAAGATCGTGCAAAAAACACGGAGTCAATTGCAACGATGATGGAACAGAGAGTGAACAAAGATCATGCATGATAATATGGGCTCGAAAAAAGAGGTAGCCTCAGTTACATTGGATACACTTATATCCAGGATTTGAGTGAGTAAACCAAAGATCATGCACAACAAATTTGAACACACCACTTGTTTACTGACCAAACCCTGAATCAATTTGTGCCCAAATATTCATCATCATCGGCACAAATCTTAAACAAAAGCAAATCACAAGCACTAATAACGCAAGATCTAACACAAAAGGATTGAACTAGGAATAGACGCACCCTAATAACGCTAGATCTAACACAAATGGATTGAACTAGGAACAGACGATCCCTAATAACGCTAGATCTAACACAAAAGGATTGAAATGGGATAAGAACAAGGGAGCAAAGGGTTACCTCCGGCTCGTCGTCGACGATGCTGGTGTCGTAGGGGTTCTCCGGCGCGTCGTACGGCACCTGGTTCGTACGGGTCCCAAGCGACGGGGGCCTGGACGGTGGCGGCGGCCGATGCGCCGGCGGGCCGATGCGCCGGCTGCTACGTTGGAAGCAGCGACAGGGGCCTGGACGGGGGCAGCGGCCGATGCACCGGCGGCTGATGCACCGGCTGCTACGTTGGAAGCAGCGACATGGGCCTGGACGGGGGCAGCGGCCGATGCGCCGACGGCTGATGCGCCGACAATGGGCATCTCATTCTTCTCCATCGCCGGCGGTTTTCTTCGGGGTTTTTTCTTCGGTTGTGGAGAAGATGATGGGACAGGAGAGGCGGTTGCAGTGAGAACGTGCGTCGAGGGAGAGGAAAAGGGCTCTATAAAGACGAAAGTGGCGTGTACCGCAACACGCGTCCGCTATGCACGGCTGCAGCATGCACCGCGACACGAGTCTAACCCTGGGACGTTTGGTGTACTCAGTTATAACCTCGGACCTTATACAGAAATTTTATTTGTACTCAGTTTTCCCCTCGAGTACTTAGACTGGCAAGTGCAATATACTCAGTTTTACCCTCAAGTAGCTAGTCAACAGAGAGTCAACAAATGAGATTAACATATCTAATTGAGGCATTTCATGCGCAAAAAAATTCAAAAAATAAAAACATAGTGGCACCTACTCATGGAGTCTTCCTACGCAACCTGCCACCAAGAAAACCTTAACAAACATATATAAATCAAGTTTTACCACAAATTGCGACTTCTCAGAATCACTAGTGTAGCTATGAAGATGCATGGTTTTCCACTCAAACCCCTTTGCAAAACATCTTCCCCAAAAACATAGTTTGTCTAAATGATGCCATAATTGTCACACTCATGTATATTTGAATTGCAAATAATTTGATGTAGCCCAATATGAATTATATTGTACAAAACATGCATTTTTCATTTTGTAATTCTTTTTGTTTGAATCCCTTAGTCTATTTACTATTTTTGTGCCCTTGGATTGTTAGTACTACTCATTTTTGCCCTCACGTTCTGTCACAAATGCTCTCAGAAGCCCAAACTTATCCTGATTGGTTGAGCCGTTGTCACACGGATCGACTCCATGAACCGTTGATCAACTGATCTAACGGGCAGTATACCCCTCCCCATCTCTTCGTGCCCACCCCTCTCTCTCTCTCTTCGTGGCCACCCCTCTCTCTCTCTGTCGGTGGATGCATTATTGTCACCCCTCTAACAATTATCAACTATCTTTCGCTTTCCTTTTTCTTTTAGGGGATATAGTTTTGGCATATAGTTTCGGTAATTTGAAACGGCCCAAAAGTGGTATAATTTCGGTATAAACATGAGGCATACATATTTGCGGATTTCGGTGAATGCATTATTGTCACCGCTCTAACAAGTATCAACCATCTTTCGCTTTCCTTTTTCTTTTAGGGGATATAGTTTTGGCATATAGTTTCGGTAATTTGAAACGGCCCAAAAGTGGTATAATTTCGGTATAAACATGAGGCATACATATTTGCGGATTTCGGTGAATGCATTATTGTCACCCCTCTAACAATTATCAACCATCTTTCGCTTTCCTTTTTCTTTTAGGGGATATAGTTTTGGCATATAGTTTCGTAATTTGAAACGGCCCAAAAGTGGTATAATTTCGGTATAAACATGAGGCATACATATTTGCGGATTTCGGTGAATGCATTATTGTCACCCCTCTAACAATTATCAACTATCTTTCGCTTTCCTTTTTCTTTTAGGGGATCCCATATAGTTTTGGCGTTTTAGTAATTTAAAACGGCCCAAAAGTGGTATAATTATCAACTTTTTTTAGCATTCCAATATAGTTGGTAATTTCGGTGAATGCACACACTAACTATGAAAACAACTACAAGTACATGTAACTGAATAATGAATTTGTATCAAGGTATTCCTTGTAACAACTTCTAGCGCCTGGTGAGCAATGATAAGAATCCGATCGCAATTATACAACAGAAAAAACAACCAGCCATAAGATTAGCTTGCTTCTTCAACTCGATCAGCTGCCTTAACTGCTTGTTCATTTTCTTCAGTTCTCCCTTCACTTCCTCCAGTCCTACATTGGGAGCATTAGGCATAATCGGAACGGCTCCTCTCTCCGCCGCCTTCTCTACGAGCAAGTCCCCCCTCCCAAATTGCGCTCCCCAATAGCGCCAATTGATTCCTGCAATTGAAGCCTCCGAACGTACACATCGATCCACTCGAAATGCCTGCATTTCTTCGGGATCCGAAAACAACAACGGGAACCCTAAATCCCAAATTCGAGGGAATAGCAAGAAAATAGAGAGAAAACAGAGAAATTGGAGCGAGATCTAACCTTATCCCCCTCTCTATATGGCAAGCTCTCGCATGCAAGGAACTCACGTCCACGGTTGCCATTCTCGTCCGTCTTACAGATCGACCGCTTCAGAGGCTCCTGGCGTGGGAAGTCAGGGCATCTTGTCAAAGGCACGGGTCCATACTGCGGCCATGAAGAACGGGAGGTCGAAGAGAAACTAGACATCACCCGCCTGCCGGAGAAGGGCTACCGCTGGAGGAGAAGAAGAACAATGGGGCGCGGGGAAAGAAAGGGGAAGCAATGGCACGGGCACGGGCTGGCTCGGGCTCCCATTTTGCAACGGTCACCTGGGTAAGCTGTGGGTCCGGCGCACTAACGTGGACAAGTTGTGGGTCCCACGATGATCCGGATAAGTGAAGACGTGTCCACCGCGGGGCACCAACAGCGGCCCCACTTGCCAGCACCAACCAACGTCAACTAAACGGGATTCCTTCCGTCCGAGCTCCTTCTGCGGGTTTCAGACAAGGTCTTGGGGAAAACTGAGGAAAAACTAAGGGGCTGGGGAAAACTAAGCACAACTAAGGAGCCAGGGGCACGAAAATAGAAATCCCAATGTTAAAACATATTACGCTTCATCTCACAAATTATAGAAGAGGTCGATTCAAAAGCACACCAGTAAAAAAGTGTGTTAGCAATTAGCAGAACAGCATTTCAATTCCCGGTTGCTCCTTCCATTGCGCTGCGTCATCATGAAAAGAAAGAAATACAGTACATAAATATGAACATCTTAGATTACAAACAAAGGACGTAGGCATATCGAAATTAGGCATCTACCAACGCTTGGAAAATTCCCGAGAGAGAGAGAGAGAGAGAGAGAGAGAGAGAGAGAGAGAGAGAGAGAGAGAGAGAGAGAGGGAGAGGGAGAGGGAGAGGGAGAGGGAGGAGACTGGGAGAGGGAGAGAGAGAGGGAGAGAGGGGGAGAGAGGGAGAGGGAGAGAGGGAGAGAGGGAGAGAGGGAGAGAGAGAGGGAGAGAGAGAGAGAGAGAGAGAGGGAGAGGGAGGGGACAAATTACCTTCAACTTGAGTGGACCGCCTGGAACCAAGGAATGAAAAAATGAAGCGAGGTGATGAAACTGGTTGTTGAGAATATAAAGAAGGTGGAGAGGAACGGCAGGGCAAGAAGCTAATGGGGCAAGGAAAGATAAATTTGTGTAAGAAAGTGAAGCGCTTGAATGGAAGGCAAAACAGCCGGTTCTCTCCGGTGGAAAAAATTAATTGGTTTTTCACTGCATCACAAATGTAACAGGATCGGCTTGGAGGAGAAGAGGCGCATATTGAATTCGTTTTGTGTAAGAAAGTGAAGCGCATGGATGGAAGGCAAAACAGCCGATTGTCTCCGGTGGAAAAATTAATTGGTTTTTCACTGCATCACAAATGTAACATCGTCAGCTTGGAGGGGAAGAGGCGCAGACTGAATTCGTTGGTTACTAAAAAATAAAAAATGATTTGAGAATGATGACGTAGCAAATTTACTGAGGTAGAAGGCTTGCATGGTAGGATGGCTCACCTGATGATGTGGACATCTTGCATGTTGAGAGAAATCACTTAGTGGATTGCTCCAATTTAGATATTATAGATAGCATGTTGGGTGAACAAATTACAGTTGGGCAATTGTTAAATAAAGAAGGCATAACAATGCACATACATATATCATGATGAGTACTATGAGATTTAATCAGGGCATTACGACAAAGTACATAGACCGCTATCCAACATGCATCTATGCCTAAAAAGTCCACCTTCAGGTTATCATCCGAACCTCTTCCAGTATTAAGTTGCAAACAACAGACAATTGCATTAAGTATGGTGCGTAATGTAATCAACACAAATATCCTTAGACAAAGCATTGATGTTTTATCCCTAGTGGCAACAACACATCCACAACCTTAGGCTGTCACTCCCCCAGATTCAATGGAGACATGAACCCACTATCGAGCATAAATACTCCCTCTTGGAGTTACAAGTATCAACTTGGCCAGAGCCTCTACTAGCAACGGAGAGCATGCAAGAACATAAACAACATATATGATAGATTGATAATCAACTTGACATAGTATTCAATATTCATCAGATCCCAACAAACAAAACATGTAGCATTACAAATAGATGATCTTGATCATGATAGGCAACTCACAAGATCTAACATGATAGCACAATGAGGAGAAGACAACCATCTAGCTACTGCTATGGACCCATAGTCCAGGGGTGAACTACTCACACATCGATCCGGAGGCGATCATGGCGATGAAGAGACCTCCGGGAGATGATTCCCCTCTCCGGCAGGGTGCCGGAGGCGATCTCCTGAATCCCCCGAGATGGGATTGGCGGCGGCGGCGTCTCTAGAAGGTTTTCCGTATCGTGGCTCTCGGTACTGGGGGTTTCGCGACGAAGGATTTAAGTAGGCGGAAGGGTAGAGTCGGGGGCGTCACGAGGGGCCCACACGCTAGGGCCGCGCGGCCAGGGCCTGGGCCGCGCCGCCCTAGTGTGTCGGCGCCTCGTCGCCCCACTTCGTTTCCCTTTCGGTCATCTGGAATCTTCGTGGAAAAATAAGACCCTGGGCGTTGATTTCGTCCAATTCCGAGAATATTTCCTTTGTAGGATTTCTGAAACCAAAAACAGCAACTGGCTCTTCGGCATCTCGTCAATAGGTTAGTGCCGGAAAATGCATAATAATGACATATAATGTGTATAAAACATGTGAGTATCATCATAAAAGTAGCATGGAACATAAGAAATTATAGATACGTTTGAGACGTATCAACGAGCCCCGCCTCTCCACTGTGACCAGTTCAGCGCGATGGCAGATCGGGGCCCATGCGGATGTACTCAAGTGTGTCGGGCGAGCCAGTCCGTTGGCAGGAGGAGGCCCCTGCGTCCTAGGTCACCGGGGAGGCTGGAGCTCAAGATGAAGGCAAAGGACCGGGCCGATAGCAGGTTGTATAGGACGGGAAATGGGGTGGATGTCGAGCTCGGGGGAGGCACCGACGACGTGGTCCTAGCGGAGGGATGTATGCAATATCTCGGAGAGGGGGAGTAGACAGTAAGATGAGCATATGGAGAGCTCGGGGAGGCACCAACGACGAGGTCCTAGCGGAGAAATGTAAGCAATTTCTCGCGGGAACATGCTCGAGGCGTGCAGCCTTCCCTTGCTCGCGCAGAGTGGGGGCGAACGGAGAGGTGAGGACATGAAATTCATATCGGGGACATGTTCCTGGCGACGGAGAAGTGGCGGTCATCGGGGTTGCACGCGAAGTTGAGGGGAACCGGATGGAGACGGCTTCGTATCACGGGAGGCGGGAAGACGCTGGGGAGCGGGGTGGCTGCGCATGTCGCCCGTAGTCCATCAAGCGGTCCAACTGAAGCCGCACCACATCCGGGTGGGAAGTGGGCAACGTGGCTGGAACCCACAACAATGTTTCTCTCTTCCCTATCCTCACCCCTTCGGCCCCAATTCTCCCAGGCACCATCGTCAAGCTGCTCCACATGCGGTCGGTCTGCTGCTTTTCCGCGTCCCCCCACGAAGCGCCACTAGCCATCCTCTAACCCCAGCCCTGCCCGAGACCATCCCCGTGGAGAAACTCCAAATGTCGTCCTCTCGACCCAGCGTTGCGGCCGCTTGGAGTCATGGTCGGGGACGACCTCGAGGTCCATGGACGGCGCGCCTCGAGATCTCCTAGGTCGTGCGCCGCCTGGATGGATACCCTAGTGAACCTCCTTGATGTGCTACCTCCGCCGCCGCATGGCCAGTCGCATCTCGAGTCTGAGGAATAGATTAGGGGCCGCACCTCCACTTTCGCCGCCGCGCACCATGGCTTCCACCGCCGCATGCCACATCACTATCGCCGTCCTGTTCCCCCACTGGAGCAGGCATATGGCGCCACTAGGTCGCGCCGGTCCTCCTCTCCGACCGGCGGGCACGCACCACATATCTACTACTGCGGGAAAGGCCTAGATTTTGTCACTCCTGTTCAACGTGGGCGGTGACAGCAGCTACGGTAGACATGGTTCCTGAGAGGGATGTGCACCTGGTGGAGGTTGGATGGAACGCGGTGTCCGTTGGGCTCGGCAGAACGTGTTGCCGCTGCTAGTCGTCCCCGCCTTCTTGATGTTGCAAAGAGCGGATGCCGAAGCTGCAAAGAGCGTGTGCAAGAGCTACAATTGGTCAGCAGGGATGCTGCAAAATTGCGAGTGGTGGAGCTCCAAACTGTCATCAAACGATGCTGCAGATGGTTACCTACGGTGCTACAAATAGTCATCAACCATGCTGCAAATGGTTAGCGGTGGTGCTACGGATAGTCATTGGGGCAAGTACAGCGCATGCGATGCGATATAGGAACGTCAGGAATTTGATCCCAATCAATTGGCAGTGTTGCATCCTACAATCCCGGATGTAGGCGCTTAATTAGAGGCATCGGTGCAAAACGATGCGCAGGAAGTTTCGTTTGATATATGTGTCCGGCACAAAATTCGTACGAAGTCAGTTAAATAGAGTCTAAGATTGGAGGCTGCCTTGGAAATAGTAACTCTTCAGTTAGGATAAATTTTCCTGCTTTCCTTTGCTCAAGCGTCTGTATTAGCGCTCAGCATTTGACATGTTCTTAGCAGTGCTGCAAGAAGCAGTTGATGATGCTTCTTGCCAGAGTTGGGATGCTGCTGGCAATGGGTAGGTTGACGATGTACGATTGTATAAATTTTTGCTATAAATATTGTGTTATTTTGCTAGTTATGTACAAATTGTTACTACAAGGTCTCCGACGAGATCAGTTTAGCTTCAATAGCATAAAGTTTTTCACAAGTTCTCCATCGAGTCTCCAGCTAACTGGACTTTTTGTTTCATTTTTAAATTAATCATTTTTTGCTTGAATGAAGCAAAAGCGAGAACCTTTTTACTGCTACGGAGCAAATCTAAGATTTTGACGAAAATGGAACACATGTCGCAATGTAAACTGTCCGCGAGGAAAATATCCACGGGAGGATCGCTAGCACTACCCTCTTTTCACCATATTAGTATATTCCATTTATTGAGGAAATAAAATAATTCGTAATAATTTTGTAGATCTAATAAATCTATTCTCAATCGCTAACGTGATTCTGGGAAGAAGTCAAGTTACACGGTATCAAATCAAAATTATCGAAAAGATTGTAACTCAGTAGAAGGAACAAATCAAAAATTTGGAGTCATATTTTTCTGTGGAATCAGCGCTGACGTTACAAAAGGGCGTAATGAGTCCTCGTAAATGGGCCGAAAATCGGAAGCGAAGCCCAGCAGAGACCTTTGATGGAAATGAAAGCCTGACTTCGAGAAACCTCGCTGGCGCTCCGTTTCCCCAAACCCTCCTCCTCCCCCATGCGCGGCGCGGCGCCGACGATCTTCCCCATGGTGGAGTTCTAGTTCCATTCAGGCAATGCCAATGGGGAGTGCGACGAGGGGACCCCGGCGACGCTGCCCGGGCTGGGGGTGCTATACACCGACCTGATCGGTGGGTGGAAGGCACCGCACACCCCCCACAACCCACGTACTTCAGTGGGCCGCGGCCCATCACATCAGGTGAGTTTCTTTTTCCTTTTTCTTCCTTCTTTTCTGTTTATATTTTCGTTTTTTTTGAAATAATTTCAAAAAAAAATTTCGAGAAAACATTTTTCGTAAAATTTGAACAGTTTTCTGAAACTAGAACAATTTTTTACATTTGAACATTTTTCGGATTTGAATTTTTTTCAAAATTCGAAATTTGAACAATTATTTAACTTGAACAATTTTCAAAATTGAACGTTTTTTGAATGTGAACAAATTTGAACGATTCTCCGATTTGAACGGTTTTCAAATTTGAATGTTTTTGAACGGTTTTCAGATTTGAACGGTTTTCAAATTTGAACATTTTTTAATTTAAACATTTTCTCAATTTGAACATTTTTAAAAATTAAAATTTTCGAATCTGAAAAAATATAAACAAAACCGAAAACAGAAAACAGAAAAGAAAAACAGAAAAGAAAAACAGAAAAAGAAACCAGAAAAAAGAAAGAAAAAAAACCGAAATACTACAGGCTAACAGAAACAAATGGGCCTGGCCCAAAACCCGACCAGGGGTGTGCGGTGGCCGGTAGCCACCGACCTGGTTGGTGTATAGGTTTTGCCCCGGGCTGACTGGTGTATAGGTTTTGCCCCGGGCTGACGCTGGGCGACCTCTACGGCCTTGTTTGGCAGGCCGGTTTTCACGTGTATTTCTGTGTTTATTCCCGGTCCAAACAAATACACTGCATAACACTTCCCTGATCGTTTGGTAGCCTAGTTTTGCTTGGACTGAAACACAACAAACCCCACAAACCACGTCGGGTAGAAGTGTATTGGAGACGCCTGGGTCACCTCGCGTCTTTTACTCGTCAAATCTTGACGAAGCAGACCGACGAGGCTGACGCTCGCGCCGCCGCCCTTCTGCACGCCTTTCCTCTTTTCTCTCATGACTTTGCTCACGCCGGATTCCATGCGAATCTTTGGCTGGCCAGTTAATTTATGTAGCCTCGGAATTGCGTACAAGTATATGAGAATGATAGTGCAGTAGTTGATTTGTCACAATCACCAGACGAGTTTCAGTTTCTATCGTCACAGGTACTACCGGATCAGCATAGCATGTTATTCTTCGTTGTGGAAATTGAATTATTGGTTGTAGATTTATTTTTGTTTTCTGAACAAATTAGTCCTAGAATTTCCCTTTCCTCCAAACAGGTAAACCAATGGGGAGTATTGATGGGGAAGGGGATTGTGGTGTAACAGAGTGTTTTTGGTGACATGAGTGTTTTCACCCAATACACTTGGAAAAACACGGGAAACTCTCATTTGCAACTAGTTGCACCCGCACCCCATTTTTTGTTGTGACACTTCTAAGTTTCCAAAAAATGCAAACTAAAATTCTAGACATACATTGTGTTGTGTCTTGTGCATCTGTGAAGTTTCATCCAAAAATATGTCAAAATGTGGCCCGTGTAAAAAAGAGAAGACGTATTACAGATCATTTGTTCTTTTTGTGTAGGCCACATTTTGACATATTTTTAGATGAAACTTCACAGGTGCACAAGACACAACACAATGTATGTCTAGAATTTTAGTTTGCATTTTTTGGAAACTTAGAAGTGTCACAACAAAAATGGGGTGCGGGCGCAACTAGTTGCGAAATATCCCCTCTCGAAAAACACTCTCAAATACTCAATGATACACTTTTACCAAATAAGGCCTACATCGATTTCATTCTCTGCTTCGTCTACTCCTACCTCCCCCATCCGCCAGTCTCCACCGCGGCCCCGCTCTCCTGCGCGCCCGCCGCCGCCGACGGAGTCGACCACATCAGCATCCTCCCCGACGTCCTCCTCCACAAGGTCCTCTCCCGCCTCCCTGCTAAAGACGGCGCGTGCACCGCCGTGCTCTCCTCCCGCTAGCGCAGCCTCTGGCGCGTCGTGCCGCTCGTCCTCGTCGACACCCACTTCCTCCCCGGGGGCGACGCCGAGTGCCGTCACCGATGCCGTCTCCGCCGCGCTCAAGGCGCACCCTGGACCTCTCCCCTTGGCCAGCCTCACCTGCAGCTTCATGGACCGTGCCGACCACCGCTTGCTCGCGCCCTGGTGCCAGCTCCTCGCCACCAAGGGCGTCGAAGTGCTCGTCTTCGTCAACCGCCCGTTGCCCATTGTCTCGCTACCCCTCCCTTCCGAACTCTTCAGCTGCGTCTCACTGCGCCGGCTGTACATCGGGCCCTGGGCGTTCCCTGAAACCGACACCCTCCCGCACGGCGTCTCTTTCCCCAACCTCAAGGAGCTTGTCCTCAGCTTCGTCGTCATGCAGGACAATGTAATCGATTTCATGCTTGCCGTGTCCCCCGTGCTGGAGACCCTGTCGGTGGTAGGAAATGTGTATGGATTATTGGATTGCACGCTCGCATCACCAGCCGCAGCCTCAGGTGCGCGCAGTTCTGCTTGTCTGAGCTGGAGGAAGTCGCCGTGGTGGATGCCCCGTCCCTCGAGCGTCTCCTCATGTGGAAGAGTGATGGCGAGGGGCTTCTGAGCACGTCAGTCAAGATTGCATCATCTATTACTTGGCATTTCGTTCTTTCTTTCATAGATATATGCACCACAAATCACTCGATGCCAATGGTGTGTGATTGTTATTTATCCCGTATCTTGACTGCAGGCTGGAACAAAGGCGAGGCCAGGAATCGTCGTCTCAAGCGTCCTCAAAGTTTAAAATAGCCGGCTATAGCCCGACTATAGCCGGCTATAGCTGGCCGGAGTGTCAGGATCCTGATTGGATCTGACGAGCTGGGATCAACAAGAACAATAATTTGGAAATATTTGGTAGAAAAACAAGATAATTGCAGGATATAAATTGTAGGAGAAATTGCAGAAAAAGTAAGAACAGGAATTAAGGACAAGATAAATTTAGGTTTTTGATTTCTTGATTGGTTTGAACATGATACAATGCTAGTCTTATAAAGACATTGACCATATAAGTCAAATACCAAGACTACCCTCACACACTACTTAACCACTGATAACCTCCATATTACATCATCATCCTATTCCCTAACATTCCTCCCTTCTTGAGACCATTGCTCAGTAATGGATAAACAAGTTTCTACAGAAACTTTCCTCATTTGTTAAGGAACTTGAAAATTGATCGGCCAAAGAGGAATTCCATCACAATGTAAATGTGAACTCATTGTAGTCCATTTATGACAAATCTGCCAATAGTGTATAGCATTGAATATTGATGTGCAAAAATGAAGCTCCTCTGCAACGTTTATTCCATGCTGAAGTAGATTTGGAAGAGGACACCACATAATGTCATCAGTATCACTGAAGTAAGTGGAATCGTGTGTACCAAACTTCACAGAAAATAAATGCCTCACTGCATATACAGTCCCTTTACTCAAGGTCTGCAACCGCTAGAACTCCTATAAGAAGAGGTCGATACCTGGATCCCACTGCACTTGTCTTCCTCTCTTAAGTGAGAAATCCCACATAGAAGAAATTTTTGGCAAGTGTAATTGCTGGCAAGGAGGTATAGCAGAAAGTGGAATCCAAATAAAAAGGTGCAGATTTTTATATGAGAATAAGTCTATGCCGGGATCCCATATGCAGGGTGCATTGCTCAATGATACCTTGTCAGTGTTCAGATCACATGGAGATATCATAGCGTGCTTGTTGATGGGCACTTCTTGCTTCTTGATATTTATCTCAGATCTCTTATCATTGCTGTTCACAATTGCTTCATGAACACACAGTATGGAGGCAGCCTGGGTGCTCTTTTCAGTTGTGAGTGTGATGGGCCTGTCCGCATGTATTACAGGACCATGTAGAAATGGAAAATGTGTAGCTTCTTCACTGAATGCATTATCATAAGTGGTGTTGAAACACACTGCAAGCCGTTCATTATCAGATTCCCGTGAGGATAATTTTGTAGCACCATGGGGTTCCTCATGATCATAGATGGGCTTCTCACTATCATATTGCTTGTGCTGACCACCAGTATCACACAGCTCAACATCAAAATTCAGGGTAACATTTGTATCTTCCTCATAGACATCAAATACTGGCATTTCTTCGAACAGGTTGGAAGCATCTTGCACACTAGTTGGCAGTTGCAGGTCTGTTAAGTGTATACAATATGTACCTAGTTAGGCCCATAGTCTAGAGTGAGGCCCAGGCCCATGTGCCTTGTATATCTCTCTCTCTCAACCAATACAGTGCTATGCTCGATCTATCACAGAAACAAACATGGTATCAGAGCTTCCAACCCTAGCTCACCTCTAGCCGCCACCACCCTTGGAGGCGCCCCCCGCGAGCTGATTCCAGCAACTTCAGCTGACCCAGTTACATCCCCATTGCTGGCCTTGTTCCTTCTTCATCAACCAAGCTCAAGGGCTGCTCTCCAGCTGCCCCCATCGTGCCTTGTTTTCACTAGTTGGTATCTTGATCCCCCTGCTTTCCAGCAAATCTGTTTTCCCGTGCTTTCCAGCTGGTGCTTTGTGGTTTGGATCTGTTTTCTTGGATATACTGCTGCTGTTGGTCTGCACTGCTAGCAGATATTGTGTGTTCCGCACCTTTTTCTTGAGTCATGGCAAGAAATGATTTTGGGACAGGAGCTGGTTCCATGTCCATTGACATCAAGCTCGATGGCTCCAACTACAGGGAATGGGCCTTCTCTGCTAGGACTGTTGTAAGAGCAGCTGGCCTTACCTCTCACTTGACCGAGGATCCACCTATTCGAGATGATGAAGCATCTAAGAAGTCTTGGCAAAAGGCTGATGATCGTGTGATGGGTGCTTTGGTTCTTGGTATTGACCCCTCGCTCCGGATGAGTCTTGAGCATCACACTACAGCCAAAGAGATATGGAAGTACTTTGAGCAGCGGTATCTTCAGCCTAGTGGTGTAAGGGTTCTCTCTGCTCATCCAAATTTTCTGTTCCTGCCATCACCCTTGCTCCACAATTATCCATGAACCTTCTGTCAGTTGGTCAGATTACAGATATGAACTGTTTTGTTGGTTTTGATCCCTCCTTTTGTTATGTGCAGGATCGGCAGAGCAAGAGAATCATTGGTACTGGCCATCGCCGTAGAGGATCCACATCCCCCTACATCCTTGACAGCCTACACCTTCCTTCAGCCTCCACCACATCTGTGTTTCGATCGGTTGCTTCAGCGTCGAGATCTACTTCGTCGTTTTCCTTTGCTCAGTGGCATCATCGTTTAGGTCACCTATGTGGTTCTCGTTTATCTACTCTTGTTCAGCAAGGCGTTTTGGGTCGTGTTCCTGTAGATGCTAGTTTCAGTTGTAAGGGATGTAAGCTAGGAAAACAGATTCAGCTTCCCTACACTTCTAGCACTAGTCACTCTAGCCGTCCTTTTGATTTGGTGCACTCTGATGTATGGGGGCCCTCTCCCTTTGTTTCAAAAGGTGGTCACAAACATTATGTCATATTTGTTGATGATCACTCTAGATATACCTGGATTTATTTTATGAAGCATCGTTCTGAGTTGCTTTCTATATATAAAGCTTTTGTGTGTATGGTCCATACTCAGTTCTCTAGTGCTATTCGTGTTTTTCGCTCAGATTCTGGGGGGGGGGGGGGGGGGAATTTCTTGTCTACAGCTTTTCGTGAGTTTCTCTCTTCTGAGGGTACTCTTCCTCAACTTTCTTGTCATGGTGCTCATGCCCAGAATGGAAGTTGCAGAGCGTAAACATCGGCATATTGTTGAGACTGCCCGTACCCTCCTGATTTCTTCCTTTGTGCCCACGCATTTTTGGGGTGAAGCTGTTTCGACTTCTGTCTATCTTATCAATCTCCAGCCTTCTTCTCGTCTTCATGGAAAGTCTCCTGGTGAGATCTTGTTTGGTTCCCCTCCCACGTATGATCATCTTCGTGTTTTTGGTTGCACTTGTTATGTTCTATTAGCACCTCGTGAGCGTACCAAATTGACTCCACAGTCTGTTCAGTCTGTTTTCCTTGGATACAGTCTTGAGCACAAGGGCTATCGTTGCTATGACTCTTCTCGCTCGTCGCATCCGGTTTTCTCGTGATGTCACTTTTGTTGAGGATCAACCTTTCTTCAATTCCCCTTCCACTCCTTTGCCATCATCAACCTCCATAGAGTCTACATCTTTTCTTTCACTTCCACCTATCTTTTTAGACGAGTCTGTCCCTGAACCGGTCTTGCCATCAGAACCACCACCTCCACCCTCTCAGTCAGAAGCTCTGATACGTCTCCGACGTATCGATAATTTCTTATGTTCTATGCCATATTATTGATGATACCTACATGTTTTATGCACACTTTATGTCATATTCGTGCATTTTCTGGAACTAACCTATTAACAAGATGCCGAAGTGCCGCTTGTTGTTTTCTCGCTGTTTTTGGTTTCGAAATCCTAGTAAGGAAATATTCTCGGAATTGGACGAAATCAAAGCCCAGGGGCCTATTTTTCCACGAAGCTTCCAGAAGTCCGAAGGAGAGACGAAGAGGGGCCACGGAGGGGCCACACTATAGGGCGGCGCGGCCCCCCCCTGGCCGCGCGGCCCTGTGGTGTGGGGCCCCCGTGCCGCCTCTTGACCTACCCTTCCGCCTACAAATAGCCTCCGTGACGACACCCCCAGTACCGAGAGCCACGATACGGAAAACCTTCCTGAGACGCCGTCGCCGCCGATCCCATCTCGGGGGATCCAGGAGATCGCCTCCGGCACCCTCGCCGGAGAGGGGAATCATCTCCCGGAGGACTCTACGCCGCCATGGTCGCCTCCGGAGTGATGAGTGAGTAGTCTACCCCTGGACTATGGGTCCATAGCAGTAGCTAGATGGTTGTCTTCTCCCCATTGTGCTATCATTGTTGGATCTTGTGAGCTGCCTAACATGATCAAGATCATCTATCCGTAATTCTATATGTTGTGTTTGTCGGGATCCGATGGATAGAGAATACTATGTCATGTTAATTATCAAGTTATTATACATGTGTTGTTTATGATCTTGCATGCTCTCCGTTTCTAGTAGAGGCTCGGCCAAGTTTTTACTTTTAACTCCAAGAGGGAGTACTTATGCTCGATAGTGGGTTCATGCCCGCATTGACACCTGGGACGATGACGTAAAGTTCTAAGGTTGTGTTGTGCTCGTTGCCACTAGGGATAAAACATTGATGCTATGTTCGAGGATGTAGTTATTGATTACATTACGCACCATACTTAATGCAATTGTCTCGTTGCTTTGCAACTTAATACCGGAGGGGGTTCGGATGATAACTCGAAGGTGGACTTTTTAGGCATAGATGCAGCTTGGATGGCGGTCTATGTACTTTGTCGTAATGCCCAATTAAATCTCACTATACTTATCATGTCATGTATGTGCATTGTTATGCCCTCTCTATTTGTCAATTGCCCGACCGTAATTTGTTCACCCAACATGCTTTTATCTTATGGGAGAGACACCTCTAGTGAACTCGTGGACCCCGGTCCATTCTTTAATACTCGAAATACAAATCTCGTTGCAATACTTGTTTTACTATTTTCTCTGCAAACAATCATCTTCCACACAATACGGTTAATCCTTTGTTACAAGCAAGCCGGTGAGATTGACAACATCACCGTTTCGTTGGGGCAAAGTACTTTGGTTTTGTTGTGCAGGTTCCACGTTGGCGCCGGAATCCCGGTGTTGCGCCGCACTACATCCCGCCGCCATCAACCTTCAACGTGCTTCTTGGCTCCTCCTGGTTCGACAAACCTTGGTTTCTTTCTGAGGGAAAACTTGCTCCTGTGCGCATCATACCTTCCTCTTGGGGTTGCCCAACGAACGTGTGAAATACACGCCATCAAGCATATTTTCTCGGCGCCGTTGCCGGGGAGATCAAGACACGCTGCAAGGGGAGTCTCCACTTCTCAATCTCTTTACTTTGTTTTTGTCTTGCTTTATTTTATTTACTACTTTGTTTGCTGCACTCATATCAAAACACAAAAAAATTAGTTGGTAGCTTTACTTTATTTACTGTCTTGTTTGCTATATCAAAAACACAAAAAAATTAGTTTACTTGCATTTACTTTGTCTAGTTTGCTTTATTTACTATTGCTAAAATGGCCAACCCTGAAAATACTAAGTTGTGTGACTTCACTAGCACAAATAATAATGATTTCTTATGCACACCTATTGCTCCACCTGCTACTACAGCGAGAATTCTTTGAAATTAAACCTCGCTTTACTTAATCTTGTCATGAGAGAGCAATTTTCCGGTGTGAGTTCTGATGATGCCGCTGCCCATCTCAATAATTTTGTTGAACTATGTGAAATGCAAAAGTATAAAGATGTAGATGGTGACATTATAAAATTAAAATTGTTCCCTTTCTCATTAAGAGGAAGAGCTAAAGATTGGTTGCTATCTCCGCCTAAGAATAGTATTGATTCATGGACTAAATGCAAGGATGCTTTTATTGGTAGATATTATCCCCCTGCTAAAATTATATCTTTGAGGAGTAGCATAATGAATTTTAAACAATTAGATACTGAACATGTTGCTCAAGCTTGGGAAAGAATGAAATCTCTGGTTAAAAATTGCCCAACCCATGGACTGACTACTTGGATGATCATCCAAACCTTCTATGCAGGACTAAATTTTTCTTCGCGGAATTTATTGGATTCAGCTGCTGGAGGTACCTTTATGTCCATCACTCTTGGTGAAGCAACAAAGCTTCTTGATAATATGATGGTTAATTACTCTGAATGGCACACGGAAAGAGCTCCACAAGGTAAGAAGGTAAATTCTGTCGAAGAAACCTCTTCCTTGAGTGATAAGATTGATGCTATTATGTCTATGCTTGCAAATGGTAGGCCTAATGTTAATTATAATAATGTTCCGTTAGCGTCATTGGTTGCACAAGAAGAACATGTTGATGTAAACTTCATTAAAAATAATAATTTCAACAACAATGCTTATCTAACAATTCTAGTAATAACTATAGGCCATATCCTTATAATAATGGTAACGGTTATGCTAATTCTTATGGGAATTCTTACAACAATAATAGGAATACACCCCCTGGACTTGAAGCCATGCTTAAAGAATTTATTAGTACACAAACTGCCTTTAACAAATCTGTTGAGGAAAAGCTCAATAAAATTGATATTCTTGTTTCTAGAGTTGATAGTCTTGCCTCCGATGTTGATCTTTTGAAATCGAAAGTTATGCCTAATAGGGATATTGAAAATAAAATTGTTACTACAGCAAATGCCATCCAAGTTAGAATTAATGAGAATATAAGATTAATGGCTGAACTCGCGTGCTAGGTGGGATAGAGAAGAAAATGAAAAACTAGCTAAAAAAGAAAATGTAGCTAAAGTTTGGACTATTACCACCACTAGCAATGCTAATGATTCATATGTTGCTGCACCTCCTACTATCCATGATAAAATAATTGGTGTTGGCCATGCTTCTACTCCTAGTGCAAAGCGCGCAAAATTACCTGAAACTGCTAAAACTGCTGAAACTGCTTGTGATAAAACCGCTGAAATTTTTTCCAACCTTGGGGATGATAATCCCATTGCTTTAGATTGTAATGATTTAGATTTTTATGATTGCCACATCTCTGAAGTTATAAAGTTCTTACAAAAACTTGCTAAGAGTCCCAATGCTAGCGCTATAAATTTGGCTTTCACAAAACATATTACAAATGCTCTCATAAAAGCTAGAGAAGAGAAACTAAAACTTGAAACTTCTATTCCTAGAAAGCTAGAGGATGGTTGGGAGCCCATCATTAAAATGAGAATCAAAGATTTTGATTGTAATGCTTTATGTGATCTTGGTGCAAGTATTTCTGTTATGCCTAAAAAAGTCTATAATATGCTTGAATTGCCACCATTGAAAAATTGTTATTTGGATGTTAATCTCGCTGATAATGCTAAAAAGAAACCTTTGGGGAAAGTTGATAATGTTCATATTATGGTTAACAATAACCTTGTCCCCGTTGATTTTGTTGTCTTGGATATTGAATGCAATGCTCTTGCCCCATTATATTGGGAAGACCTTTTCTTCGAACCGTTGGTGCTACTATTGATATGAAGGAAGGTAATATTAAATATCAATTTCCTCTCAAGAAAGGTATGGAACACTTCCCTAGAAA
>NC_061513.1:62378335-62394392 GCF_022539505.1 Lolium rigidum | reverse complement strand
CGAAACCCCCGCATACGAGAGCCATGATACGGAAACATCGAGACGCCGCCGCCGATCCCATCTCGGGGATCCGGAGATCGCCTCCGCACCCTGCCGAGAGGGGATCATCTCCCGAGGACTCTACACCGCCATGGTCGCTCCGGAGTGATGAGTGAGTAGTCTACCCCTGGACTATGGGTCCATAGCAAAGAGGCTAGATGGTTGTCTTCCTCATTGTGCTTGTTGGATCTTTGTGAGCTGCCTAACATGATCAAGATCATCTATCTCAGAATTTATATGTTGTGTTTGTCTTAGATCCGATGGATAGAGAAGAAACCCCCAGCACCGAGAGCCACGATACGGAAAACCTTCCAGAGACGCCGTCGCCGCCGATCCCATCTCGGGGATCCAGAGATCGCCTCCCGGCACCTCGCCGTGAGAGGGGAATCATCTCCCGAGGACTCTACGCCGCCATGGTCGCCTCCGGAGTGATGAGTGAGTAGTCTACCCCTGGACTATGGGTCCATAGCAGTAGCTAGATGGTTGTCTTCTCCCATTGTGCTATCATTGTTGGATCTTGTGAGCTGCCTAACATGATCAAGATCATCTATCTCGTAATTCTATATGTTGTGTTTGTCGGGATCCGATGGATAGAGAATACTATGTCATGTTAATTATCAAGTTATTATACATGTATTGTTTATGATCTTGCATGCTCTCCGTTTCTAGTAGAGGCTCGGCCAAGTTTTTACTTTTAACTCCAAGAGGGAGTACTTATGCTCGATAGTGGGTTCATGCCTCGCATTGACACTCGGGACGAGTGACGTAAAGTTCTAAGGTTGTGTTGTGCTCGTTGCCACTAGGGATAAAACATTGATGCTATGTTCGAGGATGTAGTTATTGATTACATTACGCACCATACTTAATGCAATTGTCTCGTTGCTTTGCAACTTAATACTGGAGGGGTTCGGATGATAACCTCGAAGGTGGACTTTTTAGGCATAGATGCGCTTGGATGGCGGTCTATGTACTTTGTCGTAATGCCCAATTAAATCTCACTATACTTATCATGTCATGTATGTGCATTGTTATGCCCTCTCTATTTGTCAATTGCCCGACCGTAATTTGTTCACCCAACATGCTTTTATCTTATGGGAGAGACACCTCTAGTGAACTGTGGACCCCGGTCCATTCTTTAATACTGAAATACAAATCTGCTGCAATACTTGTTTTACTATTTTCTCCGCAAACAATCATCTTCCACACAATACGGTTAATCCTTTGTTACAAGCAAGCCGGTGAGATTGACAACCTCACTCGTTTCGTTGGGGCAAAGTACTTTGGTTGTGTTGTGCAGTGTTCCACGTTGGCGCCGGAATCCCCGGTGTTGCGCCGCACTACATCCCGCCGCCATCAACCTTCAACGTGCTTCTTGGCTCCTCCTGGTTCGATAAACCTTGGTTTCTTTCTGAGGGAAAACTTGCTGCTGTGCGCATCATACCTTCCTCTTGGGGTTGCCCAACGAACGTGTGAAATATACACGCCATCAAGCTCCACCTATAGATAGCCTTCCTTTTTATTATAGTCGCCGTCATAAAGTTCCATCTAATACTGCTTCACCGATTCCTCTGTCCTCTACTCCTCCGGCCAGTACTATTGATCCTTGCACTGACGACTCCTCTCAAACAATGAGGTATGCTCTCCGTGATCGCTCATCTCTTGCGATTCCTAACAGATACAAAGAGGATGCCATTGCAGGGGCAGCTTATGAGCCTAATACTTATCAAGAGGCAGTTGTGTCACCGGAGTGGAAACTGGCTATGTCTGAGGAGCTTACAGCACTAGAGGGTACTGGCACATGGAATTTGGTACCTTTACCTCCCCACTCGGTCCCCATCACTTGCAAATGGGTGTACAAGGTCAAAACCAAGTCGGATGGTTCAGTGGAACGCTATAAAGCTAGATTAGTTGCAAGAGGTTTTCAGCAGACTCGTGGGAAAGACTAT
Organism: Lolium rigidum; assembly: GCF_022539505.1. Classification (NCBI taxonomy): domain Eukaryota; kingdom Viridiplantae; phylum Streptophyta; class Magnoliopsida; order Poales; family Poaceae; genus Lolium; species Lolium rigidum. The sequence goes on along the minus strand of NC_061513.1, from coordinate 62,392,407 downwards.
GATGAGACTTTTGCCCCGCTTGCTCACATGACTTCGGTTCGCACTTTGATAGCCTGTGGCTGCGAGTCGGTCTTGGAAAATTTCTCAAATGGATGTAAAAAATGCTTTCCTTCATGGTGATCTAAATGAGGAAGTGTACATGCAGCCACCTCCGGTATTGAGGTTCCATTGGGTCATGTTTGCCGCCTTCGAAAGGCTCTTTATGGGCTCAAACAAGCTCCTCGTGCTTGGTTTGAAAGATTCAGTTCCGTGGTTCAAGCCGCTCGGTTTTTCTCCTAGTGAGCACGACGCTGCACTCTTTATACATACATCCGAGCGTGGTCGTACATTGCTACTACTCTATGTAGATGATATGTTGATCACCGGAGATGATGCTGCATATATTTCTTTTGTTAAGAAAAAGTTGAGTGAGCAATTCAAGATGTCAGATTTGGGGTCCATCAGTTACTTTCTTGGAATTGAGGTCAAGCACACAGATGATGGTTACTATCTCTCTCAGCAAAAGTACACTCATGATTTGATTTTGCGATCTGGCCTTACTGACACATGCATTGCTACTACACCCATGGAGCTTAATTTACAATTGTGTCCTACTGATGGTACTCCTCTTGAGGATCCTTCTCGGTATCGCCGTATTGTTGGCAGTCTTGTGTACCTCACAGTAACCAGACCTGATATTGCACATGTTGTCCATATCCTCAGCAAATTTGTAAGTGCTCCCACCTCAGTACATCATGGCCATCTACTTCGAGTACTTCGATACTTAAGGGGCACTACAACTCGCCGCTTGTTCTATGCAAATTCGAGTCAGCTCCAGCTTCATGCTTACTCTGATTCAACTTGGGCGAGTGATCCTACCGATCGCAAATCAGTCACTGGCTATTGCATATTTCTTGGTACATCTCCCATTCCATGGAAGTCAAAGAAGCAAACAGCTGTATCACGGTCTAGTGCAGAGGCAGAACTTCGGGCTCTTTCTACTACTACAGCAGAGATTGTATGGCTTCGTTGGCTATTGGCTGACCTTGGTGTTTCATGTCATACACCCACATCTCTTCTTTGTGACAGTACTGCTGCTATCCAAATTGCTAATGATCATATCAAGCATGAGCTGGCTAAACACATTGGTGTGGATTCTTTCTTCATCCGATACCATTGTCAAGAATCTACAGTTAAACTCCAGTATGTCCCATCAGAGCTTCAAGTTGCAGATTTCTTCACGAAGGCTCAAACTAGAGATCAACATAGATTTCATACTCTTAAACTTTGTGTATCAGATGATCCTTACCTACCTTAAGTCTGAAGGGGGGTGTTAAGTGTATACAATATGTACCTAGTTAGGCCCATAGTCTAGAGTGAGGCCCAGGCCCATGTGCCTTGTATATCTCTCTCTCTCAACCAATACAGTGCTATGCTCGATCTATCACAGAAACAAACAGTCAATATGCCTGACCAGCAGTGTCGAAGAAGCTGAATTGCCTTGCCTCACCATTGTAGCTGCCTGAACTACTTCTGAATTGCATAGCTGAACTGCCACTTCAGGATCATAGACTGAAGGTAATTCATCAAGAATATGCATGGGCATGGGCTGTTCAACTACTCGTTGATTGTGCATAGTAGATGCTTGATGCTCCTTGTAAGTGCTCCCAGATACAAAAATATTACCAACGCCAAGGGAGGGACAGAAAACCTGCAGCTCACTTCCTAGTGCATATTTGACTTCTAGATAGCAACATGAAGGATAAAGAGGATGCCCCTGTAGTACTTTTAAAGCTAGGCTGGCCATTTGATGTTGTTGATACTGAATTAGAACTTGATGTGCAGTCAAAGGGGATGCATATACGATCTTCTCCACTGATCCATAAAGTGAGAAGACATGATTAAGCATGTCCAACGTCACTGGATACATCGCATTAAGAATTTTGACTAAAAGAACTCTCCCTTGTAGAGGTGACATAGCATCAAAAGCTGGTTGTATATGTCTTTCAATAGAACTTGAGCACCATTCAGATTGGACATCTATAGCATTGGAGACCCATATTGGTGAAAGTGAACCTGACTGTGGATGAGGGATAATTCACATTACCGCGAGGTTCAAACTGATGCGTTGCGCTAGTTGGCCTTGGGTTGAAAAACTGAGGGGCTCCACTTCCAGCACCATTACCACCAGAAAATGGGGATGCTTCTGCTGCAACTGGAGTCGAGTGAATGAAGTTTGCATTCCAAATACCTGGCGTTGGCATTTCACCAAACAGTTGGTGTGTGTAGCCTGGCCTGGGATCAAACACCTCATGCATACTATGTTCAGCTACCATGAACGCGGACACAGCTGGATGATCCTGATACCCAATCCGTGTACTACTGCCCATGGGAGACCCAAAACAGCCGCAATGATTCATCTTTCAGCAAGCTGATTCAAAATTTTGGCCACCACAGAGCTTCGATGCCCTGCCTGTAGTGCTGATCTGCCACCAACACAATCACAAAGAATCGGAACGGATAGCTGCTCGACGCAGCAGACCTGCTTGATGTAGAACGTGGTCAAGTTACAGCTATGCCCTTCAAACGCTAAGACGGGATAATCCGCTATTAGCCTCAAAAACCCGCTATTAGCCCCAAAAACAGGTAAAAAAATAGCCGCTAAGGCGCTAAGGCTATAATGCTGTAAATATAGTGGGAAAGAAAATGAAAAAAGGAAAACTGGAAATTATTGCTACTTATAATGTTGTAATATGTGGACCGAACTGTATCTTATTTATAGCTTTTTATGTAACCGTGTTAATATGTTATGCCTAATGCCAATAAATTATCAAATTTGTGAATTGTTGATAGAGATATATATGAATTTTGATTTTTCCCATGAATTAACAAAACCGCTAAATGGATGATTTAGCCGCTATAGCTCAGCTATAGCCTTTCATAGCTGCCATAAATTCTGCCGCTATTTCCAATAGCCGGCTATTTTAAACTATGGCGTCCACACGTTGGCCTTGACCCTGCATTTCGGAGTTCACGGTTCAGTCGAGATGCTTCCCAGCTTCCTCAGATGCTTCCCTAACGTGGAGACCCTCTGTATCGAGGTAAAACCTTCTTTCGTCCTCTCCATTCATCTGCCACTTGCATCATAATCAATAGACTGTATCAGATTGCTGCTGCATAATCACCGCTGTATATAGCTCAACTGTGCAATGCCTTAATTTACAGTCTGAGGAGGAAACTCGTAAACCCACCACCGGCAACATCAGTCCCAAGATTTGGCGCAAAATCTGTCCCATTGAGTGTGTCCAGTCGCACCTAAAGACTATAGTTCTCCGTGAGTACCGAGGAAATTCAACTGAGTATGATTTCCTCAAGTACATCGCCGAGCATGCACGGGTGCTGGAGGAGATGGTCATCGTGCTGCAGAAGGGCTTAAGTGACGCTGAGATGGAAGAGGTAATTGCCAAACTGACGCCTCTAAACTCTGCTAGGGCAAGCAGAGAGAGCCAGATGCTTTTCCCCGGTTCATAAATGGGATGGAGGAACAACTTGGACCATGCAAGCAGGCCTCATAGAAGGATCTGTTTTTCCGATCAATGATCCGTTCTTCTGTCAGGTCTCATAGAGGGGTCTGTTTTCCTCTGTAATCTGTTCTTCTGTCTCTGAAGTGAATGTGTGCTTGCCAATTTCAGTATCCAATATTTCTCTGGAAGGGTTTATTAGGCACTGTTTGGTTACTGAAATGTGTCCTGAAGATTTGGAGGGTTTGCTTCTACTAGCAATAGGAGCTTTATTTTCTGAATTTATATGTACTGGTCCTTTAAGGGTGTTCCTACTCTTGTTGCTATCAGTTCTATAAACCTTTTCTGCCTTTGAACTCGATCTGCAAGTGCATATATATCTCAACATCAAGATATTGGTCGGGTGTGTAAGTGGTTATTGTTTATGTTGCAGTTTCGATTTTCAGGGTACTCTGCCATTTGATCTATTCATATTAGTAGCATGCTCGTTGCTGAAGCTATATATACTGTTCCTCTAAGGACATAGAGAATATTTGCACCTTTTTTTAAATCTAAATGAGGAACACTAATATCTGCATATTTGTGCGACCTACTTAGCTAGTTGTGGCTTGGCTTGCAGCGTTTTGGTCTAAGGTGCATATGCTCCCTTTATTTAAAATATATTTGAAACACATTTTAGAATGTTAAAAATTTCTAAAAAACTATGTTTCGGATATCTTCACAGCCTATTTGGCCATCAAGTCATTTCATGAAAACCGACTTTTACATTTTCCTTTTTTTATATAGAGCACAAAACTGTCAAGTTTTCATCAAACTTTACGTGTTCACACATCGATAAGTGCGAAATATTTCTTAGGATTTTTTTTTCATATTTTGAAATGTGTCTTTGGGTGAGAGGGCATTTGTATCCAGAATCCAAAGTGGATTTCCGTCGGTTTTGGTGATACATAGAACATTGCACAACTTCTGCTCGGTATGACAATTGATGATTGTGGGAGTAACATCGAAGTAGAGATATCCAGGGGCACCGCTCAGTTTGATAGCATGTCGGTACTATGACGGTCCCTATATATCCATGTCCATCAACCCACATTCGTCCGAGCAATCTTGGAAAGCCTCGATACACCTGGCCGGTCTTGGATTACCACCTTCCTTTTCATAGTTCGCTAGAATCTTTGTTCACACTAGGAAAACTTGTGTTCATGGAAACCCTATGTTTTGTTCTTATGTCTTCTTTTGAGTTACCATTTTTTTCACGGTGCATTATTATTATATTCATAATTGCCTTAGTTTTGGTCTATGGTAGTATGTATTTGGTATGGGGTCTTTGTTGGTCATAATTTTATTAATGTTAGTTGTTCTTTCTACATTATGTATTTTTCGGGGGTTTATGGTAATTTAACTTGTTTTTCATGTCAGTATTTATTCGTTATAGCAACTTTTTCCATGTTCGTCAGCTTTAGTTGTGGTGGTACTTTGTTTGGTAAATGGTCATTTGTATCAGAAATTTAATTTGGCTCCCAGGTGCATAATGCTCCCTCTACCAAGAAATTTTATTTTGAAATGTCGATAAAAAATTCTACATGCACATCTCCATCATATATGTGTGTTCGTCAAGTTTCGAGAAAAACTGATATTTTATGGTCTATATAAAAAAGATAAAATTTATGTTGTGAAAAGCCTTATTTTTAGCACAATTTATTTTTTATTTTTTACACACGCCAATAGGGTTGAATTTTCATGAAACAACCTTGTGGGCGTGAGCACATGAAGATGTACATGCAAATTTTCTATTTCAATTTTTAATGTTTCAAAATATACCTAAAATGTATTTCAAAATAAAGGGATCATATGATCCTAGGAGCCAAAACACCACTCACATGGTAGCTATATATGTTTTTTGGTGATCATATCATTTTTATACTGTTTAATTTTAATGGAAAATAAAAAAATCAGTGCTAATGATAAAAAGGGCGAAAACATTATTGGTCCCCAAATAAGAAGTGAAGCCCAACACAAACCATGAGCGAAATGAAAACCTGAATTCGAGAACATGGCCAGGTCCATATATCACTTTTGGTTTTTCCATTTGCTGCGTTTTTTTTCCAGTTTCTGCCTTTTTTGCGGTTTTTCTTTTCGGTTTATTTTTTCCTTTTTTCTCTGTGTTTATTTTTTTATCGTTTTATTTTTCTGTTCAAATTTTTTTTCGAACATTTTCAGATTTAAAAAATGTTCAAGTTTGAAACATGTTCATATTTGAAAGTTTAAATGAATTTCGAAATTTGAACAATTTGAACGAATTTTAAAGTTGAACAAATTTTGAGTTTTGAAAGAATTTTGAAATTAGAACAAATTTTGAGTTTTGAACGGATTTCAAAATTTGAACAAATTTTGAGTTTTGAATAAATTTTCAAAATTTGAATTATTTTCTTATTTTGAACAATTTCCAAATTTTCAAACAAATTTTATTTTTTTAACGATGTTGGAATTATAAACAAATTTTGAATTTCGAATGATTTTCAAATTGTTTTAAAAAATAAAATCGTACATTTATAAGATCTATATACAGAAAATTTTGAACAAATTTTAGGAACTGAAAATCAAACAAAAAAACGTTAGATTTTTAAATCAGAATTGTAAACAGAAAAAAGTAAAAAATATAACAGAAAAAATATTTACCTGATGGGCCGCAGCCCAATTAATAGCCATCGGGTCGGAGGGGTGTGCGGCACCCATTCGGGCCGACCCAGTCGGCGTATAGCACTTGGATGTCTAGAAGAACATATATAGCTCAACTGTCCAACGGCTTAATTTAATTTACAGTCTGACGAGGAAACTCGTGAATCCGCTGGCAACCTCAGTCCCAAGTTTTGGCGCAAGATCGGCCCCATTGAGTGTGTCCAGTCGCACCTGAAGACTATAGTTCTTCGTGAGTACCAAGGACATCCAAGTGAGTATGATTTCCTAAAGTTCATCGCCGAGCATGCACGAGTGCTGGACAAGATGGTCATCGTGTTGAAAAAGGGCTTAAGCAACACTGCGATGGAAGAGTTGATTGCCAACCTGATGCCTCTAAACTCTGCTAGGGCAAGCAGAGAGGCCAAGCTGATGTTGACAATTCACAAATGGGATGGAGGAAGCACTTGGACAATGCAAGCAGGTCTAATGGAAGGGTCTGTTTTTCCAGTGGATGATCCGTTCTACTGTAGCTGAACTGAAATGTGCTTCCCTATTTCAGCATCCAATATTTGTCTAGAAGACTTTTAGGCACTGGTTGTTGAAATGTGTTTCCCGAAGATTTGGATGGTCTACTTGTACTAGTAGTAGGAGCTTTATTCGCTGAACTTAGTCCTTTAAGGGTGTTCCTGCACTTGTTGCTATACCAGAATGGCCAAAAGACTCTGAATGGGCCTTATTTTGCACTTTGGTGACTCCTGCCTTTAGACTCAATTCTATAAACCTTTTCTGCCTTTAGACTCTGAATGTGCCTGCACATATCAACATCCAAGATGGATTGGGCCGGTGTGGAAGTGGTTATTGTTTTGTTGCAGTTTCTGTTTTCAGGATACTGGTTTAGAACTTCAGTTTATTAGGACGTGCCATTTCATTTATTAACATTAGCATGCTGTTTTTGAAACTATATGTACTGCTCCTCAGAGACTGGCCCGGGTCACAGAATACGATCAGCGTCACTCTCAAGCAGACTGTAGCTTGGTCGCACTGAAGAACAGGCCAGTCCAATGATAGGGCTTAGGGTTTACTGGTCTTCAAGATGACACTGATGTTTAGGCTAATGTGTGCAGTAGAATTTTTTACACAGTTGGTTCTCTTAAGCATCATGGTTTGTCTCGTGAAGCATTTACATCCAATGGTGGTTATATGTAGATACTGATTTGTACATGACCCCTGGATAATCTGATGCACACTTATATCACATTAGAAAATCCTACAAGAACAAATTGAAGGGTACAATTATTTCATATTGGTTGCAAGCAATTACCTCATCAAGTTAATGATTAGCGTATGGTAATGAATATCTTGAAAACTTATGTAAGATAATATCATTACTTAAATCTTAATAAGAGTAATATTTTTCAAAATAAAAAAGTTCACTTAGTCCCACCAGTCCGTTCAGCGTATCAGAAAGTGGTTGGGGGGCATATATTTCCCAGGAATGCAAGGTTAGCTTTGAAGCAACCATCCAACCAAAAACCCCATCTATTACTCATCCCATTCCCGTTCTCTTGCCCAAACAGGCAGCATTGCTCACTCAAAGCGACCCATATGCGTCTTTCATGCACATGCCAAGGAACCTTATAAACCCGTCCATTCTCTTGCACAAGCCCCAAGCAAGATCCGTCTATCATGCTGCTTTGTTTCTACATGTCCACTGAGCCCCAAAGTCTACCTTCCTTTCCTCACTAATATAAATCATCTTTGGCTGACTCTCCACATGCTGTGAGATCTCTATCTCTTCGCCTGTCTGAACCCATGTTACATGTTTGACCTTGCAAAGTAGTTCTCCCGGTCCAGGAGGGATAGGAGCAGGGGAGAGATGATGCTGATACGCAGGAGCAAGAAGGGTCACAGGGGGAAGAAGGGCTCGTCAGCTCCGCTGCAATCCAGTGGAGCTGTTGATGGTGGAGCTAGCTCCAACAGCAGGCGAGTAGCGCCTGAGGACGTCCTCCCAGTTGGAACCACAACTACTGGCTATGGTAAATTTTAAATGTTTTTCTTTAATCTTTCCTAGCCTTGTATGTGCTTCTAGATCAGTATCTGTAGATCAAGGAGCGCCTCTACTTTGTTGTTTGTGAGAATAGGATAGAAAGCGTACGTGGCTCGTGTTTTGAGTTGAAAATCTTGCTTATCTTGCTGAAGGAAGGTCCATACTGAGCATGTGTTGACTGTGGCTATCTAGATCACAGCGACACTGTTTTTTGTTTACTTTCTTGTGATTTCATCGATTCCATCTTCCATCAGGCCAGCGAAAGTTCTCTTTTTTAGACTTCACTAGATAAGGGTATGATCCTAGAAAATCCCCCCTTGAGCAAATCACATCGAAAAGGGGATGAAGAGTCCAAGACGCATTGCATCCCGATGTTAACACCCAGAAGTTCAGGAAGAGTTGGTCAAATTTTAGTATAAATGAAACACATGAATGTAATTACACACACGTGGCATCATGACTAGCTGCCACTTGCTTGGTTTCGTTGGTCCTCTTAAGACAAGCACCGTACTAGAATTTTAAGTTTCAGCAGAGACGTGATGGAATTTCTATATGAAATTTCTAGATCACTGCGCCATTATTTTTTTACTTTCTTGTAGTATCATCAATTTCTTCTTCCAGCTGAAGTTCCTTGTTTAGGCTTCACTGGATAAGGGTATGATCCTAGAAAATGCCACCCTTGAGCAAATACCCGGTGCATCCCAAGCTTAACACCCAGAAGTTCAGGAAGAGTTGGTCAAGTCGCATCAATGTAATTACACACATGTGACACCACAACTATCTCCCACCTACTTAATTTAGTTGATCCACTTTAAGACAAACATTGTACTAAAATATTGAATTTTGCCTCAATTATACTTGGAATTTTTAGCCTCTAACTTGCTAGCCAACACAAAATCAGGTTAGAGAAATAAAAAATGAAGGATTATTTGCGAAATGAAGGCACCAAGATATTATATTGGCAGTTCCCTGAACAAAATGCTGTACCCGTAAAATGTTGACATTTCCCTGCATCTCTTAATGATGCTAGAAAGTAGGGAGCATGCACGATTCTTCTTTATGACGGAAGGGCAAGAGAAATCGCAGGAACATGGGCCTCCAGCATAGTTGTTGTCTAGTGGCTGTTTGAGCGATTCTCATTATGGTCATCATTATGATCCAACCGAATTGCCATCCTTATTCAGTTATCCATCGCTTTCCAAGCATAATCACCCAAACTGCCTGCTTCACCTGTGCATGCAGCTAGCAGCAGAGATGAAGCATTCTTTGAAGCGTCTCCTTGGTTGGAGTCGGACTGTGAAGATGATTTCTTCAGTGTAAATGGAGGTAATTGATGAACAAGAATTGGATCCGCATCGCAGCAAATACTTTTTTCAAATGAATTGACCATGTTTCTGTACCACAGATGCTACACCTGCAAGAACATTCAGTACGACCGCAAGCAGCCAGGGCACACCATGTGGGCCACAAGTGCTGCCAACGCTGGGGGCGATCCTCAAAGCTGAGCCCCTGAAGCCGCCTGCAAAGATAAGGCTCAGTGACCTCCTTAAGGAGAAGCAAGAAGCCATCGATGACGCTGATGACCTCTCGAGGGCTGGGTCTTCTGTCGGCGAAGACGAACCGGGCCGGTGCTGCATTCCTCAGTTTGCACGGGTCGTCAGCCACAAGGAGAGGAGGCAGGGAAAGTGAAATGACGACCGACGCTAGGTCGGTAGGATCATCAGGTTACTGAAACGAAGCTTCTTCGATTTCCTGTCCACACGTTGAATCTCGAATTGCCTTATGGAACATTCGCAACAAACAGTTTGGCCGTCCAAATGTATATACGTACACTACGTACCGCCGGAGGCTACTCGGTAAGAGTAGGTCTAACAGACCCCGTAAAAGGGGCAAACCCGTATAATAACCGCCGGTTTGAGGGTTTCGCGTCTACCCGGCCGTCTAGCACGCCCCGTAAAAACGGCCCCCGAATCGTTTTTTGCTGTTTTCGAGTACGGGGCGGGTCCTCGCCCCTACTTGTGCGGGGTGGGAGCGGGGATAGTGGGCGAAACCACTATCGCCCACTCCACCGCGCGGGAAGCATTTCGCCGGAGCCAACCGCCGCCGCCGCCGCCCGATCTCCTCCCCGCGCCATTCCCGGCCGGATCCGGCCGCCATGGACCGTCCGCAAGAGCCGCCTACCGCCGGCGGTACACCTCCTTCGGGCGCGGTGGTTGATGTCCCCGTCGGAGGTCCGCCGACCGCCGGCCGTCGTGTCCGCCATGATCGCCTCCACCATCCCGTCGAAGAGGAAGAGGATCCCGAGCAACTCTTCGAATCGGCGCCGGCGGCCGCCGATTCAGCGGGCAAGCGCCGCCGGCTGCCAAGAAGACGGGCCGGGTGAAGACCAAAGCCGCCGGGCCGAGGGGTGTGGCGCCGGCCAAGGTGCGGACCAAGGCAATCAGCCGCATCGGCCTCGCGCCTCCGCCGGCCTCCAAGGTCACGACCCCTCCTCCGTCCGTTCCGGCCGTTGCGGTGCCCGCGCCGCCCGCGCCGCCGCCAACCACCATCGACGTAGACAAGGTGTTCGATGTTGAGTCCACAACATCGTACATGGACATGCTCAACGATTCCGCGGTGAATTTGGACGCCGGTATCGGTGCATTCGATGGGGAGTGCAATGTTGAAGAGATTGATGAGGAGGAGGAGGATGAGGGTGACGAGGAGGAGGTGGTTGAGGTTGATCCGGCTGCCGCCGGTTCTTCGTCGACGCCGAAGCCACGCACGGCGAACTACAGCGAGATCGAGGACGTCATCTTGGTCCGTGCTTGGAGCAAGGTGGGGATGGATGCGTGCACCGGAGTGGACCAAGGCGGCAAGCGCTATTGGCAGCGCATTGAGGATCAGTACCACCAGCTGAAGCCTCGCACGAAGAGCATGGCGGACAGATCCTACCGCTCCCTTGAAGGCCGATGGAACATCATCAAGCCGGCTTGTTCTCGTTGGAGTGCTGCCATGGATCAAGTGGCCGACAACCCTCCTAGTGGATGCGTGCCGGAGGACTACGTAAGTTTTCCTTGTGTTGATGATGTGTTCATGATGTGGAAACATCTCCTCATAGTATTGTTGTGCAGCCCAAGTATGCTCAAGGTAGGTACAAGGACATGGCCGGCTCAAAGAACAAGGAATTTCAATTTGAACATTGCTTTTCCATCCTTCAACATCTTCCTAAATGGAAGTTGCGGGACAACGAGCCAAAGTGCAAGAAGGAGGCACTTATCACCATGGATGATGAAGCGGACGACATGAGGGGGAGAAACACCGGCAAGCCCGAGGGCAACAAGAAGGCCAAGGAGAGGGTCAAGGTAGAACTTGAAGCAGTCTAGCTTCCGGGAGAAGTTGGATCAACTCATGAAGTCCAAGGAGGCATTGACGATGAAGACGTTGGAGACCAAGCTCATCATCACCGACAAGAAGAGTGTGGTGAAGCTTGCCAAGGTGCAAGCAAGGAAGGAGCTTGACATGAAGATGATCGCAGCCAAAGAAGCCAAGGCCATGAAGGAGCTCTTGGCCGAGGAGAGGGAAATCATGATGATGCGCACCGACGGCATGGACGAGGATCAGCTGGCGTGGTGGAAGGAGACCAAGGCGGACATCATTGCGAGGAAGAAGGCTGCGCGTCAAGCTCGTGATCAAGGTGAGTCTCCGGCGAGCGGTGGCGCCGGTGGTGATGGATCCGTTGATGGTTGATCACATTTGGGAATTCCGTGGCTTGAACATTGCCTATGATCGTGTTGTGATGTTAAAACTATGAATTATGCATCACATATTTTGGATGTGCTATGTTTGATGTCAAATTGTTGTGCAAATTTCTGTCTAAAACCCCATATTGAGGGGCCAAAAACTCGGGCGAGCTAGCGAGCCTCGTATCTCCACCCCGTAAAACAGAATATTCTGTTTTACGGGGTGGGGATACGGGCTCTGCTAGCTCGCCCGAGTTTTTGGCCGGCGAAATCCGGATACAGGGCCCTTTACTCGTGTTATACGGGGCGAAAAAATACGGGGCCTGTTAGACATGCTCTAAGTAACCTCTGGAAAGTCATCCAGTGGTTAAATCCCGATGAAGAAAGTTCACTTTTCTATCCTTCAGTTATTGGGAGAGCCGGATAGTTATCTTTTTATCCTATAACGTTGTTTGATAAAAATATCTGAACTCTTGAAAAAGTTCACATCCTGTCTGATCTGGGGAGAACGGTGACATGAACTCAGAAAAACTGCGTACCTCGTACAATCGGAGGCTATTCGGTAAGTAACCGCCAGAAAATCACCTCGTGGTCAAACCCCGATGAAGAAAGTTCACTTTTCGCCCTTCAGTTATTGGGAGAGTTAGTTGTAATAGTGTTGCATGTTACCGTGGTCACAGGGCTATGACTAGTTCTCGTTTCATTTAGAAAGTAAAAAAAGTTCAAAACAAACCTTAAACTCATAAGCAAAAGCTAAATCAAACCAGCAACTTCCGATCCCTAAAATTGGCAATCTGAAGTTGTCAAACCCGATCTATTTTGAATCCTGGACCCGTTTTTAATGCTAGAAAAAAAATCCAGAGAAAAGCAGTTCACTTCTCTAAATTAACTTGGCCCACCTTTCGTATTTCTCCTTCACATGTAATGTTTTTTTTATCTGTGTTGAACCAGCTGTTTTACTCGTCCTAATCATGGATGACCTACACTGCGGTGCGCGCAGCTCCAGTGCAGTACACATGGCAGGGATCAGTGGCTCACACTACACCGGGGAAGGGCCAACGGCAGCGAGCTGGAAGCATGGTCGGTCGTGCTTAGCAGTGAGGTCGCACGAAACGAAGCAGGGGCCAAAACTGTTGTTTGGGTGCCAGGAAGTGTCGAGCTGCCGAGGACAGCCGGGAATGTTTTGATCATGTGCTTCCATGCGAGAGCAAAAAGGAGAAGAGATCGATAAATAGTGGGATGGTATGCCATCCACTCCCGTGCCGGTGCCGGTTATTTGTTGTACAACAAAGAGATCTCATGCCACGCTCGAAGACGACGTTGTCGCTCCTCCTGTTCCTTCACCGGCAGCAGCGCCCCTCTGTTTGTGTCGTTTTTCTCCGTGGTCACCTACCTCGTTTGAGGAGCGATGACCTTGAACGGTCGGCGGCTGCAACCATAGTCGAGGAATCGCTGGGGACTAGGAGAGGAGGGGACAGCGATGTGATATAAGAGGAGGGGTGGAGGCCGACGGTCAGAATAGCTGTAATGAATACATGTTGTACATGCAATTCAAGATCACATGACCAAACTGATATCAAAGTTACATCATCCAATACATTACCGAATAAAGTCTTACAAACATGTCACATGACCAAAGTCTTACATAGAGCCACGTCGGGCTAAACATCTTCTTCAATCAGTAGTGGAAACCGCAAAAGCTCACCGGGCCCAAGTCATGTCTTACCACCACACATTCATATGATACTAGAAGAAATAGCCTATCAGTGGTGTGTAAATGGCATGGTATTTCGCGTTGTTAAGTGTTACCAGTGGTGTTTCAACCACAATGCCACCGGTAAATGTGTTATTGCTGGCGTGTTTCTGCCATGCAACTGGTGGCGTACCATGGATAAAACATGTCACTAACGTTTCTCAAAATTTAAAAATGTGCTGCTATTATCTAATTTAAGAACAACATTAACATCAATAGTGTGTATCAATACCAACAATAACTACGTGATGAAATGCCACTGACAATAACTAGCAAAATTTGTTTAACACTCAACAATAAGACTAGTACCAACAATAGCACTATCAAGTTTAGCACTTATTATGTATCATAGATAGTACCATCTATCTCCT
>NC_061513.1:62325162-62378235 GCF_022539505.1 Lolium rigidum | reverse complement strand
ATAATCGAAGTGGAAGAAATCAAAAGGAACTTGGATGGGGTATTGTTGCTCTATTGGAGGGTTACAGAGATGGACCGATGGTGCATATACAAAAAGTGGGTAGATTGGCACTAGGGGAGGTTGAGTGGAGTTGGTCTTAGCCATTGACTTTTCCTAGGATGGCATTGGGAAGGATCACATAGAAGGGGGAGAGAGAGGATATCAAGAGGCCTTGTAGTTGGTTGATGATGCCACAAGGGTGGAGAGAGGTGATGATGAGGGTGGTTTAATAAGCTAAACTTAATTAGCAAGATAAGACTAGATTCCTACTTATGAGAAAAGCACAAAAGATTTAGGTGATTTTGATAAAGGTCATGATGTCAAGTAGATAGAGGATGTTAGGAGCATCTGCAATAGTTATGTGAGATTTATTTAATTATTCATGGTTGATGTTGGATCACAATATCAATTTTAATAAAAAAAGTTTTATTTGATTCAAGTTTGAAAATTTTAATATGGAAAAGGGGGGTTTGCTGGAGATAGATCAGAAATACCATTTTAAACCTCTTTTAGTATTTCCAAAAGAAATTAGAGACACAACACAATTTTTTTTCTTCTTCCAGTTGTTTTAAAATAGGAAAAAAACAAATATGAAAATACTTTTATAAATTTATCATTGAATTTAAATGACACAACTTATATTGTATACCCCATTTCTTAGTTTTTTAAAATTGTGTTTTGAAAATAATTAGTACTTTTATAAGAATTAGAGTTTTAGGGTTTGAAAGATAAGTAGAAAAATATTTGAAAAAATAGATTGAAAATAATTTGCAAGAATATTCCCACTTTCATAGTATAATTTGATGTGTTTAAGATAGTTTGGTCCATGTGCCCACTTGTGGATCGTAGCTACACACACAAAAGGCACACAGAGTTAAATAAGATCAACACATGAATCAACCATTCATCTTTGGAAGCAATTTGTCAACAACTAGCCCAATGATGCTCATTCTTTGAATAAATCTTGAGAAGGATTTAAGGATGAAAAAGGGGGTTGGGTTAAAAAATACTTGTTTTGGTAGTTTTATTTCAATGGAAATTATTGAGACAAAACATCCCCTTTTCTCATAGATTTTTCAGAGGTGTTGAAAATCCATTTATCAAATGATTATGAAACATTTGCTTGTTTAATAGTGGGATCATATCATTTTATATATCTCTTTAAGTTTTAAAAATACCTAGTTTGGAAAAGACTTTGTGTCAAAATTAAATCTTGTCCCTTTATTTTGGAAAAGTCAAATCATGCATTGGAGAATAGGATAAATAACCAAGATAATAGTTTAGTAAATAGCTCTAGTATGACATGATCACCAGGGCATATGGATTGTGTTGTTTCACAATCTTGTTCCTCAAGCAAGCCAGTTTTAACACACAATTATGCAAGCAGAAGCTTGTTCATCTTATTTATCAACAAAAGCTTTTGTTGGCTCTCAATTTCACACCACATTGTTTCATTTATTCTTGATTATAAAATCTGGGGTGTAACACGAGGGAGGGTACCGGTTAATGGGGAGCAAACGAGGGTGGAGATTGGGGGTAGGTTCTTACAAATGGGGTACGCCAAACAAGTCCAGCGTTCAAAATAGACTGGGATTAGCAAGTTGAGAGTGCCAATTTCGTGGATTGAGAGTTGTGGGGTCTGATTTAGATTTTGCCCAAAAGTTTGAGGTTTGTTTTAGACTTTTTCTATTTTGAAATAGTCCCTTTTTAGTCCAGTTCGTCACTCATAGCTTTTTGATAATAAAAAATCTTCTAATCTCTTTGTAGTACTCCCTCCGTACCACGAAACATGTATAATATTTATTAAAATTTAGATGTATTTACATACTGTTTAGTGTCTAGATACATCTGAATTTAGATAAACTTTCAGACATGTTTCATGAGAGAGAGGAGTACTTCTAACACAAACATCAGCAATCAGATAATGATGTTTTTAGGTCGATTTACGAATGACTATTTCAGCCTTTGTTGAACACATCTCCAGACCCTCGTATCTTGTATTGTACATGCTCGCGAATACACGCCTCTTACCCACACACATGAAGGAAGTAGGGCCGGAGCCTCCTAGAGAATAAGAACTTGTGGGGGAAGTATAAGGCCACCACGAACCCCACGACGAACCCAGCCGCCGCACCGATGCTGGACGCATCGTTGATCCTGCGTAGCTTCAGCCGAATCCGGATAGGTCGAACGTGTATCCGCACCCTGAACCTCTTCTTGCACTTCTTGTCCAGCGGCGGCCCGCAGAGCCACGGGTTGCCGGTAAAGTTGGCCGACGGGAAGCGCTGCAGGGAGTCCGGCACGGGACCCGACAGCGAGTTGTCCGCGACGCTGAACAAAACTAGCCGTGAAAGGTTGCTCAGCTGCGCCGGAATTCGGCCGTCCAACTGGTTGTGCTGAAGGAAAAGGGTGTTCAGGTACGTCATGTTCGCGATGCCTGCAGGAATTCCACCTGAGAAGCTGTTGTTCGACAGATCCAGGTTAGTTATGTAGGACAGCTGGTCGGAGATGTTCTCTGGTAGAGGCCCTGAAAGCTTGTTGCCTGACAGGTCCAGAGAGGTCATGGAGCTGCAGAGTTGGAGCCCCTGTGGGAATGGACCTTCGAGTCCTAGGTTGCTTAGACGCAAACTGAGAACCCTGTCATCATAAGGGTGCCAGCATTCCACGCCGGTGAAGTCGCAAATGTTGATACCGAAAACGGTAAAATTCCATGAGGATTCGAGTATACCGTCCGGATCAATCAGCGATTGTTTGAGGTCCTTCAAGCACTGGACGTCAGAGTCACTGACATGCATATGGCCAAAGTACGGCGACGAGCTGCTCAGGAGCAGCATCTAGAAGACCTGCAGCTTCGTGTAACAATTCATCGTATGACCTGCCAGGTGCCACTTGATCCATCAAAATACGCACGATCGTGGATACTCTGTCATATCACATGATATAAAACGCAGTGGCAGAAGTCGGCTCTCGTGAACTCACCTGTTCTGCAGCTCCCAGCTGCTCACCGGCCAGTTATGCAGTAGAAAGGAGAGCCGCAAACGAGTAGAAATATACAGGAGAGATCGACTCCTTGGCTAAGAAGGAACATCTATGGGCGGAGGCAGAGGCACGAGCTTTTGGAATTTGGAATAATCGTCCAAAGCCTCCAGTCTCCGTAGACTCGTCGCCGAAACGTGTGGACTCCGATGGTAGATCTGGACGAAATGATCGTCGCGCTCCTATGCTATGAGACTGTGACTCCTCGTTGCTCTAATTCCGCCACGCCCAAGACATAAATTTATCACTGAATTGATGTAGACATCGAAAGCACGCACTGAAGACTGAAGCCGTTACATCATTCTACAGTTTGAATCGTCGGTAGTTAGACCGCGGCTGCTGCCTAGCCAAGCGGGTTCGCAAGTCCTCTGATTGAGATTGCTCCATGACAAGTCCAACCCAGTCAAACTGGTCGAGTGTTCTGTGTTGCCGAGATAAAAAAAACCAGAAATACCTGTTCTCATAAAATTTCTAGCTATCGTGATTAACAGCAATCCAAAGTGTACAGACAGAGATCAGGGAAGTAGCCAGTTGAACAAAATTCTTAGCACACGCGCTCTGCGAGCAGACGAAATGCATGGTCCATTCATTCAGGAAGAGCAAAACATGCAAATGGAAACAACAACACCGTGCAGTTCTAAGCTAGCGTCCAGTTAGTCAGGCTGTCAGCTAACACGGCTAGTGATGCCTTACCTCATTTTAGAACAGTGGACCACAGGCACTTGCTAAGTTGCCAGATGCACAATTGCACATAATGGGTGAAAGCTAGAACAGTTACTGCAGGAAAGAAAGTTTAGATGATTGACATGCATGCATTCAGCAAGAACAAAGCATGGAATGGGTGCGAAAAACACTGCCGAGCGCCTCCAAACCCTAGTCGCCGCCGCCGCCTCCCTCCCCCGGCGCCCCTATCTATCTCCTCCCTCCTCGCCGCCGCCAGGAGGCTCCGCTGGGAAAAGCCCAGTTGGGGACAGCGGCGGAGGGGTGTCTCCCCCCCGGGCGGCGTGTGAAAATAATATGGGTTTTGCGTTACCACAATTGTGGCCGCCCGGTGTGTATATATATCAGGAGATACAAGAGTTACAATGATGTACAATACGTGTAGGACACGTACACGAGAGGGACTACAATACAACTTCTAACACGGCGACCCCTGGTTGACGACGGTGGCGTGCCTCCTCGTCCGGATCCGGCAGCGCGGAGCAGCGGGATCCCGGCGGCCGGCGGCTCGACAGCGATGGAGATGAGGGACTCGACCCCCGCTCTGGGGTGGTGGCCCTGCTGCTGTGGACGGCGGCGCCGGGCTCGCTCGGGCCTGGTCGGCCGAGTCCTCGGCGGCAACGTGGGGGCGTCTGGCTGCATCCTAGCACCATGGTGGTGCTGGTGACCGGCCAGGCGGCGGGGGCGGCAAGCTGGACCTCCACCATCCAGTCCGGTCGGTGGTCGTGGTGGAATGGCGATCTCACGTGGCCATGGTGAAGCCGGTGGTGGCCGACACCCCTCTCCTTCTTCGGTGTCCCTCGCTTCTCGGCGGTGGTGGCTCAAGACGACGACTTTCATCCTGGGCCCCCTTCTCTAGTCCAGCTCAGGCTATCGAGGTCACGGTGTTCGGCCGAGGTGAAAACCCTACTCGGCGGCGACAGATGCTGGCCACGGCGACGCTTGCGGGCGCCGTTTCCTTCTTGGAGGCGTGTCCATGGCCCTCACCGTGCCTTCCCTCCCCTCAGATGCCGGTGGAAACCCTAAGTCCAATTCACCGGACTAGGCGGCAGCGGCGCCACGATGTCGTTATCTTCTTGAAGATGTCGTCTTGGCCATCTTGAGGGAGGCCGATGCCACTTTTGGAGTCTGGGGGCGATGTGTTGTAATGCCGGCGTCGGCCACTGCCTGAGGCTTGGGCTACTGGGGCGCTATGTACGACATGGTGGACGCAGCTTGGTCGACGTCTTTCTCTAGTCCGTCAAGGACCCTACCTTCTTCTCGCTGTCTCTTCTAAGCGCATGAGAGGAGGTACGTTGGTCCTAGCAGCCTCGGAGTGGAGGTCGGGCTTCGGCGGTGTCTTGCTTGGTTCGTGACGCGGCCCGGAGGCTATGTGCTCGTTCTCCTCGCCACTTATGGCTGAATGTTGGGCAGAGCGGGTCGTTTATCATCGAGTATGTAGAGGTTGTGTTGTTTGCCGCTCGGCAATGTATCATGGTGTTGGTGTGGAGTGGTAGCCTTCATGACGTTGTATCGTGGTGTGTGGAGTTGTAGCCTTCTTGACCTTGTTTCAGCCATCTTGGTCTTTTTTTCTATATGATTGATACACCTTCTAGGGTGTTATTCTCGAAAAAGAAAACACTGCCGAAGTTCAACCTTTGCCGCTCTGCGTTTTTCTTTACTAGACCGAACGGTGAACACCAATACCAGTTCTGTGTGTGTTCCCGTTGGAATGTCGAAATGAAACGAGTCGGAGAGCATGAATTATGACGCCCAGTGGTGCCTTGCATAATTGATTCTAGAAGAGTCGAAATATGCATTACAAGAGTAGCACCTGTACACTACGTTTCCTGGTTATCGGGTGAAAGCTAATCGCGGTCAAAAAAAAAGGTGAAAGCTAATCCTTTCAATATGCATTGCAAGAATTAATATTGCTGCTGGAAGTGCTCATTTGCCCCGTGAATAAATATGCGGACAATGTAGGAACGGAGCCTCTCAGAGCAGATGAAGCGGTGCGGGAAGTAGAAGGCCACCACGAAACCCGCGACGAAACCGACAGCCGCTCCGATACTGGACTCGTCGTTGATTCTGTGCAGCCTGATTCGTATCCATCCCTTTCTCTTCCCGGAGGCAGAGCACTCGTCCAGCGGTGCCTCGTAAAGCCCTTGGTTACCAACAAAGTTGGAAGCCGAAAACTTCTGTAGCATAGAAGGAATAGGCCCAGATAACAAGTTGTCCGCAACACTGAACGTAGTTAACCGAGTAAGCAGACTGAACTGCGGTGGAATTTGACCGCTGAGTTGGTTATGCTCAAGGTTGAGGGTATACAGATAATTCATGTTTGAGATATTTTGTGGGATTGAACCAGAAAAGCTATTGTACGAAAGATCTAGAGACATCAGATTTGGCATCTGCCGTGAGATATCGGGAGGAATCGGTCCTGAAAAATTGTTACTGGACAGATCCAGGCTAGTTATGCTTGAACAATTCAAAAGACCTTGAGGAAATGGGCCTTGAAGCCCTAGGTTGCTGAGACTCAAACTAGCAAGAATGTTCCCACCGTCACCGGAATACCAGCATCGCACACCGGAAAATTGGCAAATGAAATTGTTAGTGCTATTGGCGAAATCCCATGACGACTTGAGTACGCCACTGGGATCAATCACTGATTGTTGAACAGACTTCAGGCACTGGATATCAAGTTCAGAACCAAAACACAACAATGAGCTGCTCAAGAGCAGCAACCAAAGAAGAGACTTGTTACCAGTAGCCATCCGAGATGCACAGACGTGGAGTGGGACCAACAGTTTGCTCAGCCAGAAGTTGGAGTCAGCTTCTCAAATCTGGTGTTCCCCTGCACAAAACTTGTGTAAGAAAAATACTAGAACACACTGGTTATAAAAACAAGTAATAATAATTTGCTCATACATGGAGACACCACAACAATTCCTCCGAAAAGGCAAATGTCAAGTCAAAGTGCACTCGTTTTGTTGATTTCATGTAATACTGAGATGCTTCTGAAAACTCACCAGTTGATCCAGCCAAATCAGAAGCCATGATTGTCATGGATGAACCAGTGCAGCCCTTTTATAATAGAGAATCCCTCCACTGGAGGGAATACTTTTCTTCTGTCCATTCCTGAAGTCTTATTTTCTTCTAAACTTGGAAAAGGATTTGCCACAAGAATACAGGGAATTCTACCTACTGTGAACAGTCCACATTCTGAGCAGTCTACTCACGTCACAAGAACGGCAAGAAGGCACATGGCAGAAAGACCGATATCCAGCGTCCTTGATAGCTTCCACTCGGTAGAACTGTCATCGAGGAATGTGGAGGGAGCATAATTGGCTAGCAGGATAGGATTCTGAGCTCTCTTGTAGGAACTCTGATCTTAGGGTCTCGCCAGCCTAATTGCTCCAAAATGTCATGGATTTTCAGAAAACATGAATGGATATAATTGCTATAACACTACATAAAAATTGTGATGAAGAAATACGGTCATGTGCCTTCTCTACATACATCGAAACTGGTACAGTTAATAAAATATAACTATCAAAGTTGCTTCAATTTTTCTGTTACATGACACATATTATTCATATATAATGCATCTTTAAGAAAAAGTATTCACTTGACAAAAAATACCGAATAGAGAGCACGAACGTACCCTGGTGGAGAAAATCTGGACACTCTTGGCAGAAAACACAAGATGCATTATTCTCACTCTTCCACACCTATGAAATATGAAGTTTTCTCCTGTATATTTTCTTCATATAGCTGATCGAATTTGATAATTAATGCTGGTTTGATTGGAAATTATCAAAATAATTTGGAAGAGTGATCACCAATATTTATTTTTCTTTTAAAACCTCGAAAAGAGTAAAGATGAAAATAGTTCCAAAACAAGTGAGTGTCATATGGGGAAGGCGTAGGCACGGAGCCTCTCAGAGAAGATGAAGTTGTGCGGGAAGTAGAAGGCCACCACAAATCCCAAGGCAAATCTGACAGCCGCTCCGATGGTGGACTAATCGCTGATTTTGTGGAACCTGATATGTACGGGTCTGCATCTGCTTCTCCTGGGGCACTTGTCCAACGGTGGACCACAAAAGCCCTGGTTACCACAAAAACATGAAGCATCAAACTTCTGTAGCACAGGAGGAATATGACCACTGGTTGTGCTGAAGGTTGAGGGAAGTCAGACACCAGATTTGTGATACTATCTGGAATGAAAGATCCAGAGATGACAGATACCACAGACGCCATGAGATGCCAGGAGGGATCGGTCCTGAAAATTTGTTATTTGACAGGTCCTGAGGTCCAGCATGCTCATGCTTGTACAATATTGAAGACCTTGAGGAAATCGGCCTTCAAGTCCTAGGTTGCCGAGACCCAAAGCGTAAACCCTGTCGTCCTGGTGCCAGCATTCCACGCCAGTAAATCGGCATGTCAAACCGTTGGTGCTATTAGCAAAATCCCATGACGACTTGAGTACGCCTCTGGCATCAACCACTGATTGTTGTACAGACTTCAGGCACAAGTTCAGAACCAAAAAACAAAGATGAGCACCTCAAGAGCAGAAACAAAAGGAGGAACTTGGTATCATCCACCATCACAAGCGTGGAGTGAAACAAACAGCCGCTTGGGTGAAAATTGGAGATTGGCAGGTGCCACCTAGTGAAAACTTGTGTAAGAATACTTGAACACTATAAAAAGGGATGAATTACATTGCTCGCACATGACACGTGAAGAAAAATCCTATAAAATCTTACCAGTTGATCCAGGCAAAGCAGAACCCATCACCTGCGTAGTTGAACGGGCACAGCTCTTAACAGAGCCAATCCCTTCAGTGGAGCACAGACTTTTCTTCTGCTAATTAATTCGTCAGGTCGAGAGCAAAGACAGCGCTTCCCCCCGTAACTACTCCCTCCATTCTAAAATAATTGAAGTTCTAGTTTTTTGCTAAGTCAAACTTTTCTAAGTTTGACTGATTTTTTATATAAAAATGTCAATATTTACAACATCCAATCTGTATAGTATAAAATTCAATGTATGGTGAATCTAATAAAAATAAAATGGTGTTCTAGATGTCCATATATTTTTCTACACATTTGGTCAAACTTTAACAGTTTGACTTAGGACAATACCTGAACTTCAATTATTTTGGAATGGAGGGAGTAGTAGGCAGTCAGATTACTTGGTAAAACCACAACTTGGCAATAGGTCAAAAAATTGCTTCATATTGCAAAACGCATGAACAAGATCAGACAAACACGCATCAGCATAAGAGGTTTCACAACTTTGTTATTTATTTGAATCATGAGGTTTGTAATATTCATTTAAATGTACACGTACTTCACTCTTGTGACACGCACACAACTTGTTTGCCAACATTTTTACCACTGAATAGACCAACAAAGGCAGCAGGAGCATTCTCTAGCCCAATGCTCATGTCTTCTACATACACAATCTTGTCATCCCTATAATGCTTGGCCACGTCATCGAGGAACTGTGGGAATAAGTTGAGGAAATCGCTTTGGATGAAGCCCTGCATCTTTATCCGTTTCGGTACCAGGCAGAAGAGGTTGTGGATCCCTACAGGATCGGTCATGCCGTGTTGGGAGACCATCCCGCATACCGCAATGCGACCATGCAACCGCATGTTGACAAGTACAGCATCTAGCATTGATCCGCCAACGTTCTCAAAGTAGATGTCGATACCTTCAGGAAAGTACCTAAACGGCAAAGATAAAATAATTACAGTGTCATTATTGTAGGATTCAGCATGCTATCATTAGATCACCCTCATTTTGTACACGTCTTCGTGCTCATAAGAAATGACGTGTGTTAACTTCGAGTTAGGGTTTAGTGTCCATTCACCATCTGGTTCCTAAACCAAACACACCACAATGCTAGTACGGAGGTGGGCGTCAGAATTCAAGGTAGGTTCATGATTCATCAATGGCTCATTCTGTTAATATGACTATTATGATGTTCATTCCAACCTAGCTTGATACTTCAATGTTTATATAAGTTCATGTTATCTTACTGAAGAAGAAGCTCTGACCTTTTTAAGGCTGCAGTCAAATCAGGCTCCTCTTTGTAATTAAAAGCTGCATCAAAGCCAAACTTATCTTTTAGGAGCTCAACCTGAAACATTATTGCAGACCGTCAGTGATACAGCTAAGCAGGTAATTATTCATACTACTAGTTTGATGAGCACTTTCTGATTTGTTCCAGCACTTCCGACAACATAGCATCCATGAAGCTTTGCAAGTTGACCAACAATCTGACCAACTGCCCCTGATGCAGCAGAGACAAATACAAACTCGCCTTTCTCCGGTGAGCAGAGCTCATAGAATCCAGCATAAGCTGTGAAACCAGGCATGCCTGTGGGGAAAACCAGCATATTAGTAAGCATGTTGAATAACAAAAATTGTTCACATACATCAATATCAGAAACATTAGCTACATGGATCAATATACACTAGTCCCGGTTACAACATTGCCTACCTATTACAACAACCCTCTGTTTAAAATAGCCGGTTATAGCCTCGCTATAGCCTTTCGCGAGGCCTGCGGCTACGGATAGAGCCTTCAAAGGCTAAACTGAAATAGACGCTAATAGCCCGGCTATAGTTATTTAGCCCTAGTTTAGCCCAATAGCGGCTATCTTCCCACTCAACGGGCCTAAAAAATTCTGACCCAAAATTTTCCGAGCGGCCCAATTTATGGACACCACTGTGTCATGAACTACTGCTACTTAATGATGCTGTAATATTTGGACATAACTATGTCCTTAACTATCTGTGAATATGTTTTGGACAGAACTATCTATTAACTATGTTTTGGTTATGTGCATCTCTTATGTGACTATGTTACTATGTTATGCATCTGTGAATTATTGATGCATATACTATATGCGATTATATGCTACATCAATTATTGATTTTTTTTCCTATTATTTAGCAAAATCAGCTATATGGCCTTTAGAGCATCTCCAGTCACGCCCCCAAACCGTCCCCCAAACCGCGCCGGATTGAGCGTTTGGGGGATGTGTTTTGTTCGTGCCGCGTTTGGGGGACGTTGCTCCCCAGCCGCGTCCCCCAAACGCCGCCCCCAAACATTAAAAATACTTCTTTTTTAACATAGAACCATTTATCAAATATAGCATATGAATAAAAATGTTTGCGAGGATTGTTTTCAAATTAAAATAAAACAAACAATAAAACAAGTAAACAAATAAAATAAATAGGGCTAGATGCTAGATCAAGGTGCCACGGTATTTCCTTTGATCCTCCACAAATGCGAAGGTAGTCGTCCTGTGTATCGGCAGGTGCTCCGTATGCAAGCATCCTCATGGCGGCGGTGTACTTCTGAATCGACGAGAACCCGACAACGCCTACAGCGTCGAGCTTGAGCTTGAAGTAGGGGTCGAACTCTCAAACGCCGTGGAGGATATTCATGAACAGCCCCTTGCTCATCCTGTACCGGCGCCGAAAATTGTCGGCATGTGTTGCATCGTCGGCGAAGTAGTCGTTGTGCAGCATGGCATGCCCCTCCATCCTCTGCCGAGGCTTGGACTTCCTTCTCCCCGGCCTTGATCCTCCGTGGCGCGGCCTCTTCCTCTTCTCCGCCTCGGCATCAAGCATGTCCTGGAGGGACGCGATGATCGCAAATGCTCCCGGAGGTCGTCGTCGAAGGCTTGCTCGTCCTCCAGCAGCAGGGCAACCATCTCATCATCGCTATCCATGTCTACAAGCAAAATCAATGGTTAAAATTGCACCGAGGAAAACGACGCAACGAACAGCGGCCAATCGCGCATACCAGGCAAGTCGTCGAGCACCTTCTGTGCGCGAAGGTGGGGCGGATTTGACGCCGCGTTCTGGGACGCGATGGCCAAGCGGTGGCGGCGGAACGACCAGCGGGAGCGCCAGCCGCGGCGACGGCGCCGACTCTCAGAAGAGATCAGACGCTCAAACGGCTGGCAAATCCGGCAGCGGCGGAGGGGTGGGAGGCGCGGGAAGGAAGGAGCGACGAGAAAAAAAGCGCGAATCAACGGTTTATGCAACACGTCGCCGACATGTGGGAGCCCGCGTCGCTTATCGTCGCTTTTCGTTGTGTCCGGCGTGCCCGGAGCGTCCCCTGTGGGACGGGGACGGCCTCGGCGCGCCGGACACCGTATCGGGTCGCGCCGGACAAAAATGGGCTTTGGGGGACGCGGCTGGAACCGTTTTTTTTTTATCCGGCGCGCCCCAAATTGCTTTGGGGGACGCTTTGGGGGACGCGACTGGAGATGCTCTTAGCCTGCTATAGCCCGGCTATAGCCTTTTGTAGCTCCAAAAATCGCCGCGGCTATAAGCAATAGTCCGCTATTTTAACCGGAGCAACAACCTCCATAAGAACCTCAGCCCCACCACATGACAGTAATTTCACATGCCACCGCCAGTTCATCTCAGCAACAAAGAATAGTCTATTCCACATCCCCTCAACCACACAACATTTATTCATTTGATAAGGCTTTCTAAAATGAATGTAATGTGCCTGGTGCTCTATAACGGGCAATAGATTTACTCGTTGGAATGATTGCATATTTTCACTCATGATATCTACTGTCTATGCTTCAGAATTCAACTGAATGACTAAAATCATCTGTAAGGAACTAACCGAGAAGCCCCAAATGATACGAGAGTGGTATGTCACTTTGCTGAATCTTATTGAGCTGCTCAGGCTTTTCGATCAGGCTGTACTCCTCCCAGCCAGTCATTCCCGAAACAATGTCGCCCGTGCTGAACCCCGGATGCGTGGAATCCACCACTCTCGCCACGCCCAGCCCTTCTATAACCTTGACAGATCAACAAATTCTCTGATCAGTAAACGAATTATCATCCATGCACACCTGATTCCTTGAGCAACCAGCAACAAGGGCGACCAGTCTGTCAGACGGAATGCCAACTGAAGATTTGGGGAAAAGACGAACCGATCCGGGCTTGAACGGGGGGATGTAGGAGTTGTGGTTGTCCCGCATCCGGCCGCGCATGTAGGGGTCGCAGGAGAGGTAGAGGTTCTTCACCAGCACGGCCGGGCCGGCGGCGCCGTCGGGGACGCGCAGCGGCACGGGGCCGCCGTCGACGAGCAGCATGTCGTCCTCCCTCGGCGCGCCGGTGATGTACTCCCGCAGCACCACCTTCCTGTTCCTCGCCGTCGGCACCTCCGCCGCGGGCTTCGCTTGCTCCATATGCCGCCGTTCGTCCGGGAGTAGAGTTTGGCTAGCCTCCTTGGCTCCTTCGCCTGGTCCGTCGAGCGTTTTGGTAGGTTGGAGTGGAACTCACCGGGGTCTATACTTTGTCAAGAGTGAAGACAGTGCTTCTCCGGGGGTGTTTGGTGTGGCTTTTTTTGGCTTTTGGCTTTGGCAAAAGCCACCAAAAGCACCTAAATAGGTGCTTTTTTTGGCTTTTGGATTTTAGAAGCCAAAAACAAAGATCCTATTCTTTTGGCTTCTAAAATCCAAAAGCCAAAAAAAGCACCTATTTAGGTGCTTTTGGTGGCTTTTGCCAAAGTCAAAAGCCAAAAAAAGCCACACCAAACACCAAACTTGCAAAGATAGCTACAGCTTCTTTATACGTTGTTGTTTATTCGGTTTATACTAGATTGTCTGATTCATAATTATAAACTTGAAATATTTCGTATTCGTATTTTTAATAAAGGAAAAGCGGTGTGCATCAACTGATGCATATGCTGAGGTGATGCTCCCTTTTCGAAAAAAAAGCAGTGCTTCTGCTAGTAAATAATAGACACCAGGAAGATGATAAAACCACAACTTGGTAATAATAGGTCGAAATATCCACTTCACAGTGCACAAAGAATGAACAAGATGAGACAAACACACATCAACATGAGAGGTTTCACAATTTTTATTATTTATTCGAATCACGAGAGGTTTCACAATTTTTATTATTTATTTGAATCACGAGAGGTTTGCAATATCCATCTGATTGTACACGTCCTTCACTCTTGTGACACACACACGACTTGCTTGCCGATATTTTTACCACTGAATAGACCAACAAATGCAGAAGGTGCATTCTCTAGCCCAACGCTCATGTCTTCTACATACACAATCTTACCATTCCTGTAATGCTTGGCCATATCATCGAGGAACTGTGGGAATAAGTCGAGGAAATCGCTTTGAATGAACCCCTGCATCTTTATCCGTTTCGGTACCAAGCAGAAGAGGTTGTGGATCCCTACAGGATCGGTCATGCCGTGTTGGGAGACCATCCCGCATACCGCAATGCGACCATGTTTACGCATGTTGACAAGTACCGCATCTAGCATTGATCCGCCGACGTTCTCAAAGTATATGTCGACACCTTTAGGAAAGTACCTAAACGGCAAAGACAGTGTTATTATGCTCAATATCTACCAATTTCAATAGACTAATTTCAAAATAAATAAATAAAGGTAAGCAGATGATGCCAACAAAGACTAGCTTAATTTATAGGATGTTTGATTTGAGGGCACACCTCACCCTAGGATTCAACATGCTATCATTAGACCACCCTCATTTTGTACTCGTCTTCATGCTCATAAGAAATGACGTGTGTTAGCTTGGAGTTAGGGTTTAGGGTACATTCAGCATCTGGTTCCTAAACCAAACACACCAAAATGCTAGTATGGAGGTGGGCCTCATAATTCAAGGTAGCTTCATGATTCATCAATGACTCATTCTGCTAATATGACTGGTAGATGTTCATTCCACCTATCGTGATACTTCGATTTTTACATAAGTTCATATTGTATCTTATTGAAGGAGAAGCTCTGACCTTTTTAAGGCTGCAGTCAAGTCAGGCTCCTCTTTGTAATTAAAAGCTGTATCAAAGCCAAATTTATCTTTTAGGAGCTCAACCTGAAACAGTGTTGCATACCGTTAATGATACAGCTAAACAGTGTTGATACTACTATTTTGATGAGTACTTTCTGATTTGTTCCAGCACTTCCGACAACATAGCATCCATGAAGCTTTGCAAGTTGACCAACAATCTGACCCACTGCCCCTGATGCAGCAGAGACAAATACAAACTCTCCTTTCTTCGGTGAGCAGAGCTCATAGAATCCAGCATAAGCCGTGAAACCAGGCATGCCTGTGGGGAAAACCGGCATACTAGTAAGCATGTTGAATAAAAGAAAATGTCCACATACATCAATATCAGCACATGAGGTACATGGAGAAGTGTACACTATTCTCTGATTACAACATTGCCTACCTGTTACAACAATCGCATGAATAGACCACTCGATAACAACCTCAACCCCACCACATGCAACTAATTTCACATGCCATCACCAGCAACCAAAAATAGTCCATTCCACATCCCCTCAACCACACAACATTTATTCATTTGAGAAGGCTTTCTAAAAGAAATGTAATGTGCCTGGTGCTCCTTAAAGGGCAATAGTTTTAGTCGTTGGCATGATTGCATATTTTCATTCATGATGTCTACTGCCTATTCTTCACAAAATTTTAAATAGCAAGCTATAGCCTTGACCTACCGCTGCGGCTATGCCATTTATAGGCTAAATAAGGTTTAAAAAAACTGCTAATAGCTGGCTATAGCCCTAATTAGCCTCTAATTTAGCCGCTAAATCTCTTGTGTTTTGAATTTCTCTTCTCTTTTCTTCTCTTTTCTTATTTTCTGAGTTTGCCTTCAATATGATTAGATAAAGCTTGTGAGTTGAATAATTAAATACTTGTTTACCATGAATAGTTGAATAAGTTGCATCATGAATCGTGTTTGAGTCATAGTTTTCCACTTTTTTTTTTGGTAAGATATGATTGAAATACTCCAAAAATAATTTAAAAAAAACGCGAAATGGAATAGCCCGCTATAGCCCAACTATAGCCTCCGAAAATGTGAAGCCTAAACGAAATAGCCCGGTATTTTAAACTATGATTTTCTTCAGAATTATACTGAATGATTAAAATCATCGGTAAAAACTAACCGAGAAGCCCCAAATGATACGAGAGCGGTATGTCACTTTGCTGAATCTTGTTCAGCTGCTCAGGCTTTTCGATCAGGCTGTACTCCTCCCAGCCAGTCATTCCCGACACAATGTCACCCGCACTGAACCCCGGATGAGTGGAATCCACCACTCTCGCCAAGCCCAGCCCTTCTATAACCTTGACAGATCAACAAATTCCCTGATCAGTAAACACACCATCCATGCACGGTGTTTTGAGCAACCAACAACGACAGAGACCAGTGTGTCACAACCGATGGCCAACTGAAAATTAGGTAAAAACGAACCGAGCCGGGCTTGAACGAGGGGATGTAGGAGCTGTGGTTGTCCCGCATCCGGCCGCGCATGTAGGGGTCGCAGGAGAGGTAGAGGTTCTTCACCAGCACGGCCGGGCCGGCGGCGCCGTCGGGGACGCGCAGTGGCACGGCGCCGCCGTCGACGAGCAGCATGTCGTCCTCCCTCGGCGCGCGGGTGATGTACTCCCGCAGCACCACCTTCCTGTTCGTCGCCGTCGGCACCTCCGCCGCGGTCTTCGCTTGCTCCATGCCGCCGTCGGTCGGGGAGTAGATCGAGTTTGGCTGGCTTCTCCCGCCTGGTCCGTGGAGCAATTACTGGAACTCGCCGGGGTTTTGGTAGCTGTCTATTTGATGCGGGTGGGACGGCGTGGTCGGGCGGGTGTAGCTGAATCGGACGGCCGTGAGCAAAACCTTGTTGGGAGGAGGGTGCATCGTGCCGTGAGCAATGCACCGTTGTACACGAGGGTCACACACTCGCCCTCCTAGCACAGGTGTCAAATGACTCGATTGTGGACTAGCGAATTTCATTATACTCAATTTGAAATGTCTGATTTTTCTTTAAAGATGAAATCTCTCTTAGAGATACTCCACAACCACAATCCTACCAAATTTAGTTTCTCTCGAGATTTCAGGAGTAGGAACCAAGGTCGAGCGACTTTTGCGGAGGTGTAGTGGAGGCGGCCGATGCAAGGTACGGTGGTGGTCAGCGTGCGCAAGGAGGTGGGGGCAGCGGTGTGGTGGATTAGGAGAAATTCCTGGTATGTTTCCCTCCTGGTAAGCAGATCATTGATCTAGTGGACATTCCATCGATTAATCTAAAGGAAGGCTCTGATCTTGAGAGAGTCACTGTGAATATTATGGGGTGGGAGGGCGACATACCGGATATGGGAGGTCTGCAAGAATGATGGGTACAGATAAGGGGGATCCCTCCTAAATGAGTATCTTGGAAGGTGATTGCACAAATTGCCAAAACTCTGGGACTGCTTCTGGATGTGGACTGGGCTACAATTTTGCGATCCTTTAATGAAGTTGTCCGTGTCAAGCTAGATGTCAAGGACACGAGGCACACTCCTGAGGAGAGGGGGTATGTTATGAAGAAAAAATTCTATTGGATCTTATTCACTGTGGAGAATGAAGGAGAGGCTAGTGGTTCCAAGGCGATGAATGATGACAATGGCGATGATCATGATGAGGATCATACAAAAGATGATGGGTTTGATGGACTAGAAGATGTGAATGAGACTCATGAAGACAAAAACCATACTCCTAGTAATGGTGTAGCTTTGGGTAACATCCCTCCTGCCCCAATTGATCAACGACATGGTGCTAAAACTTGGGTAGTTCGTGACAAGTGTGATGGCTACAAAAAAATTCAGGTGCTAGTGGACTGTGATCTGGTTACTGAAGAAGAGGTAGATGAGGAGATTATGATAGATGTAGCTGATGTCACTGGAAGACTCCGGGATGTGGCGTTGGCAGAGGACAGTAGTGCTAGATTTGAAAATGATAATGTAGAAATGGAAGATGATGGGGAATCAGTGGAAACAAAAAATGATGAATGGACAAGCAACACACAAAATAATGGTGATAATATTTATGAAGAGAAAGATGGGATGGCTAAAGACAGAGTATCAAAATCGTTCAAAGCTTGTGGTGCTGAAACAAATGGGAGGGATGAGATGCAGTTTCAAAAAATAGTGGATCCTACACCGGCTGAAGCAAATGTGATGGCTAAGAAGAAAAAGGACCAGAAATGGGGCACTATTGTCCCTATTAGACATAGTGGGAGATTGATTCATGATGGCATGACTGTTATGGACAAGGCCAAAGCTCTATAAGAAATTAAGAACTTAGAGAAACCTAAGCAAGGTAAACCCAAAAACCTTTGAACTCATTCTTTTGCTAGCATCTGCTGATGAGGACATCCCTACCTCACTACTACCTCCGTCATTGCAAGTTGAAGATGATCCTGCTGTGAAGCTCAAGTCCAATGAAGTTAGGATTGGACCAATGACACGAGCTCGTGCGAAGCTACTTAAACAACATGTGAACTTGTTCCTAAACGATACTTTGATTGATGAGAACTTTATACTGCCTAAGTGTTATTACTTATGTATGATCAGGTATGAGGAGGGAGCAACCATCGCACGAGGAGGAGAGGAGCAGCTGGACCAGAAGATGGACGTGAAGCTGGACATGGGGCTGGACCTGAAGACATCCCATGGACGCGCGAGGGAGGAGCGGGAGGAAGGCGCGAGAGGGGAAGCTGAAGTTCAGGCCGGTGCCAGATCCGGTCCGACCGGCCGTGCCGCCGGACCAACCGGTCCCAGGCCCGGTCCAACCGGATCCAGCGCCTGATCCATCCGGTTTCAACCGGCCGCGGCGCTTGTGCCATCCGGGCTCTATCCAGTAAGCCCGGAAGCCTCGCCCGGTCACCACCCGGCGCCCGGCCCGGTTTGAACCGGACCGGCCGGTCCCAGACCCGATCGACCGGCCGCCAGACCGGCCAACTCCGAGTCTGTCTCGACCAGATCTATTCTGGGTCGGTTATTTTCGTACTTTTTCAACCTGAGGTCGTCCTGGACGCCTATATAAGTCCATAGGACGCCCCCAAAGTTGTTTTAGACCACGTTTAAGATAAACCCTAGTTCTTAGTTGTTTGCTCTGCAAAACTATTGAATTCCCTACACCATATTGCTTGATATTGTGTAGATCCTGATAAAGTGTTGTGTGATCTGTTGTTCTATTGGGAATTAGACGGTTGCAACTTACCGCTTCGTGGTCGGCGGCTGCGTGCGCAAGTGTGTGGAGTTGCGAATATCTTGCAGGGTTGAGAGCTGTTGCATTGGCGACAGGGACCAATCGAGAGATCTCGTTGCGTCATACAAGTTATCATCCACTACTTCATCGAGTTCATCCGCTGCTATCACCCCGTGATCATCATCACCACCGTTGCTTACTGAGAAGATCGGGCCACCCCATATCATCTGCAATTCTACTTTAGTAGATAAGGCTATTGCTATTGATATTAGTGTTGGAGAAAATGACACCAGTAGGTGTAGAAACATTGATAATATGAAACTCCTAGAAACTAAAAAAAATGCATAAGCTTCGTGATGAGCGTCTTGAAGTGTTTCTTTCGGCAGATATAGATTTTACTTTGGAAGATGCTATAGATAAAAAAAAGTGAAATGGATGATGCTCATGATAACAGTAGTGATAATGAAAAAAGGAATACTAGTTCTGATAGTGAAGATCATGTTTTTTCCTTGGAATCTTCTTTTAGATTAAGGAAAATGGGTAGAGGTAAAAATAAAAAGAATCTCAA
Organism: Lolium rigidum; assembly: GCF_022539505.1. Classification (NCBI taxonomy): domain Eukaryota; kingdom Viridiplantae; phylum Streptophyta; class Magnoliopsida; order Poales; family Poaceae; genus Lolium; species Lolium rigidum. Next base: position 62,358,822 of record NC_061513.1, on the reverse strand, counting down.
TGATGAATATTGCAATTTGGAACCCTAGGGGGCTTAATGCTCATGGTAAGTTGGTTTGTGTTAATGATTTATCTTAAATCTATTGCGAATTTCCATGTTTTCGAATGGTGTTGGTTGCCTGCTAAGGATGCAGCTAGAGGGATTTTGGTAGGTGTTAACTAGATATGTTTAACATCTTTCGTGGTAAAAAAGTTAAATACTATGTGATGGTTTCTCTCAGGAGTAAAAAAGATAAATTTGTGTGGAATTTCGTGGCCATTTATGGTACTGCCTATGAGGAACATAAACAAGAGTTTATTGATGAGCTTATGCCCTTGACACAAAATCTCACTACGCCCAATTTTATTAGGGGGTGACTTCAATTTGGTTAGACGTGCTAATGATAAAAATAATGGAATTGTTAATTTGAATTGGGTAAATAAATTTAATAACTGGATTAATAGTGTTGGCCTAGTGGAAATCCAAAACTCCAGTAGGAGGTTTACTTGAACTAATAACCAGCATGTGCCAATTATGGCCAATATTGATCGTATCTTTGCCTCCACCTGTTGGGAAAAACACTTTCCTTCTGCCACGACTGTAGCTTTAGCAAGGCCTGGCAGTGATCATATATACTCCTCTATTTTTTAGCACCGGGGACTCCATTCAATGCCCGCGACCATTTAGGTTTGAGAAGTGGTGGTTAGAAATCGAGGAGTGTGCTCAAATAGTTTCAAAGTTTTGGAATCTTCCTGTGAATTGTACAAAAGCTATTGAAATTTGGCAAACTAAACAGAGAAGATTGAGGAAAACCTTAAAAAAGGGTGGAGTATAAATATTAACGCAGCCCAAGAAAAATATAAGCAACAATTAGTTGCGGAGTATGATTGTTTGGATATTCTTTTGGAGTCCCAAGCCCTTTCTAACCATCACTTAAGGATGAAGCACATTAGTGCATAACTTTAAAAAATTGGCATATGGAGGACATTAGAGCAAGACAAAGGTCTAGGTAAAAATATATTTTAGAGGATGATAAAAATATTGCATACTTTCATGAAGTGGACAATCAAAGGAGGAGGAAGAAAAAATTGTTTCTCTTGAAAAAAAATGATGGTTCGAAAACTAATGATATACAAGACATTCTTGAGGTAGCAGTAGATTTCTACAAAAATCTCTTTGGCAAGGAGGAAAAAAAATGGATATTGATTTAGGTGAAATTTTTTGGGGAGAAGAGGAAAAAGTTTCAGGTGAGGAAAATAATTCACTAGATAGAGTTATATCAAATGAAGAGGTGAGGGAGGCCGTGTTCAGCTCGTATGCTGAAGCAGCTCCTGGGCCGGATGCATTCACTTTCCTATTCTATGAGAAATTCTAGGAAGTTATTAAAACCGATCTAATGAATCTGTTTCGTGATTTTGATAATGATGAAGCATATTTATTTTGACTTAACTTTGCAATGTTGATTTTGATTCCTAAAGAGGCGGATGCGACCTTCTCTGAATAAGTATAGGCCTATTGCCTTGACAAACTGTAGTTTTAAAATTTATGCAAAAGTCTGTACTAACATACTTGGTCCAGTGGTATAAAGGTTCATCTCTGAGAACCAGACAATTTTTATTAAGAAATGAAATATTTTAGAAAAGTGTGGTGACTGCGCATGAAATCATCCATGCGGTTCATAGTAAGCATGAACACGGTTTAGTGTTAAAACTTGATTATGAAAAATCCTATGATCGGGTGGACTGGTTCTTCTTGGATAAAATGTTGATGCAAAGAGGCTTTAGCCAAAAGTGGAGAAATAAAATTAACAACTTGGTACATGGTGGGTATGTGGGGGTAAGGATCAATGAATGTGAGAGTCATTTCTTCCTAACTGGTAAAGGCCTCAGACAGGGCGACCCCTTCGCTAGTTTTAAATTTTGTGGTGGATGTTTTCAACAGTATGCTTGTTAAAGCGGCTCAACAAAACTTGATTTCTGGTCTTCTTCACAAGTTTAGGCCAGATGTGGTCTTTAGCCTCCAATACGTGGATGACACTTTGATTTTCCTTAAAAATGACATAGAACAAGCCCAAAGCCTGAAGTGGATCCTCGCTCTTATTGAGCAGATCTCTAGTATGAGGGTGAATTTTAATAAAATTGACTTAATTCCAATCAATGTATCTATGTATGATAGTAATGTCCTTGCTCAAGTTTTTAGGTGCAAAATTAGTGAGTTGCCTATAAAATATCTTGGTGTGCCTTTGGATTTTGGTAAACTGAGGAAAAAGGATCTCCAACCAATTATTGATGCAATTATTAAAAAATTTGCTAGTTGGAGAGGCAAACTTTTATCTCATGCCAGCAGACTGATTTTAATCAAGTCTTGGATTGCAAGTATCCGGTGTATTTGCTCTCTATTTTAAATTTCCCAAATGGGCTATTAAAGCCATTAATTCTCAAATGGCTCACTGCCTCTCGGATAATTATGAGGGGCATCAAAAGTACCACCTGGAAAATTGGGAGATGGTAAGTATGAAACAAGATTTTGGTGGTTTAGGTGTTCCCTATATTAGATATCTAAATATTTTTTTATTATGCTCTTGGATAAAAAGGAATAATTTGGATGATCATAAAATGTGGAAAGTATCATTCAACAGAAATATAATACACAAAACCCAAACATCCTTGCCTGTAGAGATTCACATGCCTCTCCTTTTTGGAATTTAAGGCAGCCAAGTTTGGATATCAGTGGATGGTTGGTAATGGGAGAGGTGTGAAATTCTGGGAGGATCAGTGGTTTGGAGGCACTAGCCTTGCCATCCACTTTTGGGAACTTTACTTTATTTGCAATGAACAAATTAAAACAATTAGTGATATTTGGGCTGATGGAGAGCTTAAACTCTCCTTTAGGAGAAACTTTAATCAAAGAATGGCTGGAATGTGGGAAGATTTGGTAGCAATTGTCCAAGACCTGAGGTTGTCTGATGAGAATGATCACATGGTCTGGAAATTGAATAGCCCAGTGGTCCACTGTTCACAGCCTTTGTATGATGTGATCAATTTCAGGGGGATCACCCCGGTGTTTGTTCCATATGTTTGGAAGTTAAATGTGCCTCCTAGGGTACAAGTTTTTCTTTAGCTTATGTCCCATAATAAATTGCTTACTAGAGATAACTTATCGAAACGATAACACTTGCAGGACGTAAGATGTCTCTTTTGTGCTGAGAATGAAAGTGTAGACCACTTATGTTTCTCTTGTGATATTTTCAAATTGGTTTGGCAGGAGATTGTTGTCATTACTAAAAATCTTATTGGTGAATCATATGAAAGTGTGGCTAGGTTATTGATAAGTAATATGATGACTTCTACTATTCTGTGGAATTCTTGGAAGATGAGAAATGAAATATACTTAGGTAGACTAATATGGAGTGGTTTACGGATTGTTTGGAGAAGGATTGCACAATTGCTCCAGAAGTGGATGCCATTGTGTCCTCTCCAGGCAAGAGCTTTGTTGGAAGAATGGGTCATGGCACTGGACTTAAGAGATGATGACCCACAAGTATAGGGGATCGCAACAGTCTTCGAGGGAAGTAAAACCCAAATTTATTGATTCGACACAAGGGGAGGTAAAGAATACTTATAAGCCTTAACAACTGAGTTGTCAATTTAGCTGCACCTGGAAAAGCACTAGCAACAGGGGTGATGTGAAAGTAGCAGTGATATGAGAGCAATAGTAACAGTAACACAGCAGCGGTAATAGTAATATGAGAGCAATGGCACCAGAAGACAGTTGACATGTAGAACGAGTATATGATGATGAAAGATGGACCGGGGTTCCCAGCTATCTACACTAGTGGTAACTCTCCAATAACAAGTGTTGGGTGAACAAATTACAGTCGGGCAATTGATAGGATTAAAATAGCATTAAGACAGAATATCAAGATCATTAATCATGTAGGCCTGTTTTCCAATTATAGTCGTACGTGCTCGCAATAAGAAACTTGCACAACATCTTTTGTCCTACCAGCCGGTGGCAGCCGGGCCTCAAGGGAAACTACTGGATATTAAGGTACTCCTTTTAATAGAGCACCGGAGCAAAGCATTAACACTCCGTGAAAACATGTGTCCCTCACATCACCGCCATCCCCTCCGGTTGTCCCGATTTCTGTCACTTCGGGGCCATTGGTTCCGGACAGTGACATGTGCATACAACTTGTAGATACAATCTAAGCAATAATATAAAGCTCAAATCTAAGATCATGCCACTCGGGCCCTAGTGACAAGCATTAAGCATAACAAGATTGCAGCAATAATAACTTCATAAACTTTGTAGATAGACAATCATAATGTAACAATCCATCGGATCCCGACAAACACAACACCGATTACATCAGATGAATCTCAATCATGTAAGGCAGCTCATGAGATCATTGTATTGAAGTCATGGGGGAGAGAATACCAACTAGCTACAGCTAGAACCCGTAGTCCATGGGGGAACTACTCACGGAGCATGATGGAGGCGATGGCGTTGATGGAGATGGCTTCGGGGGCACTTCCCCGTCCCGGCGAGGGTGCCGGGACAGAGACTTCTGTCCCCCGAGTTGGAGTTTCGCGATGGTGGCGGCGCCCACTGGAGTCTTTACGGAGTTTCGTCAAGAGGTACGGTGTTTTTAGGTCGAAAGGGATTTTATAGGCGAAGAGGCGGCGCGAGGGGGCACCTGGGGGCGCCACACCACAGGCCGGCGCGGGCCCAGGCCAGGCCGCGCCCCCCTATGGTGTGGTGGCCCTATGGCCCCTCTCCGACTCTTCTTCGGTGTTACGGACGCTTCCGGGAAAAATAGGAGGTTTGGTCTTCGTTTCGTCGAATTCCGAGAATATTGCCCGAACAGCCTTTACGGAACCAAAAACGGCAGAAAACGAGGACCGGCACTGTGGCATCTTGTTAATAGGTTAGTTCCGGAAAACGCATAAAATCATCATAAAGTGTAAGCAAAACATGTAAGTATTGTCATAAAACAAGCATGGAACAACAGAAATTATGGATACATTGGAGACGTATCAAGCATCCCCAAGCTTAGTTCCTGCTCGTCCCGAGCAGGTAAACGATAAAAAGAATAATTTCTGTAGTGACATGCTACTTACATAACCTTGATCATACTATTACAAAGCATATGAAATGAATGAAGTGACTCAAGGCAATGATCTATAGTTGCTAACAAATAGATAACATATAGCAAAACTTTTCATGAATAATACCTTCAAGACAAGTATCAAAAGTTTTGCACAAGAGTTAACTCATAAAGCAATAAGTTCAAATTAAAGGCATCGAAGCAACACAAAGGAGGATATAAGTTTCAGCGGTTGCTTTCAACTTGTAACATGCATATCTCATGGATAATTGTCAACACAAAGTAATATGATGAATGCAAATATGCAAGTATGTAAGAATCAATGCACAGTTAACACAAGTGTTTGCTTCTAAGATGGAATGAAATAGGTAAACTGACTCAACATAAAGTAAAAGAATGGCCCTTCAAAGAGGAAAGCATCGATTGCTATATTTGTGCTAGAGCTTTGGTTTTGAAAACATAAAGAGAGCATAAAAGTAAAGTTTTGAGCGGTGTTTGTTGTTGCCAACGAATGGTAGTGGGCACTCTAACCCCCTTGCTAGACAAACCTTCAAAGAGCGGCTCCCATGAATTATTTTTATTTTTGGGTGGCACTCCTTCCAACCTTTCTTTCACAAACCATGGCTAACCGAATCCTCGGGTGCACTGCCAACAATCTCATACCATGAAGGAGTGCCTTTTTATTTTAGTTTTATTATGATGACACTCCTCCCAACCTTTGCTTACACAAGCCATGGCTAACCGAATCCTTCGGGTGCCGTCCAACAATCACATACCATGGAGGAGTGTCTATTTTTGTTAATTAGTTTGGGATCCGGGAATCCCATTGCCGGCTCTTTTTGCAAAATTATTGGATAAGCGGATGAAGCCACTAGTCCATTGGTGAAAGTTGCCCAACAAGATTGAAAGATAAACACCACATACTTCCTCATGAGCTATAAAACATTGACACAAATCAGAGGTAATAAATTTTGAATTGTTTAAAGGTAGCACTCAAGCAATTTACTTTGGAATGGCAGGAAATACCACATAGTAGGTAGGTATGGTGGACACAAATGGCATAGTGGTTGGCTCAAGTATTTTGGATGCATGAGAAGTAATCCCTCTCGATACAAGGCTTAGGCTAGCAAGGCTATTTGAAGCAAACACAAGTATGAATTGGTACAGCAAAACTTACATAAAAACATATTGCAAGCATTATAATACTCTACACTGTCTTCCTTGTTGCTCAAACACTTTTACCAGAAAATATCTAGACCTTAAGAGAGATCAATTATGCAAACCAATTTCAACAAGCTCTACAGTAGTTCTCCACTAATAGACTTAGACTACATGAAAAAACTTAATCATGATCTACTTGAGAGCTCAAAACAATTACCAGGTGTCAAATTATCCAAGACATATGAGGCATTTTCCTTTTCCAACCAAATAAGTATTGTAGCTTCCAATTTTTATCATTGAACATTAAAAGTAAAACGAAGAACACGAGTGTTCATATGAAAAAGCGGAGCGTGTCTCTCTCCCACACAAGGATTGCTAGGATCCAAATTTATTCAACCATAAACAAAAATAAAAGCACACAGACGCTCCAAGTAAAACACATAAGATGTGACCGAATAAAAATATAGTTTCAGGGGAGGAACCTGATAAGTTGATGAAGAAGGGGATGCCTTGGGCATCCCCAAGCTTAGATGCTTGAGTCTTATTGAAATATGCAGGGATGAACCACGGGGGAATCCCCAAGCTTTGACTTTTTACTCTTCTTGATCATATATCATCCTCCTCTCTTGACCCTTGAAAATTTCCTTCACACCAAACTTCTCATAAACTTCATCAGAGGGGTTAGTACTCAAAAAATTTGAATCCACCTTGGTCCTGTAGTGGCACATTGCAAGAACTCAATAAAACATTAGCTACATCTCTCCACGTCTAGAAAACCTCGCTTAAAGTCCACAAGAGACAATGCAAAAAACAGAGACAGAATCTGCCAAAACAGAACAGCCAGTAAAGACGAATTTTAATAAAATACTTCCGTTGCTCAAATCAGAAAACTCAAAACTAACGAAAGTTGCGTACATATCTGAGGAACACGCACGTAAATTGGCTTAATTTTCTGAGTTACCTACAGAGAAAACAGCCCAGATTCGTGACAGATAGAAATCTGTTTCTGCGCAGAAATCCAAATCTAGTATCAACCTTCGATTAGAGGCTTCACTTGGCACAACAAAACACAAAACTAAGATAAGGAGAGGTTGCTACATTAGTAAACAACTTCCAAGACACAAATATAAAACAAAGTACTGTAGCAAAATAACACATGGGTTATCTCCCAAGAAGTTGCTTTCTTTATAGCCATTAAGATGGGCTCAGCAGTTTTAATGATGCACTCGCAAGAAATAGTATTCGAAGCAAAAGAGGGCATCAAGAGGCAAATCCAAAACACATTTAAGTCTAACATGCTTCCTATGCAAAGGAATCTTGTACACAAATAAATTCATGAAGAACAAAGTGACAAGCATAAGAAGATAAAACAAGTGTAGCTTCAACAATTTCAGCACATAGAGAGGTGTATTAGTACCATGAAAATTTCTACCACCATATTTTCCTCTCTCATAATAATTTTCAGTAGCTTCATGAACAAACTCAACAATATAACTATCATATGCAGCATACTTTTCATGATTTCCAAACACATAATTTTTATCAAGTTCAAGAATAGTGGAATTAAAACTTTCAAACTTACTTTTATTAATAATATAACAAGGTAGTTGATCAATCTCAATAGATATGGGACTCATAGAATAAGTCAAGAACTCTCCAATCCCATTTTCATTAGTAGCACAATTAATATTGTCAAGTAACATAGGACCATCATCTAGAGCTTTATCATAAACATTTGCCAAGCAAAATTCTTTAGTACCATGCATTTCGACATCAGGCACAAATAGAGCATTATCATAAGATTTATCAAAGTAGCATGGATTATCATATATAATAGTAGCATAATTATTCTCACAAGTTTTACTCATAGGTACTATTTCAAGAGAATCCACAGGAACATAAAATTCAACCTCTTCCGGTAAGCATGGAGGACAATCAAATAGTGTAAGAGATGAAGAGTTACTCTCATTAGAAGGTTGCCATGGGTAGCTAATCCATTCTTCCTCCTTTTGTTCGTCGCTCTCTTCTTCTTTTTCATCCAATGAGCTTTCAGGTTCATCAATTTCCTCCTCGTTTTCATCCAATGCGCTTTCAGGTTCATCAATTTCTTCTTCCACAGGTTCCTGCAAATTGTGAGTGCATTCTTGTGCATTAATGTGTCTCTCTTTATAATCAAGGATATAAGGATTCCTACTGTAGCATTCTATGCAAGAATTAAGGATAGTAGAGACATAATCTTTAAGGCCCTTACAAACAACACAAGTTTCATAATTCTCAACCATGAAGGATTCTATCTCGGAGGCTCCCATAAATAAGAAAAATTGTTCTACCTCTTCGAACCCATAATGAATATAGCAATTCCGATTATAGTTCTTAATTAAAAATTCCTCACTAAAGCCACATTGAAATTTAAGATGTTTAGTATCCTGTTGAGAGCAACGAGTTTATATTATGGCGTTCAAGCAAGATTTCAGCAATTGTATTCAATTTTTCTATCATAGCACTCATTATTTTACCAGTTCTTGATTCTCTATAATTATTATAACATTCTATAAGCTCCAAGTAGGTTGTAGGTTCTCCCATAACAGCAGTTTTTAATTTTTTGGTTTTTCAAATTTTTATGGATTTTTTGGTATATGAGACAAATAAAACAAGACAAAAAGTAACTAGGCAAAAGTAAACTAAGCAAAATAATACTAGACAGAAATAAACTAAGCACAAATAAACTAGACAAAAGTAAACTAAGCAAAACAAAATAAAATAAAATAGAGAGAGAGGTGGAGTGTACTCCCCGGGTGAACTTATGAGTAGAGCTATGCCTCCCGACAACGGCGCCGAGAAAATAGTCTTGATGACCGATACGTCTCCAACGTATCGATAATTTCTTGTGTTCCATGCCACATTATTGATGTTATCTACATGTTTTATGCACACTTTATGTCATATTCGTGCATTTTCCGGAACTAACCTATTAACAAGATGCCGAAGTGCCGGTTCTGTTTTCTGCTGTTTTTGGTTTCAGAAATCCTAGTAACGAAATATTCTCGGAATCGGACGAAATCAACGCCAAAGATCTTAGAATCCCCGGAAGCATCCGGAACACACGAGAGGGACCGAGAGGGGGCACGGAGCCCACCACACCATACCCTGGCGCGGCCTAGGGGGGGCCCGTGCCCCCCTAGGGTTTGGCCAGCCCTTCGACCCTCTGACGCCGCCTCTTCGCCTATATAAAGCCCCTGGATCAGAAAACCCTGGGGCGTTCGACGAAAACCACAGAAACCTGCCAGAGCCGCCGCCATCGCGAAGCCAAGATCTGGGGGACAGGAGTCTCTGTTCCGGCACCCTGCCGGAGCGGGGAAGTGCCCCCGGAAGGCTTCTCCATCGACACCGCTGCCATCTCCACCGCCATCTTCATCACCGCTGCTGCTCCCATGAGGAGGAGTAGTTCTCCATCGAGGCTCGGGGCTGTACCGGTAGCTATGTGGTTCATCTCTCTCCTATGTGCTTCAATACAATAATCTCATGAGCTGCCTTACATGATTGAGATTCATATGATGATGCTTGTAATCTAGATGTCATTATGCTAGTCAAGTGAGTTTTACTTATGTGATCTCCGGAGACTCCTCGTCCCACGTGTGTAAAGGTGACGAGTGTGTGCACCGTGTGGGTCTCTTAGGCTAGATTTCACGAGAATACTTATTCACTTGTTGAATGGCATAGTGAGGTGCTTATTTATATCTCTTTAAGATTGCAACATGTTTGTATCACAATTTATCTATGTGCTACTCTAGTGATGTGTTATTAAAGTAGTTTTATTCCTCACTGCACGTGTGCAAAGGTGACGATGTGTGCACCGTGTTAGTACTTGGTTTATGCTATGATCATGATCTCTTGTAGATTGCGAAGTTAACTATTGCTATGATAATATTGATGTGATCTATTCCTCCTACATATGCATGAAGGTGACGGTGTGCATGATGTGCTAGTACTTGGTTTAGTACGTTGATCTATCTTACACTAAAGGTTACTAAAATATGAGCATTATTGTGGAGCTTGTTAACTCCGGCATTGAGGGTTCGTGTAATCCTACGCAATGTGTTCATCATCCAACAAAAGTGTAGAGTATGCATTTATACTGTTACTGTTATGTGATCAATGTTGAGAGTGTCCACTAGTGAAAGTCTAATCCCTAGGCCTTGTTCCTAAATACTGCTGAGTTACTACTTGCTTGTTTCTTGTTTCTTGCGTTACTACTGCTGCAATACCACCACCATCAACTACGCGCCAAGCACTTTTACGGCACCGTTGCTACTGCTCATACTTATTCATACCACCTGTATTTCACTATCTCTTCGCCGAACTAGTGCACCTATTAGGTGTGTTGGGGACACAAGAGACTTCTTGCTTTGTGGTTGCAGGGTTGCATGAGAGGGATATCTTTGACCTCTTCCTCCCTGAGTTCGATAAACCTTGGGTATCCACTTAAGGAAACTTGCTGCTGTTCTACAAACCTCTGCTCTTGGAGGCCCAACACTGTCTACAAGAATAGAAGCTCCCGTAGACATCAAGCACTTTTACGGCGCCGTTGCTCGAGGAGGAAAGGTAAAAGGCTCTCATACTACGGTCTCGGGTAAAGTATTTTTACGGCGCCGTTGTGTGTGTGCTCAAAGCTATTTCCTTTAGATCCTGCAATTGCATCTTGTTGTTTCTTGTTTACACTAGTTTGGCATAATGTACAAGAGTGAGCTTCTTATTCTATTTCCTGATTTAAAACATGGATTGTTTGATGCGAAAATTAAAAAACCTATGAAATCTTCTTTGCATCTTGGTAGTAATATTAGTATGAACGCTTTGAACACCATTGTTGACAATAATATAGAAAGTTCTAAGCTTGGGGAAGCTGGTTTTCATGATATTTTTAGTCCCCCAAGCATTGAGGAGAAAATTTTCTTTGATGATACTTTGCCTCCTACACTTGATGAGAATAATAATGATAGCTACTTTGTTGAATTTGCTCCCACTACAACTAATAAAACTGATTATGCTTATGTTGGGAGTAGTAATAATTTTATGCATGAGACTCATGATAAGAATGCTTTATGTGATAGTTATATTGTTGAGTTTGCTCATGATGCTACTGAAAGTTATTATGATAGAGGAAAATATGGTTGTAGAAATTTTCATGTTACTAAAATGCCTCTCTATGTGCTGAAATTTTTCAAGCTACACTTGTTTTATCTTCCTATGCTTGTTACTTTGCTCTTCATGAACTTATTTATTTACAAGATTCCTATACATAGGAAGCATGTTAGACTTAAATGTGTTTTGAATTTGCCTCTTGATGCTCTCTTTTGCTTCAAATACTATTTCTTGCGAGTGCATCATTAAAACTGCTGAGCCCATCTTAATGGCTAAAAAGAAAGAACTTCTTGGGAGATAACCCATGTGTTATTTTGCTACAGTACTTTGTTTTATATTTGTGTCTTGGAAGTTGTTTACTACTGTAGCAACCTCTCCTTATCTTAGTTTTGTGTTTTGTTGTGCCAAGTAAAGTCTTTGATAGTAAAGTAAGTACTAGATTTGGATTACTGCGCAGAAACAGATTTCTTTGCTGTCACGAATCTGGGTCTAATTCTCTGTAGGTAACTCAGAAAATTATGCCAATTTACGTGAGTGATCCTCAGATATGTACGCAAATTTCATTCAATTTGAGCATTTTCGTTGGAGCAAGTCTGGTGGCCTAATAAAATCCATCTTTACGGACTGTTCTGTTTTGACAGATTCTGCCTTTTATTTCGCATTGCCTCTTTTGCTATGTTGGATGAATTTCTTTGATCCATTAATGTCCAGTAGCTTTATGCAATGTCCAGAAGTGTTAAGAATGATTGTGTCACCTCTGAACATGTGAATTTTTATTATGCACTAACCCTCTAATGAGTTGTTTCGAGTTTGGTGTGGAGGAAGTTTTCAAGGGTCAAGAGAGGAGGATGATATACTATGATCAAGAAGAGTGAAAGCTCTAAGCTTGGGGATGCCCCGGTGGTTCACCCCTGCATATTTTAAGAAGACTCAAGCGTCTAAGCTTGGGGATGCCCAAGGCATCCCCTTCTTCATCGACGACATTATCAGGTTCCTCCCCTGAAACTATATTTTTATTCCATCACATCTTATGTGCTTTTTCTTGGAGCGTCTGTTTGTTTGCTTTTGTTTTTGTTTGTGTTTGAATAAATTGGATTACATCATGCTTGTGTGGGAGAGAGACACGCTCCGCTGGTTCGTATGAACACATGTGTTCTTAGCTCATAATATTCATGGCGAAGTTTCCTCTTCGTTAAATTGTTATATGGTTGGAATTGGAAAATGATACATGTAGTAATTGCTATAAATGTCTTGGGTAATGTGATACTTGGCAATTGTTGTGCTCATGTTTAAGCTCTTGCATCATATGCTTTGCACCTATTAATGAAGAAATACATAGAGCATGCTAAAATTTGGTTTGCATATTTGGTTTCTCTAAGGTCTAGATAATTTCTAGTATTGAGTTTGAACAACAAGGAAGACGGTGTAGAGTCTTATAATGTTTTCAATATGTCTTTTATGTGAGTTTTGCTGCACCGGTTCATCCTTGTGTTTGTTTCAAATAAGCCTTGCTAGCCTAAACCTTGTATCGAGAGGGAATACTTCTCATGCATCCAAAATACTTGAGCCAACCACTATGCCATTTGTGTCCACCATACCTACCTATGCTACATGGTATTTTCCCGCCATTCCAAAGTAAATTGCTTGAGTGCTACCTTTAAAATTCCATCATTCACCTTTGCAATATATAGCTCATGGGACAAATAGCTTAAAAACTATTGTGGTATTGAATATGTAATTATGCACTTTATCTCTTATTAAGTTGCTTGTTGTGCGATAACCATGTTTGCTGGGGAACGCCATCAACTCATTGTTGAATTTCATGTGAGTTGCTATGCATGTTCGTCTTGTACGAAGTAAGGGCGATCTACACCTGAGTTGAATGGTTTGAGCATGCATATTGTGAGAGAAGAACATTGGGCCGCTAACTAAAGCCATGATTCATGGTGGAAGTTTCAGTTTTGGACAAATATCCTCAAATCTCTAATGAGAAAAGAATTAATTGTTGTCAAATGCTTAAAGCATTAAAAGAGGAGTCCATTATACTGTTGTCTATGTTGTCCCGGTATGGATGTCTAAGTTGAGAATAATCAAAAGCGAGAAATCCAAATGCGAGCTTTCTCCTTAGACCTTTGTACGAGGCGGCATAGAGGTACCCCTTTGTGAAACTTGGTTAAAGCATATGTATTGCGGTGATAATCCAGGTAGTCCAAGCTAATTAGGACAAGGTGCGGGCACTATTGGTACACTATGCATGAGGCTTGCAACTTATAAGATATAATTTACATGACGCATATGCTTTATTACTACCGTTGACAAAATTGTTTCATGTTTTCAAAATCAAAGCTCTAGCACAAATATAGCAATCGATGCTTTCCTCTTTGAAGGACCATTCTTTTACTTTTATGTTGAGTCAGTTCACCTATCTCTCTCCACCTCAAGAAGCAAACACTTGTGTGAACTGTGCATTGATTCCTACATACTTGCTTATTGCACTTATTATATTACTCTATATTGACAATATCCATGAGATATACATGGTACAAGTTGAAAGCAACCGCTGAAACTTAATCTTCTTTTGTGTTGCTTCAATACCTTTACTTTGAATTATTGCTTTATGAGTTAACTCTTATGCAAGACTTATTGATGCTTGTCTTGAAGTGCTATTCATGAAAAGTCTTTGCTTTATGATTCGGTTGTTTACCCATGTCATATACATTGTTTTGATCGCTGCATTCACTACATATGCTTGTACAAATAGTATGATCAAGGTTATGATGGCATGTCACTCGAGAAATTATCTTTGTTATCGTTTTACCTGATCGGGACGAGCAGAACTAAGCTGGGGGATGCTGATACGTCTCCAACGTATCGATAATTTCTTGTGTTCCATGCCACATTATTGATGTTATCTACATGTTTTATGCACACTTTATGTCATATTCGTGCATTTTACGGAACTAACCTATTAACAAGATGCCGAAGTGCCGGTTCCTGTTTTACTGCTGTTTTTGGTTTCAGAAATCCTAGTAACGAAATATTCTCGGAATCGGACGAAATCAACGCCAAAGATCTTAGAATCCCCGGAAGCATCCGGAACACACGAGAGGGACCGAGAGGGGGCACGGTCCCACCACACCATACCCTGGCGCGGCCTAGGGGGCCCGCGCCCCTAGGGTTTGGCCAGCCCTTCGACCCTCGACGCCGCCTCTTCGCCTATATAAAGCCCCCGGATCGAGAAAACCACGAGGCGTTCGACGAAAACCACGAAACCTTCTAGAGCCACCGCCATCGCGAAGCCAAGATGCAGGGGACGGGAGTCTCGTTCCGGCACCTGCCGGAGCGGGGAAGTGCCCCGGAAGGCTTCTCCATCGACACCGCTGCCATCTCCACCGCCATCTTCATCACCGCTGCTGCTCCCATGAGGAGGGAGTAGTTCTCCATCGAGGCTCGGGGCTGTACCGGTAGCTATGTGGTTCATCTCTCTCCTATGTGCTTCAATACAATAATCTCATGAGCTGCCTTACATGATTGAGATTCATATGATGATGCTTGTAATCTAGATGTCATTATGCTAGTCAAGTGAGTTTTACTTATGTGATCTCCGGAGACTCCTCGTCCCACGTGTGTAAAGGTGACAGTGTGTGCACCGTGTGGGTCTCTTAGGCTAGATTTCACAGAATACTTATTCACTGTTGAATGGCATAGTGAGGTGCTTATTTATATCTCTTTAAGATTGCAACATGTTTGTATCACAATTTATCTATGTGCTACTCTAGTGATGTGTTATTAAAGTAGTTTTATTCCTCCTGCACGTGTGCAAAGGTGACAGTGTGTGCACCGTGTTAGTACTTGGTTTATGCTATGATCATGATCTCTTGTAGATTGCGAAGTTAACTATTGCTATGATAATATTGATGTGATCTATTCCTCCTACATATGCATGAAGGTGACGAGTGTGCATGCTATGCTAGTACTTGGTTTAGTCCGTTGATCTATCTTACACTAAAGGTTACTAAAATATGAGCATTATTGTGGAGCTTGTTAACTCCGGCATTGAGGGTTCGTGTAATCCTACGCAATGTGTTCATCATCCAACAAAAGTGTAGAGTATGCATTTATACTGTTCGTTATGTGATCAATGTTGAGAGTGTCCACTAGTGAAAGTCTAATCCCTAGGCCTTGTTCCTAAATACTTGCTGAGTTACTACTACTTGTTTCTTGTTTCTCTGCGTTACTACTGTCTGCAATACCACCACCATCAACTACGCGCCAAGCACTTTTACAGCACCGTTGCTACTGCTCATACTTATTCATACCACCTGTATTTCACTATCTCTTCGCCGAACTAGTGCACCTATTAGGTGTGTTGGGGACACAAGAGACTTCTTGCTTTGTGGTTGCGGGGTTGCATGAGAGGGATATCTTTGACCTCTTCCTCCCTGAGTTCGATAAACCTTGGGTATCCACTTAAGGGAAACTTGCTGCTGTTCTACAAACCTCTGCTCTTGGAGGCCCAACACTGTCTACAAGAATAGAAGCTCCCGTAGACATCAATGACCCACAAGTATAGGGGATCGCAACAGTCTTCGAGGGAAGTAAAACCCAAATTTATTGATTCGACACAAGGGGAGGTAAAGAATACTTATAAGACTTAACAACTGAGTTGTCAATTCAGCTGCACCTGGAAAAGCACTAGCAACAGGGGTGATGTGAAAGTAGCAGTGATATGAGAGCAATAGTAACAGTAACACAACAGCGGTAATAGTAATATGAGAGCAATGGCACCAGAAGACAGTTGACATGTAGAACGAGTATATGATGATGAAAGATGGACCGGGGTTCCCAGCTATCTACACTAGTGGTAACTCTCCAATAACAAGTGTTGGGTGAACAAATTACAGTCGGGCAATTGATAGGATTAAAATAGCATTAAGACAGAATATCAAGATCATTAATCATGTAGGCATGTTTTCCAATTATAGTCGTACGTGCTCGCAATGAGAAACTTGCACAACATCTTTTGTCCTACCAGCCGGTGGCAGTCAGGCCTCAAGGGAAACTACTGGATATTAAGGTACTCCTTTTAATAGAGCACCGGAGCAAAGCATTAACACTCCGTGAAAACATGTGTCCCTCACATCACTTCGGGGCCATTGGTTCCGGACAGTGACATGTGCATACAACTTGTAGATACAATCTAAGCAATAATATAAAGCTCAAATCTAAGATCATGCCACTCGGGCCCTAGTGACAAGCATTAAGCATAACAAGATTGCAGCAACAATAACTTCATAAACTTTGTAGATAGACAATCATAATGTAACAATCCATCGGATCCCGACAAACACAACACCGATTACATCGAGATGAATCTCAATCATGTAAGGCAGCTCATGAGATCATTGTATTGAAGTACATGGGGGAGAGAATACCAACTAGCTACAGCTAGAACCCGTAGTCCATGGGGGAACTACTCACGGAGCATGATGGAGGCGATGGCGTTGATGGAGATGGCTTCCGGGGCACTTCCCCGTCCCGGCAGGTGCCGGGACAGAGACTCTGTCCCCCGAATTGGAGTTTCGCGATGGTGGCGGCGCCCCGGAGTCTTTCCGGAGTTTCGTCAAGAGGTACGGTGTTTTTAGGTCGAAAGGGATTTTATAGGCGAAGAGGCGGCGCGGGGGGCACACGGGGCGCCACACCACGAGCCGGCGCGGGCCCGGGCCAGGCCGCGCCGCCCTATGGTGTGGTGGCCCTCTGGCCCCTCTCCGACTCTTCTTCGGTGTTACGGACGCTTCCGGGGAAAATAGGAGGTTTGGTCTTCGTTTCGTCGAATTCCGAGAATATTGCCCGAACAGCCTTTCTGGAACCAAAAACTGCAGAAAACAGGAACTGGCACTGTGGCATCTTGTTAATAGGTTAGTTCCGGAAAACGCATAAAATCATCATAAAGTGTAAGCAAAATATGTAAGTATTATCATAAAACAAGCATGGAACAACAGAAATTATGGATACGTTGGAGACGTATCAAGAGCTTCCGTTAAAAAATGTGAACAGAGCAGACACTCAAAATGCGTTCATACCCGAACTGAAAAATACCATATACCAAAAAATTGAGACTCCTATGACGTAAATATATGATATTTGGGGGGGGGGGGGGGGGGCTTTGTTTCTTTTTTTTGAAGAAGAAGGGGGTTTTGTTTCTTGCATACATGAAATTCTTGTTCAATTGGCGGGGGTGAAATTTTGGGTCAACGTCACACCGACTCTGACTCTAGCCAAATTTCACTACGTAGCCCTGATTCTGGCCATAATTCGCCACACTGTCCCGAGTCTAGTCATATTTGGCAAAATTGTTGTCAATCGGCCCAATTTCGAGCTTGTTTGACACGGCGGACATGAGCATCTCCACGGCTGAGCTCCACGAGATGCCTCCAACAATGATTGAACACGAGGAGAGCTTCTCGACCTCAAGGAGCTCGGCTAGCAAACGCGGCCGTCGTAGTAGAGGTGGTCGAAGTGAGGCGAGCGGGCGCTAGGAGTTACGGAGAAGGGGCTGGCGGTGGGGCCGCACGAGAGGGGCAACCCCCACAATGGGAGCCATAGTGTATATTTTTCAGTATTTGTGGTGTGGTACTCAAAAAATGTTTGTGAGTCTAAAAACGTTTTTCGAGTACGAGATTTTTTTGTGTATCTGATAGAGTTGCTTTTACAAAATTATTGTGTACCAAATAAGTACCTAAGAATTGTCATACCACGCGCGCAGCTTGTCACTACGTTATTCACCGCTGATTATGTACATTACATACACGTGAAATTTCATTGTCTGCAGTCTAGGCCGTGTAAATGTCAGAGGCAGCTTGGGGGCACGACTAGCCCAGTCGTTCTCCCATTGACGTTCCGGCAGGATGATTTTGCAAGACGCATGCCCTCATACATGAGCCTCACATTCTGCAAGCTAATTCCACTGCACGGGTTGCTCCTGCTGCAGTTGAAGGTCACGGCAACCGGCGTCATCGACCACCCACGAATGTCGATGTACCTCACCTGGCTGATCTTGATACCCGAACTCTGTAAACAAGAAACACCAAACTAATTAGGCATACGAGACAAATAGGCAATGCCACTGACAAGAGATTGGGCTAGATAGTATGATAAAAAATTGTTACTTTCTCCTTTCCGTAATTTTTTTGATGATTATAGTTTAAATTTAAATTACAACCACAACAGGATTATACAATAAGTATTAGAGTTATTACCCGATCTGAGCACGATTTTTTTCCGGGGCAGTAATTTTGATCGATGATTATAGGGTTGTGGACGCCAATCATGGTGGAGTCCACGAAGGTGATGCCACTAACAAGGCCTCGCTTGGAGGTCCCCCATGTCTTGATCCTGAAACCGTTTGTTGTGCCAGTGAACCATGTTGTTTTCACGGTCACGTTTCGCACCGCCTCCACAGCCATCCCTTGTTGCTGGCCCAAACTTCCAATGCTGACCAATGACAAGAAAACACGGGTAAAATCATAATATTATATTAGTATAAATCAGAAAATAACATGCTGCTCTTAATCTGGAAGAATAATAGTAGCTATAAGCCTATGCTAGATAGCTTTATTAGTGGATTCGGTACACCACTGCAGATTATGTGCATCCATCATGATGCATGCATAGTCCAACGATATTACTATAACTTTAGACTTATTATGGATTTTAGGAAATACTAGCTAGATAGTAAAATGTATTGGCATACCTTAAACAATTGAAAGCAATCAAAACGGTCCACAAATTCAGTAAGTGACAATTGTTCATCCTAACTCCCCTTCATCCAGTCTCCCCACGAAAAGAAATGCAAGAATTAATGGAAAGAAATTTTGTCTGAGATTGCAAAGAATTTTATTTTGATTTGTTAACTGTTTAGGAAGGAAAGAATAATCAGTAAAGTTCATAACATGGATAAATAGGAAGGTTTATCTTGGGTACTGGATAAAACAAATCTTAGCAACGCACGTGTGTACTTACCTAGCACAGCTTACAAGGGGCAATGACCTAACATCAGGGAAGGCACGATCGTGCCGGCATGACCTGGCTGGCTGTGCTAGACAGGTCTGTGCACGCACTGAGGCAAGAGCGGCATGAGCAGGTAGTATGTTCGAGCAAAGTAACTAGAGAAATCGGTTGATTGCTGATTTGCCTCATTTCCTAATGGTATTTTTTTTTGAACTAATGGTATATTTTAGCACTACCTTCACGTTTAGCCGTTTAGGCTCCACCTAGCCTTTAATCTTGAATTTGATATCTCTTGCTATCATACCATATTGAACTGGATGCATCATATTGTTCAACCAAAAGTCCAAATGTAAAATGCATTTCAGCATGGGTTAGACTAAGAGACTGAGTTGGTGTTTTAGCCTAGGGTAAATCTGCATTATATTTTACCTGGATAAGAAAAAGAAAAACCCCAAGATGTCACCTTGGGGGTGAGGTGGATATCACGCTAAACCGGAAGAACGTCGAGGATCTGACCGAGAAGGGACACGTCGTGCATGTTGATGTTGTTGAACAAGACCACCGGAGACGTGACCGGAGGCGCCATAGACAAGGACCCGTCATGGATTTTATGACAACATAGACGATTTTATTCACGCAACTGTGAGGATGCGTCGTTCCTGTTGTGGCAACTTGGGATCACCTTGTCATGCTCTTGACACCATATGAGGTCGCATTAGGGATGGAGTTTAAACTAGCCTCTGCTTTAGCATGCTTATGTGGAATGTCCGCTTGCAACCCTAGCGAGGGTTTAAGGTGCTCATCATCGTCGGATGCCCCCCTTTAGTGTAACTTGTTATACAGTGCCACGTCAGCGAAGTATGAGACTAAACTCGGAGCTGTATTGCCTGTATATGTACCATTTTGAGATTGTATGCATCATTTTTGCAGAAGCCTGGAGTAAGGAAAGGCTTCCATTTGAAAATAAACAAAGATTGTATTGACACAGTTTCTGAGTTTGAGCACTATCCTGACATTGCTTAAGAATTGTGGATACATTTTACTCATCCAAGACAAATGTCTTGGGTATAAAATAAAAGAACCGATAAACATGAACCTACATGTACCTTATGCCATGACCTGGACCACACGAGACACGCTCAATCCAGAGGTTAGAGTTTCCCGGGCCGATGGAAACGCAGTCGTCCCCGGTGCGGATGTCGGCGTTGGAGACGGCCACGTTGCTGGACATGTGGATGTGTATTCCGTCCGTGTTGGGGCTGTCCTCCGGCGCGTCCACGCTGACCTGCTGCAGCGTCACGCCGTGGCTCTGCAGCACCACCATGTGGAACAGCTCGCTGTTCGTCGACCTCGTCCCGTCCACCACCACGTCTCTCGAGTTCGAGATCGTCAGAGACTGCACCGGCGCAAACAGATACATGGCGACGTTCAGTTATTAAGATCACCTGAAATTCGTCGAGTTTGATTTGCGATCGAGACGTATGTACGTACCGAGGCGCCGGTCGGGCAGTGGACGTGCGGCTGCTGCTGCTGCTGCCGCTTGCAGGACCAGAGGGAGGAGCCGCGGCCGTCGAGGACGCCGCCGGAGACGGTGAGGCCCTCCACGGACTCGAAGGTGATCCACCTGCCGGTGGTCGCGTCCCAGCCGTAGCCAGTGGGCGCGACCAGCGTGCCGGCGATGGAGAAGGTGACGGCGTGGGTGGCGCACGGGCCGGTGAACGTGGCGCTCCCCAGCAGGAACATGCCCGGCGGCACGAGCACCGTGGCCTGGCGCGGCGAGCGGCACGCGTCGGCCCACGCGCGGAGGAACGGCAGCGTCGAGTCCGTCACGCCGTCAGGGCGGGCGCCGTAGCGCGTCACGTCGTACACCGCCGCGCCGGCGCCGGAGAGGAGCAGGAGCGCGGCGTGGAGGTGCGCCAGCAGGCTCAGGACCGGCTTCGTCATTGCCGTTCCGGCGGCAGGCTGCCCGCTAACTACGTGGGAGTACGATCTAGTGGCTGGTGTGTCGAGCAGGAGCTTGCAGGTGCTTGTTGGGTAATGTTCCGTGTTTATGAGGAATGTGTTTACTTGGACACGTGTATTTGTAGTGCACGAATTTGGTTACAAAAATCAATTTGGAAGTGAATAAAGAGGGTGAGCAGTAATTTAGAGCATTCCTTACTGCTTTAGGACGTGCTTGTTTAAGCGGTGCTGGATGCAGTATTCAGATACCTAACATGGGAGACCAGCTGGTAGTCAGCAGTGATCTTTTACATGGGAGACTATGAAACTTCATGTCTGTATAATACTGTCCTAAATGGGGTTTGGTGAGTTCTTGAAATTAGGCGCTGCAGCCCATGTAAATTCCGTGTGTGTGCTAGACTGCTTTTGGTGATCGGTCATGGTCGTGTAGCCAACACATTGTTTACTACTACTAGCCAGAAATTTAATTCGGGACATAGGAGCGTATGCTCCTGCCACCAGAAAAAAATATTTTAAAATGTCAAAAAAAATGAACAACAAACTTCACGCTTACGTATCGACATTCTACGTGTACATATCAAGTTTTGCGGAAAACCAACATTTTTTGTGACTTGTGTGAAAAAAGACATAAAAAGTCACCTACACAACTTTTTTTCACCAAAATTTATCTTTTTTACACATGACTGTAAACATGTCGGTTTTCCATGGACCACTTTGTGAACATGTAGAATTTCAAAATGTACTCATTAAATTTTGTGTCATAATTTATCAACATTTTGAAAGTGTATTTAAAATGAAATTTAAAAACCGGAAGCATATGCTCCCGGGTGCCAAAACACCACTCCCACTACTAGCACCGTTTTGTCACTAAATAGTAAAGTACCGATAACACATTGTTTACTTCATAGCAATGTATGCATGAGCTTGTCTTGAATGATTCCCGTTAATCAACGTATGTGATATACGCATCAAGGAACAAGAACATCAAGTGCCACCAGCTTAAGGTTGACATGGATGGGAGTTTTCTTTCTGAAGCGGCCAAACTCTACCAAAACCAGGAAACGAAACCATTTCAACGTTACCGAGGCAAAGCTTTAGCAGCCAGCTGATCAACCAACTGAGACATTTGTACTGTATAGTTGGGTTGGCCGCTTAGCAACTTCTCTAGTTGTACTAGATGAGAATCAAGATCGGCAGCTTAGGTTTCATTTTTGAAACAAGCAGCTATATACCCCTCGTTTCCCATTGCTAGGATGCAAAACGAGCCTTAGATCAATGAATCTCTTGACCATCAGTTCAGGATTCAGAAATGGACATGACCTTAGGTCTTTAACTAGTTGCTTAGCTGCAGTGGGATTAATGGACCAGTAATCTAGTATCGACCACCGTTCAAAAGTGCAGGTAGAAACGACCTCATCCACAAGTTGAACTAGGAGATCGTCGTAGGAGAGCAAATTTGACTCTCGGTGCAGGTGGTGGGTTGGGTACATCTCAACCCAGCTTGTAGAAAGATCCGTCATGCTCAGGTTTAACAGCTACTTGGGTCGAGTCAAGGTCTGCCTGCTTAACTACCAATCACGACCAAACCGTTAAGTGTTGTTGTGACATTTTCTTGTTGGAGAAAAAACGATCTTGCTTCATTGATCTATTACAATGAAAGACAAGACAGCGGCAGAAATATTAATGTTTCGTGGAAATTCAATTTGGATCTTGGGTGCATATGCTTCCTCCACCTAAAAAACATATTTCTAACTGTCAAAAAATCTAACAAAAAATTTCACACGTACATCTCAACAATCTATATGCATTCGTGCAGTTTCGTGAAAAACCGATATTTTTTATAATCGATGTAAAAAAAGGCAAAATAAGTCGCACAAAAAGCCTCAATTTTAGCACTATTTTTTGTATTTTTACACAGCCCACACGACAAGTTGATTTTTAATGGAAAGACTTTGTGCTCACTTAGCATGTGAAGATGTACACGTGAATTTTCCGTTGAAAATTTTTGACATTTCAAAATATATCAAAGTTGCAGTTCAAACTAAAGGAAGTATATGCACCAGGAGCCAAAATGGCTTTGTCGCTACTCTCTAGGAAATGGTCCAAGGAGAAAAGAAGGCATAGGGCAGCTGAGCAAAGGCGGTGTCAATGTCAAAGGCCGAGCTTAATGGCCTGGTCCTGTAAAAAATGTCCTCGCACAAAAATATCTAGCCCGGTACTACAAACTTGGTCCAACCAACAAAATTGGGCTGCCATGGAATGCAGAACAAGTGTACCGACCCTTCTGCAAAGCAGCTCGTAAGACCCGGCCCAGTTTTCTTTTCCCTGCTAGCATTAACCGTAGAGTTTTCAGATTATTTCCATGTTTCAGCACATACTTCAACGGCTTCTCTCGACAATGACCGAGCTACAGGCTTCACTTCACTCCTGGCCTCAGACACCTGCTGCGTTACGCACCAGCAGCCAAGGGAGACAACTCAAACTTTCATCAGCTTGCAACTTTTGGATGATTGGATCCATCTCGTGTAATGTTCCTACGGCTTCTTTCGTTCGATTTCTATAATCCCGTTTGCCGTTGACGTTGAGTTACGATTAGCGGATTAGATAGATTGTCCCAGAGGTCGGAGGAAGGCCAACAAGCCATGACTGACTCATCACTCGAAACGCGCGGCGCCGTGACGCTTCCATGACAGCGCGCGTGAACGGGCAACGGCAGCAGCATGCCTGACCTACCGCAACGGCCCCTCTCAATCTCGCATCCCCAGCGTGCACCACCTTCCCCCAAATTCGCCAAACACAAACAAAAACCGCCGGAGCCTGCAGAACAGACAGCCTGAATAAAATACTCCGTATTAGAAATCCCTTGGTACTTCCGGTTCACATTTCACATTAACTGAACACAATAAGCACGGCACAAGAACAACAAAAAACATTGGAGAATTCGCACAGCATATGACACTAACAAATAACAGATTACATCGTACTCGAACTGAAATCTGGAACTGTGTAATATAATACCTGCATTCGGCAAACCTGGATCCTGCAGGCAGGCTATATATATGCGGAGTGGTGAGCTGCCTGTCTCGCCATCCGTACCAAAATTAGCAGTGGTGAGCTACTTGCCTGGTCATCCGTACCTGTTTTGGGTCACCAACGCGCACCAGACCTGCCCATGCCATTTCTTCCCGCCATCTAACCACTCCTGGACTCCTCCACGCCAGTCTCATCCGCTCTTCATTTACAGCCTCCTCACCTCACGCTCCTCCTCGTCTACCTCTTCGTCACTCGTCTCCCTCCTAAGATAGGAGCCCAACACAAACACTCGTGCTCATTCTCTTCCAAATGTTGGGTGAGAAAAACAATGGAGATTAGTTAGGGGGGGGTTTTATTTTACTTGTCTTGCGCTTCCAGTTGGCGCAT
Organism: Lolium rigidum; assembly: GCF_022539505.1. Classification (NCBI taxonomy): domain Eukaryota; kingdom Viridiplantae; phylum Streptophyta; class Magnoliopsida; order Poales; family Poaceae; genus Lolium; species Lolium rigidum. The sequence goes on along the minus strand of NC_061513.1, from coordinate 62,334,041 downwards.
TGTTCCTTCTGCTCCACCGCTTCTTCCCCCGGTACCCTGCAGCGCTTGTGGGTTCTCCATCGCCTAGCAAGGATGGTGCCAGCTCTGAGGCTCCTCCTTGCTTTCCTGGCGATCGGATCCTGCATAGCGGCCGACCACATCGACCTGTGGCCGATGCCCAAGTCGGTGACCCACGGGACGCAGAGGCTCTACGTCAGCAAAGACCTCGCAATGTCGATGGAGGGAAGCAAGTACTCTGATGACAAGGCAATCCTGAAGGACGCCTTCCAGAGGATGGTGGATTTGCTGAAGCTGAACCATGCCGCTGACGGTGCGAACCCAAGTTCCTATGTGCTCACCGGTGTCAACATAGCTGTTCATTCAACAGAAGATGAGGTAACCTGCCCGTTCGATATGATGAACTGTTCAGTTCTTTTACAAATTGCAAGGTCTGATTCTGTTGATGCTCTTCATCTTCTGCAGCTCAACTTTGGGGTAGATGAGTCGTACAACCTGACTATTCATACAGTTGGGGAACCATTGCATGCACATATTGAGGTCAGTGGAAGCTCACTAATTGCTTTATGTTGTGAAAAATCCTAACAGCAACATCTGGAAGGACATTAGAACTTACTCAGCTACTCGTAGTTACTGAAACTCTTCTCTCCGTAGTCATCACTGTTTGCCAGTGTCCTGCACAGGAAGAAACAGTATATAGTTCCCTGTGAGAGGATCTGCTTTATATACAAACAACAGACTTCAAACATGATATTGTGTTGCATGCTAGCAGTTTTTAAAACATGCCCCTTTTACAAAACATAACCCAGTTGTTACATACAATTCTTCAAAAGAATTAGAATAGGCAAATTACTGCATATAGCGAAGGCGTGAAGATAGTTTTATCTTTTGTGCTTCATCACATACCATTATCCCTTATAACATGCATAATGTTTTTAACTTGGTTATCAAAGAACAATCTCTAGTGATGTACTCATATTTATGCATGATGTATGTTACTGCAAATACCTTGGTACAATTCACAAAAATAATTCATGCCACCTTGCAAAATTTTGTAGGCTCAAACAGTTTTCGGAGCACTTCATGCCTTGCAGGTAACCTACTGTGATCCTCTCAACACTAGATCTTCTATGAGGTGACCTCACAGCAAATTACTCATGTCTGCAGACATTTAGCCAACTGTGTTACTTTGATTTCACATCAAGGCTTATTGAACTCAACTCGGCTCCATGGATGATTACTGATGCACCCAGATTTCCTTACCGGGGTCTTCTCATAGGTTAGACAAAATGTGATATCCTCTCCCTTATGCCAAACAGGCTCTTCTTGCATTCAAGTAACTAGAAGTAAAACCTTGAAATTAGTTTTTCATCAGAATGAAAACTTCGAAGTGGTCAACCACGTAACAAAGTTCACTTGCAACATGCAGCTTCAGTTCTATTGCCTCAAATGTCAAAATTATCTCTATATCAAATATTATTAATATGGGCATCCTGCTCATAATCATTGCACAATCATAAGTAGTATTAACTTCTGCTTGCATGCTTGCAGATACCTCAAGGCATTACCTTCCTCTTACGACAATCAAAGGAGTGATTGATGCAATGTCATACAGTAAATTGGTAGGTTTGGTGACCATAAAAATATTCAATATTAATTGCAAGTCCGATAAGTTGCATGAGATTTCAAAATACTGTTCTGTTTATGTTCCTTCATTATTTATTTACGATATCATGCACTCTTACTCTACCATAATGCAGAACGTTCTCCATTGGCATATCGTAGATGAGCAGTCATTTCCCATTGAAATACCTTCATACCCAAAACTGTGGAATGGTTCATACTCTTATTCAGAGAGATACACGATGTCTGATGCCGTTGACATTGTACGGTGCGTTTATTTGCATTGCCATATTCATATTAGAATTGTCGACCTTTGGAAAATGCGTTTATATTACCAAGACAACATTTAGCAATGAAAGTAAGAGATGCGTTTTCCTTCAATCATAATTTTCATCTGCACTTAAAGCGTCAACCGCTGCAGCATCAAGAAATGGCATAGGTGGGTGGACCATAAGTTACATAACCTACTAACTTAGAAATATTCATCACCAAAATCATACAATAGGACAGCAATCTAGAATTCTAGATATGCAGTTATTGAGCTAAGACTCTAAAAATAACAAGCTAATCCATAACTTTGCAGATATGCTGAAAACCGAGGTGTAAATGTCTTGGCTGAGATTGATGTTCCTGGTCATGCTCTCTCATGGTAAGATATTCCATTCAGTTGAGTGATGTATATTAAAAATAGGAAAGATTGAATCCCAGGCACTTTATTTGATTGGCATTTGCTAAATCGCACTGTAAATCAACAATTTGTTCAAGGACATTACAAAATGACTGCTAGAACACATTGGATCGGCTAAAATATTTGACAGCAGTGTTTAAATCTGTTCCAGCTAATGCCATAATTTCCTAATGTCCATCAAAGAACTGTTGATATTCAAATTCATTTCAGGCTTTTAGCACATCAACCAATTGCACAGCCCAGGAGCCAATTTTTCTTTGCATATAATGTGGTCCAGAATTGTAAGATCTCTTTTGTAGCAATAGGAAACATTCTATCCAGTGAGGGTGGAGTCAAGATACCTTACTGGAGTTCAATATGTGAAACTTAAATTGCATAGGCTGCATGGCAATAAACAGGAGCGCATGACTGAAAGTTGTAGATATTGCATTTATTTCAGGGGTGTTGGCTACCCAATATTATGGCCATCAGATAGCTGCAAAGAACCGCTTGATGTCAGTAGCAATTTTACCTTCACAGTTATTGATGGTATACTTTCAGGTGATAAATCATACTACTTTTGTCCACAACAGTGAGGTTTTCATTTTTTTTTTCAAAAGATGATTTATCCTGTGGTTATGTTACAAGGTTATGCTAGATATAAGTCAACAGTCCAAATGGATAGTTAACTCTGTTTTCTTTCAGATTTTAGCAAGGTTTTTAAGTTCAAATTTGTCCACTTAGGAGGTGATGAAGTCAACACAAGTAAGATGAAGCATTGGATTTACTGTTATCATACTATTATACTAAGTTACTAACCAGTGAATCTAAATTCATTCCATCCTAATATTTACTTTGAAATTCAGGCTGCTGGACTGCAACACCCCACATTAAGGAATGGTACACTCCTATCCACACAAGAGAACTCAGAATATGATAACTTGCCTGATGTGCTTCCATAACTTTCTTGTTTTCAGTGAAAAAAAAAATCAGCCATCTTTCTTATATCAGCAAGTTAATCCAATGATAACTTTTTTCATGACACGCAGGTTGAATGATAACCACATGAATGTGTCAGATGCATACAGATATTTTGTATTGAGAACTCAAAAGATAGCAATATCACATGGCTATGATGTCGTTAACTGGTATACCCATAAGTTGCAAATTTCACAGGGTCCATTGAATTCCTAATCCTTAACAGACACCATGCCATGTTTGCAGGGAAGAAACGTTTAACCACTTCGGGGAAAAGTTGGACCGTAAGACCGTGGTTCACAACTGGTATTTCCTCACTATATCTTTGATTTATATCATTGAAAAGGGTTTTTTTGTTGGAAAGAGTAGAATAGTAAATGCATGCGCATAGTATTTTAGCACTAAATCTTAAATGTATTGTAGTATGACCTAAATGGAATTTGAGTATTTGACTCATGTACCAGTTAACATTGCTCTTGACATTTATGCTCATAGCAAGACATACAGTCCATCTGGGACACTTCTTACTGTTGCCTATAACTAAAAACCTGTGTGCACATAAAATTAACAGGCTTGGAGGGGATGTAGCACCAAAAGTGGTTGCTGCAGGGCTGAGATGCATAGTAAGCAACCAGGATAAGTGGTACCTAGATCACTTGGATGCCACATGGGAAGAATTTTACATGAATGAACCCCTGAAAGGAATTGACAACCCAGAACAGCAACGCTTGGTTATTGGTGGTGAGGTTTGCATGTGGGGAGAACAAATTGATGCGTCAGATATCGAGCAAACTATTTGGCCACGTGCTGCAGCTGCTGCAGGTCAGTAGCAGAAATAGTTTCAGACGTCTAATTTATGCCTTGAAATGCTTCGAACTTGGTGCATGCATTTTCATCCAAACATGATCTTGCTTATACCATCATACAATATGATCAATTATATTTTATTCCATATGAATTTAAGGGCACTATAGCATGTTGCCTGATATAGATATAAGAGTATTCAAACCAGTTATCTTACTGCAGTATAATGGTTAACTTGGAACAGTAGCTTTGTTTCTGTATATACATCTGCCATGGATATCTCGATTAAAAAATTAAGCACATTGAGAAACATGTAATATGTGTATTCCCATACAGTGCAACTAAAATATTTCAGCTAAATGCACACTACTCAGTTCTGTTGCATGGCTATTAACAAAAACAGTAAGGACAGTATTAATTATCGAAGGCATAAATAGTTTAGCACGTTACTGAATAGTTATAGATAATTGTATTCACACCTTTCCATTAGGAGGGCTGAATGTCCAGATTCCTGATGAATGCTCATAATAATATGTTACTTAACAACATGATTCACAGGTATAGAAACAGAACCTATATGCAATATTGTTGGTTCTGATATTACTTTCTGTGCACGCAACATCAACTGTTAACACGGAGTAGTATTTATCTAGCATATTTACCATGAGATGTATGAGTTCGCTGAACATCTGTATGACATATTTTGACTCACCAATCCACTTAAACTGCATTGGCTTGAAGAGAGATTGTGGACTCCAATTGAGAAGCTTGCAGAAGACGCCAGGTCAGCCACGTCAAGACTCTCACGCTTCCGGTGCTTGCTGAATCAGAGAGGGGTAGCTGCTGCACCACTAGCTGGGGATGGTCGTACAGCACCATATGAACCTGGTCCCTGTGTAAGGCAATAGGATATTCGTAGCAAAACTGGAAGTAGTATCACAGAGGATACACATCATTTCAAGATTCAGTTTTACCAAGTGTAAGTTCAGCAATACATATTTCAAGTGGTTCTATGGTTGTGTAACTATAGAAGGTTTGAGTGACTCATTACTCTTCTTTATGTACTTCTGCCCCTTCCAAATTTTCCACCAGAATAGTTTGAATAGTCATGCCACATATACCATAACTATGAAATGATAGCTCCCTGATAGGATTAGTCAACTTTGACAGTAAAAGGACATAAAGATCGCCTCTAGAAATCCAGTAGGATCGCGAATTCTAGTATTACAAACAGTCAAACACTCAGTAATCTCTACTGCACATGAGCATACATTAAATACAAGGTCATAGTTACTGCCAACAAAGAATCCACAGGCTAGCTAGTTACTACAGATATGATATCATCCAGACAATTGACTTGACATATGCAACATTCAAGTGAACGAAAGTGTGAACCATAGCTCAGTGACCTATTTATCTCTTGGTTGTAAACTACCATGTTGGAAAGTATCTCTAACTATACTAGGATAGGCTGAGACGTGCTAAGAGACATACTAGTACTTGGTGCCCCATCTTGCTGACTACACTCATCAGGTTTCTTTCCAAGCAAAATACATTCACTGGGTTCACTATCAGACATTTTCCTAAAGCTCTCAAAGCATTGCTCCATGCTTGCTATATACTGCTTCATGTTCTCAAGATGCCGAGAGAGATCTAATCCCATCTTCATCCATTTTCTAGCAACTGAGGCTTGATTAAGCCGCCTGGACAGATATGACTTGTTCCAGGCAGTCGTTGCAAGCCACTGGCCTTCCTCAGATGGGTATTCGCCATCTCTCAGTCCAACCACAATCTTGTAGGCTTGTCGGTATACATCATAGACTGCATCACTCTCGCTACCACTTAAGTCTTGCAAAGCAGCAAGGCAAGCTAGGTTCCTGAGGGCAATACTGATTACCCTGTAGTTTGGGGACTGAGAAGCAAGGGCGGCATTGATACTAGCCTTCAAGGAGAATTCAGCAACCAGCAGGTTTGGTGGAGTGCCTTTAGAAGCAGTTACTCCAAGTGTGAGAAGATGATCCGGTGTGCAGGCTTTAGAGGTAGCAAAGTTCTTGACTAGTTGGAGCTGCTGAGGACGGGTACTAGTGTCCATTCTGTCAAGGAGATAGTAGGAGCTGAAGGTATGAAGAAACAGATATTTGTTGGCCTCAGCCTGATCAGAGCCCACTGGAACCGAGGGCCAAACCAAAGGTAATAGCTGCACATCAATAAAACTGAGTCAAAATCATAATAGAACGAATTATTTCACTTTAGGACATACACAAAGGAATAGCTTCTGGTATTTCTCAAACTCCATGCTTACCTTGCCAGCTCTGCTGAGCATCTCGACACCTTTTTTAATGTCAGAATCTGACAATGGAGAATTGTTTTGCTCCTCGGCGTCGAGCATTGAAGTGACACTCAGGATCAACGCTTTGCAAACTGTGGGACGATTTTCATCACCCTCAGTGTTACTTGTGCCACCAAAAAACTCTGCTGCAAGCTCAAAGAACTCAGCACTAAGATCGTACTTTTGCTCCTCTGTCAACCTTAAAGCCATACTCCAGCTATTGACTGCAAACCAATTGAGTTCACGCCCTCCAACAGCTCCATTGCCAAAAAAGCCTTCCATGCCGAGGTCGGACATTCGTAGCTTGGCACGTCTCGAGTACTTCAGTATCTCATCCTCAGTCCCTTGCTCGCGACGAAGGAGCTCAATAAGATTGCGGAGGACAACAACCTCAGGCATCGACATAGGCTTTCCAGCAGAACAGAGCCCAAGAAGGAAGGTCAATGAAGCAACTGCTACCCGGGCAGACTTGCAGGCAATAGCTTCATGGGTTATGAGTACAAGGAACTCAGGGTTGAAGTCAACACAACCCACCATGGTTTTCATCTGCTTGATAGCCTCATCCGTGTCATTCTTCTGCAGATGGATTTTAATCTATAGAATTCTTCTGGGTTAGTACAAAATGTCAATGCTAAATGAAATCTACATAAAATTAATATGCATAGATTTGTTACCTTCAGAAAAGCACAGTGGACACTGTGTTCCACCTACAGATACACATTTTAAGCGAACATAAGTAGCAATACGCAACATTGTTTGATCAACTGATGAGGAAAAAGATCAATACCTTGTCAGCCTCATTGACAAACTCTAGTGCACGATCCAGTTGTTTAAGGGCTAGATGGCAAAGGGTAAGGACTCGGAGGCACTGTGCTCGCCCGGGTCTGCTTTCCTCTTCCCGGGATAGATAAAGCATTGATCTCTCATAAAAGTCGGCACTTGTGTCGTAATTCTTTGCGTGAAAATGCTCGGCGCCGCTGCCGCAAATTCCAAGTGTTAGTTAGACTCAGCAACAACTCTCATATGTACATAAAAATGCAGTAAATATTACTTGTGTAAGAGGGTGCAGACCAGCTCCACAGCAGCGAATGCATTGCTCCACGCTGAATGCTGTTAGCTGGGCCGGCGAACAGCGCGACCACCCTCTCATCAGACACGAGGTCACTGATCGCCCTTGCACGCCCAGTGCTACCGGTACCACCCTGAACCACCTTGGTGACCACTCTGACGGCGGCAGCAGCACCTCCCGAGCGGCAACGTGCAGCAAGCGCAACAAGCACCTTGCGTGCAGGCTCAGGCCCCGCGGAGGCAAGGTACTCCTCCGCGGCCATCACGCACATATGCTCCGGTGCTTCGGGGTTGACCATGAGTCTCTCGAGCTCCCTTTCAGCCTCCAACAAGTTGCCACTGCCCAGCCACGCGCGTATGGCCAGAATCGCCACACTCGGGTGCTCCTCTGCCGGCCCTACTGAAGACCTCGAGGCCCTGATGCAACGGATGGTTCCCTCGTGGTCTTTGGCTTGGAGACGCTCGACTGCGAGGAAGCGGAAACATCGACCCTTGAGGTCATTGAGATTTGGGGTTGTACCGGAGTGGGAGGCCAGCTTGTCGCAGAGATCTAGCGCCTCGGTGATGATGCTGGACGCTTGGACGGCGGGGTCGGAGGGTTTGGTGGCGAGCGCGGCCTCGCCGACGGAAAGGTACGCCTCGGCGAGGGACTTGATCCCCTCGGGAGACGCGGACGCGAGGGGCTTGGACCGGCTGAGCAGCGCGACGGCGAGGGACTGATCGCCCGCGCCCGACGCCGCGCGAGCGCGCGCGAGGTTGAGGTCGAGCAGGACGCGGCGCTCCTCTTCCGGGCCGGTGGCGGAGACCAGCGGCGTGCCCTTCTCGAAGCAGGCGGTGGCGAGGTCGAGGCGGCCGAGGTGGAGCCACTCCTTGCCGGCGCGGGAGAAGAAGTTGGCGGCCTTGGCGGCGGCCAGGGGGATCTCGTCGGGGACGCCGGCGAGGAGGAGGAGCTCCGGCGCCGCCTGCCTGATCTCCGCCTCGGCGGCGCGCGCGGAGGGGCTCCTGGCGAGGGCGGTGGAGTTGGCGCGGTCGACGCACGCGTTCCAGAGGCGGGTGGCGAGCTTCCATATCTGGATCCTGCAGGCGTGGGTGAGCGAGGAGGAGACGGAGCCGAGATTGGTGAGGACGCGGCGGAAATCGGTGGCGAGCTTGTCCGGGGAGGAGGGGGAGGTGTCGAATGACTCGACGTCGGCGACGACGGTGGTGAGGTCGGTGAGGAAGCCGGTGTGCGGCGGCGGCTGGCGGTACTCGGGGGAGAGCTCGGAGATCTTCATGGGGTCGAGGATTAGGGTTTCGGATTGGGATGGATTTGAGCGGGAAGAAGGTGAGGCCGGCGTGGGGATGGGAAAGCGAAGGGGACGGGGAGAATTGGAGAACGGGAAGAAGAAGAGCAGCTCCAATTTTGAATTGGTA
>NC_061513.1:62177713-62325062 GCF_022539505.1 Lolium rigidum | reverse complement strand
CCAAATCTTCTACCGTGCCTATCCACCGTCCCCCAATTTGAGCATTCGTTAAGGGCAGTGCTATCTGGCGGTCAACCGCCAAGTAATAGTTATATGGTCTATTTTTTGTGGTTTACCTATCTTGTCTAAAAACGACATATCCTGGTAAATTGCGGGGACAACTTAGATATGATCTGGCTTTAGATAGACTCTATGAGATCGATTTTTTTAATACAAGAAACATATTCAAATATTTAAAAAAAAAGTGACAACACACATCTATGTTATATATGCGACACCAAAATTTTGTTGCTTCAAATTCAACCTACATTTAGAGATCCAGAAAAGATAAGTTTGGGAGTGTGTAGCGTGAAATACTATTCACCCAAGGTTGACACTATTCGCAGTAGAATTTGTCTTTTTTGTTTCTCTAAATGTAGATAAAGTTTTTAGCTAAATTTTTGTGGAGTTGTAAATACAGACCGTAGGTATGTTGTAAACTTTTTTCTGATTTTTCGCATTTTATAAATATGATTTTTATGAGCTGATCCTACGATCTCACCTAATGAGCTGATCATATATAAGTCTCCCCCGATAAACTGTAGCCGGTAAAAACGTGATTATAGGATGTGCGCGGGCTATAGCCGAATAGAACAAATTTGTTTTGTTTTGCAATTTTGGTTTACGGGATCTGATTGGACACAGCGGACTTAAAACCTAAACCGTAAACATTAAATTCGACAATATGATAGAAAATGCAACAGTATGACATTGTTTGATAGCAATGTTCACATCTAAAAAACAATCCAAAATATGTGCAAACCATCAAATTCACGCTAGCATCCACCACCATGACGAAGAAGGCACGCTCAAGCCACACCGCCATCGTCGGTAGCACCTCGAGTGACACCACCACTCGCCGCAACCGAAGCAACATCACCTCCACCGAGAGTAGCGTTCACCGCAGCCGCAGCTTCAACACGGGCTTGCCTCCTCCTTGATATGATCTCGAGCCTCCTCATATCCCACCACTCTTTAGTGAATGCATCCATGGTTGTTGGATCCATAGTCATCGTTTTGTTCTCCTTGGCAACGAGCTTCGTCATTGCCCTCTCTTCAGGTGTGAGCTTCCTCCCCTCCAAGTCATGAATTCCTTGCCACCTTGATTGCTTCATCGCATTCTTTTTTTTGGCTCATGATCATCATTGCTTCCAATGTCTTGAGCATTTTTGTTTCCTTTGACTTCACAAACTCATCAATCTTGGATGCCAAGCTTAATGCTTTGGCCTCAAGCTTGATTTTCTTCTCGCCTTCTTGTTTTCATCCAGCTTCCCCTTGTTCTTTGAGAGAATTCCTTATTTGGCCCTAGTTAAAGTTTGGCTTCCTTTTTTGGCCTCGTAAAAATTGTCCGTCCCTTTCTAGCAATTTTCAGTTGGTTCATTATATGGCCCTTTAGTGCAATCTGAGCACCAACGGTATTAACTAGGTTTCTAAGATGACACTTTTGCCCCTGATGCATATATGTTAACTATGTGACACCAGAAAGAAAGAAGTATGCATGCCCAACAAGTTTCGGAAAAAGGACAAATAACCCCATGGGGTTATTGTAAGCGGTATATGCAGGCAGTATTGCTTACGTGGCAAAAAGAAAAACCGGATTTATTTTATTTCCTCTCCCATTTTGCTGTGGATTTCGACCATGCTCATGGCAGCAAATAAATCCCTATCCATTCCTGGCAATCTCTGGTGGAGAGCTAACAGAAGAGAAATCAATACTATCAAGAACTCTATCATGATGCAAGAATCCTCTATCAATCATTCTCGCCCGCTACGGGGTTTTTTTTTTTTGAATTTTCGCGGGGTGGGGGGGGACAGGTCCCCACCTGAATATACTTCATTCAAAGTTGCCAATGAGGCTTTTCCGCCTCTACAAGATAGGGTTCACGTGAACCGGAGTTTTACGGGGGATACAAGAGAAGAGAAAAAAGAGGAAAAGAACACACCCCAACAACACACAGAAGAAAGAAAGACAAGGAGGTCACTCCGAGAAACCTTGGAGATAGTTGACCGATGAGAAAACTCATCGCGGCACAAGCGCAGCGATCACAAGAAAAGTCAGCGACACAATAGTAGGAGGGACAACCCATCTTGAGGCATTGATAACCCACAAGTATAGGGGATCGTAATAGTCTTCGAGGGAAGTAAAACCCAAATTTATTGATTCGACACACCATAGAGCTCCCGCGCATGGAGCACCCTCACCGCAAGTGGGGGTCACTGCCGTAGTCGAAAGGCATAGCACCACCGAGAGCAACCCCAACCCCACATTGGTCCGATATACCCGAAGGGTGGGCAGGCCGAGAGCACGAGCGAAGACCACCCGCGCCACCCGACGCAAGAGCGTAGCAACGAACATGGAGAAACCACCACCACCACTGCCACGGCTTGCCTTGCTAGAGGGAGACTGCACCCATGGCTGCCAACGGCAGAACCAAGGGGCACACCAGTACAGAGAGAGCAGCGCCCTCTAAAACTGATGGCAAGACAGAGGAGGCTCAACACTCCGCCCCGACGGCCCCCCACGTAGGGAGCAAGTCGCCACCATGGTCGCCACTGCAAAACCACGGCACCAACCAGCCTCAACGGCACCCCGCTGACGATGATGACCGAGCAGAGAGGTAGACAACTCTCGCAACCACCAGAGAGCACACCACCGACCACCAGCGGCTAGGACACCAAAGGCAGCCACCCACCGGCCAACACCACGTCGGCCGGTAAAGTGGACCAGCCCAGACCACCTAGCCGGGAAGCACCTGGAGCCTAGGGAAATGCCCGGCACCACGCCGGAGCTAGAGCACCGAGGACACCATGGCACCATCCCGCCAACCACGGAGACAACTGCACCAAAGCCTGGGGGTCGCTCTGCCACCGAGGCAGGAGACGAGCACCACCAACAGATAATGGCCGAAAACCGGCGGGATTTGAGCGCGAACACCGCCGCCACACTAGGACGAGGCAAGATTTGGGAGCCACCACCCGTGCCGTATAGAAGAAACCCGCGCAGCCAAGTCCCACGGTCGCAAGGAACAACGGTTGCGCCATCAAGGACCTCCCCCGCGAGCAACCAGGCGCCGCAGCCGGAGACGACCGACGAGGGGCCAGGGCCCTGCCAGAGCGACGCGACGCGCGTGACCTGCACCACCACCGAGCTCCCAGATTACCTGCGCGCTGTGGAGACCATGGCTCGCCGCCGACGGGGCATTTTTTTCCCGGCGACACACGCCGACACCGGCAGGGGAGAGGAATGGAGAGGGGGGGCAGCGGTGGCGGGGTAGGGTTTCCGCCCGAGCTGCTCTTGAGAGCAACGCGGGGGCATTTTTCTTTCCCTCCCTTTCTCCTAACCAGTCGAGCAAGTTTGTCCACTCGCTGCAGGTATTTGGCCCACTCCAATACTCAATCACCACCACGGGGCACCCAGGAATCCCAAGAAATCATGCATGCGAACCGAAACTGGTATTACGCTGGACCAAATTACAGCCTCGTAATCATTCCCTGAGAAGAGGAAGAGGAGCTCGGGCGATTGGTCGCATGTCGCCTACCTGTGCAAGCCCGACGGCGCACGGAGCCTCCGGCCAGGCCATCATCGAGGAGCCAGGGCGGCGGCGCAGGGTAGAGCGCACGAGCTCGACGCCTCCCTTGCGACTTGGCCCCTCACTCCACGGGTCGAGCGACGCCAGCCCGATTGTCCGGCCATGGAGGCGTGCATGCGGCAGGGGTGTTCACGAAGAAACGTGGGTGGAACCCAAACCGAGCTAGATGGGCGTTTTTTCTTTCTTTCTGGTCCATATGTCGATCGAACCAGAGGTATACCAGTCAAGAAAACAAAATTTCAACGGGAGGAACTATCGGAATTTAACGGCAGGATCATATAAGGAACCAACGAAAAAATCAGCAGCAAAAAGGGACGGAAATATTTTTCAGGGCCAAGAAAGGAAGCCAAATTTTAACTAGAGCCAAATAAGGAATTATCTCTTGTTCTTTCTTCCTTCCTCGTCACTAGCATCATACTTTATCTGATGGTACTTCTTGCTCCCTCAATTTCCACTTGTCAACATGCTCAAGTAACTTCCAACAATATTGTAGTGTAAATGGTCTTCCCTTGGAAGCCGTCATTTCTTTGTACCTCTACATCGCAATTCCTTCCAACGATCACAAAGATAAATGCAAGATAAATGTATACGTGTTGCAATACAATCACATGTTCACAAATGCAAAGTAAAATGCACTCACATAGTCATCGATAGAGATGCCACTGCTTGGAGGTCCATTTCGGACTTGGTCCATTGCTCCACTCCATCGGCTACAACAAGCCTTGATTACATCCTACCGGCCTTGGAGTGATCTAAAGGAGTGAGACCGATGTTGCAACGCGAGGCATGAGGTGGATGAATTTATCCCCGATATGTTTCACAATACCGCTTCCTGGTTTTGTCAGTGTCATGGACCGCATCGAGAGACACTTGCAACCATGCCCACACCAATCAAGTGTCTTCAATTTTGGTGTAGTTCATGTTGGAGATATGCCCAAGAGGCAATAATAAAAGTGGTTATTATATATCTTTATGTTTATGATAAATGTTTATATACCATGCTATAATTGTATTAACCGAAACATTGATACATGTGTGATATGTAAACAACAAAGAGTCCCTAGTAAGCCTCTTAACTAGCTTGTTGATTAATAGATGATTAGTTTCATAATCATGAACATTGGATGTTATTAATAACAAGGTTATATCATTATATGAATGATGTAATGGACACACCCAATTAAGCGTAGCATAAGATCACGTCATTAAGTTATTTGCTATAAGCTTTCGATACATAGTTACCTAGTCCTTTCGACCATGAAATCATGTAAATCACTTATACCGGAAAGGTACTTTGATTACATCAAACGCCACTGCGTAAATGGGTGGTTATAAAGGTGGGATTAAGTATCCGGAAAGTATGAGTTGAGGCATATGGATCAACAGTGGGATTTGTCCATCCCGATGACGGATAGATATACTCTGGGTCCTCTCGGTGGAATGTCGTCTAATGTCTTGCAAACATATGAATAAGTTCATAAGAGACCACATACCACGGTACGAGTAAAGAGTACTTGTCGGAGACGAGGTTGAACAAGGTATAGAGTGATACCGATGATCAAACCTCGGACAAGTAAAATATCGCGTGACAAAGGGAATTGGTATCGTATGTGAATGATTCATTCGATCACTAAGTCATCGTTGAATGTGTGGGAGCCATTATGGATCTCCAGATCCCGCTATTGGTTATTGGTTGGAGAGAGTTCTCACCCATGTCCACATAGTTCACGAACCGTAGGGTGACACACTTAAGGTTTGATGTTGTAATAGTAGAACTTGAAATATGGAATGGAGTTCGAAGTAATTGTTCGAAGTCTCGGATGAGATCCCGGACATCACGAGGAGTTCCGGAATGGTCCGGAGAATAAGATTCATATATAGGAAGTCATATTCCAAGTTTGGAAATGATCCGGTGCATTTATGGAAGGTTCTAGAAGGTTCTAGAAAAGTCCGGAAGAAATCACTTTGGAAGGCGGAGTCCCGGAGGGACTCCACCACCCATGGCCGGCCAACCCTAAAGGGGAGGAGTCCCAAGTGGACTCCCCTAGGGTGGCCGGCCACCCCCTCCCAAGGAAAGGTGGGAATCCCACCTCAAGTGGGAATCCCACCTTGGGTAGGTTTCATGTCATATGGAAGGTTTTGGTTTGGGGTCTTATTCGAAGACTTGTAGACCAACTCTTGGGTGTTCCACCTATATAATGAGGAGAAAGGGGTGACATAGGCATACCCAATGGGCCTGCCGAAGAAGGTACCCGGGGTTTACTGAAGGCCCATTACCCGAAGAATAAGAAGATTCGGAAGCCCAAGATACTACTAAGGAAAGCTAGAGTTGTAATAGGAGTCATCATTTGTAATCTTGCGGGATGGGTTGGAAACCCTCCCGGGCTCTGTAAACTTGTGTATTACGAATCCCTCGGCTCCGCCTCCTATATAAGGGGGAGTCGAGGGACAAAGAGAGAATCGAATTTACTGTCAACACAATCCTAGTTTTACATTCGTCGAGTACTTTTCGGCTGAAACCTTCGAGATCTACTTGCCCTCTACATCTAACTAAACCCTAGTCTACAATCCGTAGGCATTGACAAGTTAATACCTTGTCAATTGGCGCCGTCTGTGGGATCTAGAGGCGACAAGGAGCTGATCTCGATGGCACGTTCAAAATCGTCGACTTCATCAGTAGCAAGCAACATCATGGACAGAGGTAAACAGATCGAAACTGGTCTCGTTGATTTTGTTCCTCACCCGCCCTCCCGTTTGGATGCATATGCGTACCTGGAGGAGCCCATGAAGATGACGTTTGGAAAGTTCCACTTCCGCGTCGAGAAAGAAGGAGCGTATCGTTTCGAAATTCCGATCTCGTCGGGATTATCGGCGGTTGGTCCTGACTTCTCAAACTCAGCATCATCCATCGAGTCAAGCGATGAGGAGATTTCGTCGCCACGCTTCATCGGCAGCAGGGCAAGCGAAAAACTCGCCAAGATCTTCAGCGACATGTCCTTCGAGTCATCTGCGGACTCCTATATAAGCGATGATTCAAGTGACTCCGATAGTTTCGACTTCATCGACAAATCCATCTCTATTGGGAAGGTCTTCACCAATCTCTATGATGGTGTCACCAAACCAAGCAAAGTGAAAACTCCAAAATATCATCAAGTTTATGCCATTGGAGAAGCAAGTCGCGATCAAGAGGAAACGTCAGAGGCTTTCGACGATTTGGGAAACCCCTATGTCGATCCCTCAGATCTAAGGAGAGGTTTGGGCACTAAATATGTCAGGCCCACACCACGTGTCAGAGTTCAACTTCCACAAGCAGCATGGGATAGAGCTGCGAAAGCCTTGGATGGCTCTGAACCAATGGAGACAACTGCTACCGTCGAAGAACTGCAAGCTTATCAATATAGACTCGCCCGAGCTGGAAGAGAATTAGAAAAACAGACAGCTGCTTTGAACAGAAGAAGGGAGGCAGCTTCCGCCTCAAGCAGGCGACGGGCGGAATTAAGTCGACAATCAGGAACTTCGGGAGATAGTCACAGAGAAGCTCGGAGAAGAGCAAGATCTCGGCTGCAAAATATACCGGAAGCTGAAAGAGAGACTCTAATCCAAAACCTCGACATGTCCTTTATGTCAATCGACACGAGGGGGAATATTATCCCAAAAACACCGGAAGCAGGGTACATGGCGACACAAGCTTTCATCTTGGCGTCCAGGCCACCTCCCGGAGATCCAAGAGAAGCATTATACAACATGGCCATGGCAGGATGCGGAGCCATGGGAGCAGCGTTCACAGCTACACCTCCCGAAGGAACTGCAAGGCAAAATAGTCCGAGACCTACCGCAGCAGTGCAAGATCCACCAAGAGCGAGTGGAGCCAGAGACACAACAACTCAGGCCAGAGTTGACAGAGCGCGACAAGAAAGAAGGGAGCATCGGTATTCCCCAGAACTTGCTGAAGAGGATATGTGTGGACTCCCATGTTTCACACGACGGGTCCGAAAAACTCGAGTTCCATCAGGATTCAAGCTACCCGATAGTTTCAAGAAATTCGATGGCCTGCAGGACCCCGAGGATTGGCTAGTCGATTACCTCGAGACAGTAAAATTGATAGGCGGGACCAGAGCGACAGCCATGCAGAGCATCCAAATACACCTGAGCGGAGCAGCCAGATCATGGATCAAGAAGCTTCCCCCAGGTTCCATCGACAGTTGGGAAAGTTTTGAGGACGTGTTCATCAAGAATTTCCGGTCAACCTGCAAGAAACCTGCGACACTAGAGGAGTTGAGGTCATGTCGACAAAAGCATGATGAATCAATGAGGAAGTACATCCAAAGGTGGAACATCATCAAAAACTCAGCAGAAAATATATCTGACGAAAGAGCGATAAATGCGTTTGTTGCAGGAGTTCGACGAGGAGATTTCGTGGAGGACTTGGGGAGGACAAACCCAAGAACAGTATCAGCATTAATGGAAATAGCAAACAGATGGGCAGATGGTGAAGATGCGGTACATAACAAACGACATAGGTCGCCAGAGGAAGATCGCAGTCGAAATTTCCAAAATAGACGCCAATTTCCCCGTCAATTCTCAAGCTACGATGCACCTGGCCAAATATCGGCTGGCTTTCGGGGAAACAATGGAGGAAACAATAGAGATGACTACCAGAGAAGTAATGCACAGAAAGGCGACAATAGAGATAACAGGCAATATAGCGGGTCAAGGTTTCAAAGATCTACGTAACTCCCGAAGATATGATGAACGGGCCGTGCCAGATGCATTTCTTTCTCGACAGCAATGGGAAAAGGCAATCAGGACATCTGCAGAAAGACTGCCGCAATTTCCAAGCAATGTTGCGGGTCGCAGGGATGGCCAATGCTCAAGCCGCAAACAGAAACCCTCAGGGGCCCAGGAGTGAGATCCACTTGCCACCTCCTCCCGCGATCACGAACGAAAATCGACGCCAGCTCAGAATAGCGGTAGCACCACAACCACCTTGATACGTCTCCGACGTATCGATAATTTCTTATGTTCCATGCCACATTATTGATGATATCTACATGTTTTATGCATACTTTATGTCATATTTATGCGTTTTCCGGAACTAACCTATTGACGAGATGCCGAAGGGCCGCTTGTCGTTTTCTGCTGTTTTTGGTTCCGTAAATCCTAGTAAGGAAATATTCTCGAATCGGACGAAA
Organism: Lolium rigidum; assembly: GCF_022539505.1. NCBI lineage: Eukaryota > Viridiplantae > Streptophyta > Magnoliopsida > Poales > Poaceae > Lolium > Lolium rigidum. Next base: position 62,316,241 of record NC_061513.1, on the reverse strand, counting down.
TCAAGGCCCAAGCATCCTATTTTTCCACGAAGCTTCCGTAACACCCGAGAGTCGCGCAGGGGGGCCACCGGGCCCCCAGCATGACAGGGCGGCGCGGCCTAGGGGGCGCGCCCCCTAGTGTGTCACCGCCTCGTCGCCTCTCCGACTCCGCCTCTTCGCCTATAAAAAGGTCCCCGACCTAAAACCTCGATACGGAAAAGCCACGGTACGAGAAACCTTCCGCAGCCGCCGCCATCGCGAAGGCAAGATCTGGGGGACAGGAGTCTCTGTTCCGGAACGCCGCCGGGACCGGGAAGTGCCCCCGGAAGGCTCCTCCATCGACACCACCGCCATCTCCATCAACTCTGCTGTCTCCCATGAGGAGGGAGTAGTTCTCCATCAAGGCTCGGGGCTGTACCGGTAGCTATGTGGTTCATCTCTCTCCTATGTACTTCAATACAATAATCTCATGAGCTGCCTTACATGATTGAGATTCATATGATGATGCTTGTAATCTAGATGTCATTATGCTAGTCAAGTGGGTTTTACTTATGTGATCTCCGGAGACTCCTTGTCCCACGTGTGTGAAGGTGACAAAGTGTGTGCACCGTGTGGGTCTCTTAGGCTATATTTCACGTAATACTTATTCACCGTTATGAATGGCATAGTGAAGTGCTTATTTATATCTCTTTATGATTGCAATGTGTTTTGTATCACAATTTATCTCGTGTGCTACTCTAGTGATGTTATTAAAGTAGTTTATTCCTCCCGCACGGTGTAATGGTGACAAGTGTGTGCATCGTGTAGTACTTGGCGTGGGCTATGATTGTGATCTCTTGTAGATTATGAAGTTAACTATTGCTATGATAGTATTGATGTGATCTATTCCTCCTTTCGTAGTGTGAAGGTGACAGATGTGCATGCTATGTTAGTACTTGGTTTGGTTATGTTGATCTGTCATGCACTCTAAGGTTATTTAAATATGAACATTGAATATTGTGGAGCTTGTTAACTCCGGCATTGAGGGTTCTTGTAATCCTACACAGTTAGTGGTGTTCATCATCCAACAAGAGGGTGTAGAGTCTAGCATCTATCTATTTATTCTGTTTTGTGATCAATGTTGAGAGTGTCCACTAGTGAAAGTATGATCCCTAGTCCTTGTTCCTAAATACTGCTATCGCTGCTTGTTTACTCGTTTTACTCGCATCTCTACCGTCCGCAATATTACCACCATCAATCACACGCCAGCAAGCACTTTTCTCGGCGCCGTTACTATCGCTTATATTTATTCATACCACCTGTATTTCACTATCTCTTCGCCGAACTAGTGCACCTATTAGGTGTGTTGGGGACACAAGAGACTTCTTGCTTTGTGGTTGCAGGGTTGCATGAGAGGGATATCTTTGACCTCTTCCTCCCCGAGTTCGATAAACCTTGGGTGATCCACTTAAGGGAAACTTCTGTCGTTGTTCTACAAACCTCTCGCTCTTGGAGGCCCAACACTGTCTACAAGAATAGAAGCACCCGTAGACATCAAGCACTTTTCTGGCGCCGTTGCCGAGGAGGAAAGGTAAAAGGCACCCATACTCCGGTCCCAGGTAAAGTACTTTTCTGTTGCCGTTGTGTGTGTGCTCGAAGCTATTTCCTTTAGATCCTGCAATTGCATCTTTTTGTTTCTTGTTTACGCTAGTTAGGCATAATGGACAACAATGAGCTTCTTATTCTATTTCCTAATTTAAGACATGGATGGTTTGATGCGAAAATCAAAAAACCTATGGAACATATTAGTATGAACGCTTTGAACACCATTGTTGCTAATGATATAGAAAGTTCTAAGCTTGGGGAAGCTGGTTTTGATGAGCATGATCTTTTTAGTCCCCCAAGCATTGAGGAGAAAATTTACTTTGATGATACTTTGCCTCCTATTTATGATGATTATAATGATATTGGTCTTTTAGTACCGCCTGTTATGGAGGATAAATTTGATTATGATTACAATATGCCTCCTATATTTGATGATGAGAATAATAATGATAGCTACTTTGTTGAATTTGCTCCCACTACAACTAATAAAATTGATTATGCCTATGTGGAGAGTAATAATTTTATGCATGAGACTCATGATAAGAATGCTTTATGTGATAGTTATATTGTTGAGTTTGCTCATGTTGCTACTGAAAGTTATTATGAGAGAGGAAAATATGGTTGTAGAAATTTTCATGTTACTAAAACACCTCTCTATGTGCTGAAATTTTTGAAGCTACACATGTTCTATCTTCCTATGCTTGTTACTTTTTTCTTCATGAACTTGTTTATTTACAAAACTCCTATGCATAGGAAGCATGTTAGGCTTAAATGTGTTTTGAATTTGCCTCTTGATGCTCTCTTTTGTTTCAAATACTATCTCTTGCGAGTGCATCATTACAACTGCTGAGCCCATCTTAATGGCTATAAAGAAAGAACTTCTTGGGAGATAACCCATGTGTTTATTTTGCTACAGTACTTTTATTTTGTATTTGAGTCTTGGAAGTTGTTACTACTGTAGCAACCTCTCCTTATCTTTACTTTATTGCATTGTTGTGCCAAGTAAAGTCTTTGATAGTAAGGTTCATACTAGATTTGGATTATCGCATGTAAACAGATTTCTTGCTGTCACGAATCTGGGCCTAATTCTCTGTAGGTAACTCAGAAAATTATGCCAATTTATGTGAGTGATCCTCAGATATGTACGCAACTTTCATTCAATTTGAGCATTTTCATCTGAGCAAGTCTGGTGCCTCAATAAAATTCGTCTTTACGGACTGTTCTGTTTTGACAGATTCTGCCTTTTATTTCGCATTGCTTCTTTTGCTATGTTGGATGGATTTCTTTGCTCCATTGACTTCCAGTAGCTTTATGCAATATCCAGAAGTGTTAAGAATGATTGTGTCACCTCTGAACATGTTAATTTTTATTGTGCACTAACCCTCTAATGAGTTGTTTTGAGTTTGGTGTGGAGGAAGTTTTCAAGGGTCAAGAGAGGAGGATGATATACTATGATCAAGAAGAGTGAAAGATCTAAGCTTGGGGATGCCCCGGTGGTTCACCCCCGCATATTTTAAGAAGACTCAAGCATCTAAGCTTGGGGATGCCCAAGGCATCCCCTTCTTCATCGACAACATTATCGAGTTCCTCCCCTGAAACTATATTTTTATTCCGTCACATCTTATGTACTTTGCTTGGAGCGTCGGTTTGTTTTTGTTTTTTGTTTTGTTTGAATAAAATGGATCCTAGCATTCATTGTGTGGGAGAGAGATACGCTCCGCTGTTGCATATGGACAAGTATGTCCTTAGGCTTTACTCATAGTATTCATGGCGAAGGTTGAATCTTCTTCGTTAAATTGTTGTATGGTTGGAATTGGGAAATGCTACATGTAGTAATTCTAAAATGTCTTGAATAATTTGATACTTGGCAATTGTTGTGCTCATGTTTAAGCTCTTGCATCATATACTTTGCACCCATTAATGAAGAAACACCTAGAGCTTGCTAATTTGGTTTGCATATTTGGTCTCTCTAAAGTCTAGATAATTTCTAGTATTGAGTTTGAACAACAAGGAAGACGGTGTAGAGTCTTATAATGTTTACAATATGTCTTTTATGTGAGTTTTGCTGCACCGGTTCATCCTTGTGTTTGTTTCAAATAACCTTGCTAGCCTAAAACCTTGTATCGAGAGGGAATACTTCTCATGCATCCAAATCCTTAAGCCAACCACTATGCCATTTGTGTCCACCATACCTACCTACTACATGGTATTTCTCCGCCATTCCAAAGTAAATTGCTTGAGTGCTACCTTTAAAATTTCCATCATTCGCCTTTGCAATATATAGCTCATGGGACAAATAGCTTAAAAACTATTGTGGTATTGAATATGTACTTATGCACTTTATCTCTTATTAAGTTGCTTGTTGTGCGATAACCATGTTTCGGGGACGCCACCAACTACTCTTTGTTGAATATCATGTGAGTTGCTATGCATGTCCGTCTTGTCCGAAGTAAGAGAGATCTACCACCTTAATGGTTGGAGCATGCATATTGTTAGAGAAGAACATTGGGCCGCTAACTAAAGCCATGAATCATGGTGGAAGTTTCAGTTTTGGACATATATCCTCAATCTCATATGAGAACACTAATTGTTGCTACATGCTTATGCATTAAAGAGGAGTCCATTATCTGTTGTCTATGTTGTCCCGGTATGGATGTCTAAGTTGAGAATAATCAAAAGCGAGAAATCCAAAATGCGAGCTTTCTCCTTAGACCTTTGTACAAGCGGCATAGAGGTACCCCTTTGTGACACTTGGTTAAAACATGTGTATTGCGATGATCCCGTAGTCCAAGCTAATTAGGACAAGGTGCGGGCACTATTAGTATACTATGCATGAGGCTTGCAACTTGTAAGATATAATTTACATGATACATATGCTTTATTACTACAATTGACAAAATTGTTTCATGTTTTCAAAATAAAAGCTCTAGCACAAATATAGCAATCGATGCTTTCCTCTTTGAGGACCTTTCTTTTACTTTTAAGTTGAGTCAGCTTCACCTATCTCTCTCCACCTCAAGAAGCAAACACTTGTGTGAACTGTGCATTGATTCCTACATACTTGCATATTGCACTTGTTATATTACTTTACATTGACAATATCCATGAGATATACATGTTATAAGTTGAAAGCACCCGCTGAAACTTAATCTTCCATTGTGTTGCTTCAATACCTTTACTTTGATTTATTGCTTTATGAGTTAACTCTTATGCAAGACTTATTGATGCTTGTCTTGAAAGTACTATTCATGAAAAGTCTTTGCTTTATGATTCATTTGTTTACTCATGTCATTTACCATTGTTTTGATCGCTGCATTCATTACATATGTTTACAATAGTATGATCAAGGTTATGATGGCATGTCACTCCGTAAATTATCTTTGTTATCGTTTACCTGCCGGGACGAGCATGAACTAAGCTTAGGGATGCCGATACGTCTCCGACGTATCGATAATTTCTTATGTTCCATGCCACATTATTTATGATATCTACATGTTTTATGCATACTTTATTTCATATTTATTCGTTTTCCGGAACGAACCTATTGACGAGATGCCGAAGGGCCAGCTTGCTCGTTTTTTGCTGTTTTTGGTTCCGTAAATCCTAGTAAGGAAATATTCTCGGAATCGGACGAAATCAAGGCCCAAGCATCCTATTTTTCCACGAAGCTTCCGGAACACCCGAGAGTCGCCGTAGGGGGCCACCGGGCCCCCGCATGACAAAGGCGGCGCGGCCTAGGGGGGCGCCCCTAGTGTGTCACCGCCTCGTCGCCCTCCGACTCCACCTCTTCACCTATAAAAAGGTCCCCGACCTAAAACCTCGATACGGAAAAGCCACGCGTACGAGAAACCTTCCGAGCCGCCGCCATCGCGAAGCCAAGATCCGGGGGACAGGAGTCTCTGTTCCGGCACGCCGCCGGACGGGAAGTGCCCCCGAAGGCTCCTCCATCGACACCACCGCCATCTCCATCAACGCCGTTGTCTCCCATGAGGAGGGAGTAGTTCTCCATCGAGGCTCTGGGCTGTACTCGGTAGCTATGTGGTTCATCTCTCTCCTATGTACTTCAATACAATAATCTCATGAGCTGCCTTACATGATTGAGATTCATATGATGATGCTTGTAATCTAGATGTCATTATGCTAGTCAAGTGGGTTTTACTTATGTGATCTCCGGAGACTCCTTGTCCCACGTGTGTGAAGGTGACAGTGTGTGCACCGTGTGGGTCTCTTAGGCTATATTTCACAGAATACTTATTCACTGTTATGAATGGCATAGTGAAGTACTTATTTATATCTCTTTATGATTGCAATGTGTTTTGTATCACAATTTATCTCGTGTGCTACTCTAGTGATGTTATTAAAGTAGTTTATTCCTCCCGCACGGTGTAATGGTGACATGTGTGCATCGTGTAGTACTTGGCGTAGGCTATGATTGTGATCTCTTGTAGATTATGAAGTTAACTATTGCTATGATAGTATTGATGTGATATATTCCTCCTTTCGTAGTGTGAAGGTGACAAGTGTGCATGCTATGTTAGTACTTGGTTTGGTTATGTTGATCTCGTCATGCACTCTAAGGTTATTTAAATATGAACATTGAATATTGTGGAGCTTGTTAACTCCGGCATTGAGGGTTCTTGTAATCCTACACAGCTAGTGGTGTTCATCATCCAACAAGAGGGTGTAGAGTCTAGCATCTATCTATTTATTCTCGTTATGTGATCAATGTTGAGAGTGTCCACTAGTGAAAGTATGATCCCTAGGCCTTGTTCCTAAATATCGCTATCGCCGCTTGTTTATCGTTTTTACCGCATCTCTACTCGTCCGCAATATTACCACCATCAATCACACGCCAGCAAGCACTTTTCTCGGCGCCGTTACTACTCGCTTATATTTATTCATACCACCTGTATTTCACTATCTCTTCGCCGAACTAGTGCACCTATTAGGTGTGTTGGGGACACAAGAGACTTCTTGCTTTGTGGTTGCAGGGTTGCATGAGAGGGATATCTTTGACCTCTTCCTCCCTGAGTTCGATAAACCTTGGGTGATCCACTTAAGGGAAACTTGCTGATGTTCTACAAACCTCTGCTCTTGGAGGCCCAACACTGTCTACAAGAATAGAAGCACCCGTAGACATCACACCTCCATATGTTGATCCGAACAATAATGGTGCGGTCTCGATGATTCAAAAAGCTAGGCCATCTAATAGGGCTCAGAAGGTAATCTCGCGGAAAGTGTTCATGGCAGAGAAGATGCCCCCGCCAACGGTCGAGTACCTAAATTGGTCAGAAGGCTCGACACACCTGGCCAGAAGAATTGACAAGTGTTTTGTGGAGTATCCGAACAACACCAAATACGGCGACACAAGAAACCCCGTTCTTTTTAGTCCACGGAGCTGAGGCAGTACTACCAATTGAAATAGAGCATGACTCCCCAAGAGTCACAGAATATGATGAAGAAACTTCAAGAAAAGCTTTGGAAGACGATGTGGATGCACTCGACGAAGCTCGGGATGAAGTACTCTCGCGAGTCACCAAATACCAGCAGGACCTGAAAAACTACCACAGTCGACGGCTGCGGCCAAGGTCTTTCCAAGTCGGGGATTTGGTCTTACGGCTCAACCAACAAAGTACTGAAAAGCTCGAGTCACCATGGCTGGGCCCTTGCGTCGTCACGGAAGTAATCGAAGGAGGAGCGTACAGGATCAAAGACAAGAAGACAGGGGTTCCCGAGAAAAACCCCTGGAACGTGGCACAGCTCAGGCGTTTTTACGCCTAGGGCTGAAATATAGCCTTCCTTTGTAAAGATACAATGTACTGAAACGCCCGCGAGTTTTCAGACGCACTCTTTTCCTTTTTCGGGGCACCGAGTGGGGCCGGGAAAGGTTTTTAATGAGGCGGACTCGCGGTGCTACAATATAATAAATATAGTGGAGATGCATATCTTTTCTTCGATACGCTCGGGGCTTACACCTCGAAGTTACAATATAGAAGAATTTAACAGACACAAATATCTCGCCTTGGTACCAAATACCTCGCCAGATCAAACAAAGTTACAAGATAGCAATCAAAGACAAAATACTCGGGGGCTAGTACCCGCAAATATAGTATAAAAACTTGGATGCTTTGGTTTAATACCTCGCATACACAAAGACAAGGACCTATCACCGAGACAATCGGGGCTTGAAGGAAGAAAAATATACAACTTACAATATAAATACAAGCAAGGATATAGTGCCTATCGATAAAATACAAACTCAGCTTGTGACCCAACAAGTCGTCAATATTTACCCCGGTTTCTTCGGGAGCAAGCACCCAAAAATCAAGCATAATGGCCGTCCGAAAAAAGTCGGCATCCATCCGAAGAAGGTCATCAATTATTTCCTCGCCCATCGGGGTGATCCGCGCATTGATTTTATCAACACCTCTTCGCCGTTGCCTCGCCTTCGTATGAACAAGCCTCCACCACCTTTGTCATATCAAGTTTGGGGTGATAGATTTGAAGCATAATAAGGGTTACCTTGGCACCAGCCTATCGACTGAGCTTTTACAAAGCCATGGATTTTCTGCACATCCTTAAACTTCTCCATCAGTTCGAGGAGAGATTTTGGCTGAACATTCCTAGGAAACATAGCATTGAAAATCTTGGATAAAGTGCTGGAACAAAACTCAAGAAATCCTCGAACTTGGCTCGAGCGGTCTTGGAATCTTACAATCTGTCGGGTACGTTCAGGCGTAGCCTCGAAGAGGACACCATGATCAAGACCCAAGTTAATAAGAAAATTTGATCTTGTATCCACTCTTTGATCCTCGGCCTCAGCATCTAAAAAGGGACCTGCTTGGTGACAATACATCAGTTAAAGATAGATAACAGGCACAGTAGAAAAAGAGAGAGAAGGATTAAATCCAAGAAATATACCCGCCATTTCTGAGCTTGCCTCAATCATTAATTCAAGCAGGGAGTTTTCTCGAGAAGCAGCTTTCGCGGCTTCATCTAAGGCGGCTTCCTTAGCAGCTATGGCATCGCGAGCCTGTTGAAGTGCCATTTTTTCTCTCTCGGATGATTTTCGAGATTGCTCCATTATCATAAGTGATTGTTTCTTCAAAGACTGGAGCTGTTGGCGAAGTTCTTCCAAATCCTCTGCTGAATTTGTACTCGAAGAATTTTCAACACGTTCGACAGCCACAGGAATTTTCTTCGCATGGGATGACGCAGGTAACACATCAGAAGGACGAGGAGTTGCAGAATAGTTGTAAAAAATCAACTGAAAGAAAAGGCGCGACATCAATCATCAAGCAAAGATAGATCTCCGTTGATTCTCAAAGTATGTACATTGCTATTACAAAATAAGGATCCCTAATGGACTATTGAAGCAGCTGTCGCTAAAGCTAACTAGGGCGACAGCGTCAAAAGATAGGAAAAACTAAAAGAGAGGACATGGTGGTCTACTAGACCTCCGGCTTGGACGAGCTAGGCGCAGGAGTAGGCGCGAATCCAAGATAAGCGAGGACCTTCTTTGTGTTGGGCTTCGCAGCCCTGATCAGGGATCGCCACTTCGTGGTCTCCATCTCCTGTGTGTCACCAACTTTGGTCCAGTCGATGTTTTGCTGGCTGTCGGCAACAAGGGCGACAGTGCTTTCAACAGCGACCTTCATATTTTCTTGGCGCACCTTCAGCCCAAGATCTTCTGGCGGATTGAAGCACTTGGCAAGAGCAAGGAAAGTTGCGGGTTCCTCTTTCTTTGGGAAGAAGTAGGGGAAGAGTCGCGACAGCCCTGCTTTAGCTTGATCAATGCCCTCGCGTGCTTCTGTTCCATGAAAATCAAGGAACGAAACGGCGTCAAGAAGAGGATCATTGTCGGGATCTTCAAGTTCAAAAAATTCTTGAGATGTTTTACCTGACAAGATAAAAACTTATTGATCAACAAACGAGTGAAGGAAAGAAAGTCCAAAGGATGCGAAGTGGTTCAGATACTTACTGACAAAGCGACGGTTTTGCGACCTTAGGCGTTTAATAACCGCTTCTTCGCGAGCAGATTGTGCGGCTATATGGTCGCTCAGCGAAGTCTCGGCATCGTGAAGTTTCTTCTTAAGATCTTCGACACCAGCAGCATCGGCCTTGGCCTTGTCATCCTCTGCTCTAGCTTGAATAGCATCTGATTCGGCCTTCTTACGAGCCTCTTCACTTTGCTCTAATTTTTGAGCAAGTATGTTGGCGCGCTCGTTGACTTCTGCCAGTTTTTCTGCCAAGAAAGTTAAAGTTAGTTAAAAACATCGACAACAAAGGAGTAAGAAGGCAAGGGTAAAACGAAGCGGCAAGGCATTACCTTCAGCTTTACTGGCATAGTCACGGTACCCAACAAATTGGGCACCGAAACGGATGAATTCTTTAATCAAAGGCTGATAAAAGAAAGAGAAAGAAAGAAAGCGTCGGTACGGAATAAAAGTGCGACAACACAAAATAAAAAAGTAAACAGAGAAAACATCGACAAAGATCAGAAAGTATTCAAGCACTTACATCATCCAGAAGAGGAGTCGAGGAGCCACCCAATTGTAGGGTAGGCTGTGTAATTGATTCAACTCTCGCCCTTTTTGGTGAAGGGACAAGAGGGCTTGCAGGAGGAGTAGGTGCGTCGATGTTTTGTTGAGGGGGCGAAGATTCCTCTCCTTCAACGTGCACCTCAGAAACAACAAGAGTATGCGACGTACTCGTTCGAGCAGTCGCATCAAGAGCTGGCATTTCTCCCTCATCATCACTACGATGAAATGACGACAAGATAAGAAACAAGATAGACAAAGATCTTCAAGTAGCAAAACAATAAGAAACAAAAAATGACTTACGAACTGACGAGGGCTTCCAGGTATGGATCGAAAGCTGCCTTCCGACGTGAAGGAGCAGCTTCTTCGGCTTTGGAAGTGCCGGAATCTTTCGACATCAGTCCTCTTCCTTTTGTTCTTTGGAGATACAATGGGAGGAGGAGAGTGTGCCGAGGTAGTATCCTCGGATTCAGCCTTCCTTTCGAAGATCCCTCAGATTTTCGAGAACCTGCGGGTTCACTATAAGCGCCAGGAGAATCTTGGTTATCATCATCGATAACGGCTCGTTCTTCGACTTCCCCACCTTCAGGAAGGGGAGGAAGAGAGACAATATCTGGATGGTTCTGTATAAAGAAAAGAGGGATGTCAATAAAGCAGTTATGCACAAGATGTCAAACAAAAATAGAGAGTCGATAAAAAGTTACCTTGGGGAGCGCATTGGCGGCGCTATATGGTTTTACCCGACAAGAGGACGGAACAGGATTTTTTTTGCTGAGGGAGGAAATTTTTCGACAAGCTTTTCTAAGTCCTTGACCGATAAATCCACCGACAAGCGATCCACATCCTTGTCGCCGATATACTTCCGTAGAGGATTTTTGCGAGCTCGCAGAGGCTGTACTCGATTCTAAGGAAATAGGTTGTGATTTGGATACCCGACAGCTTCTTGGCCGCGGGTGTTTTGGCAGCTCAGCGGATGCGGGTCATCAACGTTTCCGTCGCCGTTTTTTCTTCCTCGGTAGCTTCGCATCCCGAGAACGGCGGCGATAGATTTTCTCGGCACCATCAAAAGGGGGAATGTTGTCTTCAGCACATCCATGATTTTCCTCATGAATGTATAGCCATTTTTTGCACCACCCTTGAACTGAGTCAGGAAATTTGACGTCGAAGTAATCGACATCAGGGCGAACGGAGACAACAACGCCGCCTATATTATAGGCGACATTGGGAGAGCCATTACGGCGGTAGAAAAAGATACGTTTCCACAACGCCCAATTTGGTTGGACGCCAAGGAAGGATTCACAAAGAGTGATGAAAATGGAAATATGGAGGACAGAATTGGGTGTGAGGTGATGAAGTTGCAGTCCATAAACGAAAAGCAACCCTCGAAGAAAAGGATGAATGGGGGCAGAAAGACCGCTGATAAGATGATCGACAAAACTAACCCGGTACTCCATTGGAGGGGTTGGATAACTTTCTTCACTGGGGAAGCGAAGCACGTCCTGCTTCTTGCTGATTCCCAATCTCTTCAGAAGGTTGATGTCTTGGGTAGAGATTTTGGATCTCTCCCACTCAGCGCCGCCAAGATCTACGGAAGCCATCTTGGATTCAGGAGTGCTGTGTCTGGCTAATCTGTGCGGTGGCATCAACAATGGCGCAGGAATACAATGTAAGAGTGGTTGAGCTCAGAGAGCTATGAAGCGCAAGAGGGGATTTTTGCAGAGGAGAGCAGGGAAGCAGCGCGAGCGAAAGTGCTGGAGGAAGAAGATGAAGACCTTAAATAGAGGTGCGGCGAAATGGCGAACCGTTGGATAGAAAAAGTGTGCGGTAGATGATGTACACATGGAACATGGGTAAAAAAGTAATTTCGCCCTACAGGCGTTACAGTGCGTGCGCCAGGAAAAGCGGAGGACGTGTGTCCCCCACTTGCACGACGTGTCAATATGATGCGTAATTTGGGCCCGCAAGGCAGCGAGAGAAAACATCTCGCGATTTCCAGGAACAGTGGTCGTGGTTATCGTCAGCAATGATGTCAATTCAGCAAGAAAATTTCGACTCAACATTTTCATAAAAAGGCGACAACACAAGATATTGAAGAGCTTTTGATCAAAAAACAAGTTTTTGATCACATGCTCGGGGGCTATTCTGAAAAAATGAAAAAATCGAGAAAGACAAAATAGAAATGGTGTGAGCCTATGATCAAATACAAATATTTGTTCATAGCCTCGGGGGCTACTCCCATCGGGAGCGCTGTTCGCGCACCCGAGAGATTTGGAAGTTTCGGGAGAGAAAAAAATATAGCGACATAAGGCGTGGAGCCTACACCCAAGCACAAGTCCTAGGCTGTAGCCTCGGGGGCTACTCCCATCGGGAACGTTGTTCGCGTACCCGACGAGATTATAAAAAAAGAGAGAGAGAGAAAGAAGAACAAGAGAGTATATTTCGAGTTATAAAATAACTCTACATATACTCCCATCGGGAGAGCAATATAAGTCATCCGTTGACTCAATAAAATGTGCCATTCCAACAGCCGAATAAAGCACTCGACAATATATTCTCAGAACGCTAAAGTCGCGAATAATTTCTGAATGCCGCAAAACTTTGCGAAGGTAAGACCCCAGATCCGTTCTGAGTGGCGTGGCGCTGTCTCTGACGTCGGTTTGCTACTTTTATCCGTATCAACATATACAAAGAAAAATCCTAACGGACGCGTTAGGTACCCGATAAATATAACTGGGACTCGACAGAATGGTAAGACCTTAAGCGGCACTCCGTCGAAGTTTACACCAAGCATCCCGAGATCATGTCCGGGGACGTGATCTTGAAGTAGGTTTTTGCGGATTGCCACTAGAGCAGCTTAACTAGTACCCGATCCGTCGTATGAACTAGCCCCAATTACCATTATCCCTGTACAATATAGAAATTCATATGAAGAAATATAGAGAAGTTTAAAGCTGTTGAGTAAATATAAAGGTGGAGATTTTCCCTGACTCTGTGATTCAAGCAAAATCTCGGGGGCTACTGACATAGGCATACCCAATGGGCCTGCCGAAGAAGGTAGCCGGGGTTTACTGAAGGCCCATTACCCGAAGAATAAGAAGATTCGGAAGCCCAAAATACTACTAAGGAAAGCTAGAGTTGTAATAGGAGTCATCATTTGTAATCTTGCGGGATGGGTTGGAAACCCTCCCGAGCTCTGTAAACCTGTGTATTACGAATCCCTCGGCTCCGCCTCCTATATAAGGGGGAGTCGAGGGACAAAGAGGGAATCGAATTTACTGTCAACACAACCCTAGTTTTACATTCGTCGAGTACTTTTCGGCTGAAACCTTCGAGATCTACTTGCCCTCTACATCTAACTAAACCCTAGTCTACAATCCGTAGGCATTGAGGAGTTAATACCTTGTCAAGGGGAGGGGTCCGGCCACACCAAAGCCATTGTGGCCGCACCCCTCATAGTGACCGGCCACCTCTCCCTCTCCCAAACCCTAGCCGCCCCACCTCCTCCACATCTCCTGCAATGCTTAGCGAAGCTCCGCCGGAGTTCTCCATCGCCACCGCCACCACGCCGTCGTGCTGCCGGATTCAAGGAGGAGCTACTACTTCCGCTGCCCGCTGGAACGGGGAGAAGGACGTCGTCTTCATCAACACCGAACGTGTGACCGAGTACGGAGGTGCTGCCCGATTGTAGCGCCGTGATCAAGATCTTCTACGCGCTTTTGCAAGCGGCAAGTGATCGTCTACCGCAGCAACAAGAGCCTCATCTTTTAGGCTTTGGAAATCTTCAAGGGTGAGTCTCGATCATCTCCTCGTTGCTCCCATCTTCTAGATTGCATCTTGGCTTGGTTTGCGTTATCGCGGTAGGAAATTTTTTGTTTTATATGCAACGTATCCCATCAGTGGTATCAGAGCCGTGTCTATGCATAGATGGTTGCACGAGTAGAACACAATGGTTTTGTGGGCGTTGATGCTTATGTTGTCTTTAGTTTGAGTACTTTGCATCTTTGTGGCATAGTGGGATGAAGCGGCTCGGGCTAACTTTACATGACCGCGTTCATGAGATTTGCTCCACGCTCGACATGCAACTTGTATTGCATAAGTGGCTTTGCGGGTGTCCGTCTCTCCTACTATAGTGAAGATTCAATTTACTCTTCTATTGACAACACTAGTATCACCGTTGTGGTTCATGTTCGTAGGTAGATTAGATCTTACTCGAAAACCCTAAACCACGTAAAATATGCAAACCAAATTAGAGACGTCTAACTTGTTTTTGCAGTGTTTGGTGATGTGATATGGCCATAATGTGATGATGAATATGTATGAGATGATCATTATTGTATTGTGGCAACCGGCCGGAGCCTTATGGTTGTCTTTAAATTTCATGTTGAGTAGTATTTCAAAGAAGTTGTAATAGTTGCTACATGGGAGAACAATCATGAAGACGGTGCCATTGACCTTGACGCTACGCCGACGATGATGGAGATCATGCCCGTTGATGATGGAGATCATGTCCGTGCTTTGGAGATGAAGATCAAAGGCGCAAAGACAAAGGGGCCATATCATATCACATATGAACTGCATGTGATGTTAATCCTTTTATGCATCTTATTTTGCTTAGATCGCGACGGTAGCATTATAAGATGATCCCTCTCACTAAAATATCAAGATAATAAAGTGTTCATCCTTAGTAGCACCGTTGCCAAGACTTGTCATTTCGAAGCATCTCGTGATGATCGGGTGTGATAGAATCAACAAGTGCATACAACGGGTGCAAGCCGCTTTGCACATGCGGATACTAAGGTGGCCTTGACGAGCCTAGCATGTACAGACATGGTCTCGGAACACGTGATACCGAAAGGTAGAGCATGAATCATATGATTGATATGATGAACACTTTGAGTGTTCGCCATTGAAATTACATCTTGTCTCGTGATGATCGGACTTGATGTAGTGAATTTGGTTCGTGTGATCACTAAGACAATGCGAGGGATATTGTTTTGAGTGGGAGTTCACTTAGTTTTTAATTTTGTTGAATTAAAATTTGAACTCAATTTGTCATAAACATTAGTCTAAACTATTGCAAATATATGTTGTAGATATGGCGTCCTCAATCAATTTTAACCAGCTTCCTAGAGAAAGAAAAGCTTAAGAACAACGGTAGCAACTTCACCGATCTGGTTCCGTCATGTGAGGATCTTCCTCAATGGTGGAAACCTGCAATATGTGCTTGATGCACCGCTAGGTGACCCTCCCGCAGAAACCGAAACCGATGAAGTAAAGAATGTTTACACGACTCGGAAAACTCGGTACTCTCAAGTTCGAGCGTGCCATCCCGTGCGCTCCGGAAGCCGATCTTCAAAAACTTTTTGAGCACCACGATCCTCATGAGTTGGTCAATGAGTTGAAAACTATATTTGAAACTCATGCGGCCGTGGAATGCTATGAAGCATCGAAACACATCTTCAGTTGCATGATGGAAGAAGGCAGCTCCGTTAGTGAGCACATGCTCACCATGACTGGGCATGCGAAGAAACTCAGTGACTTGGGAGTAGTGATTCCTAACAGATCGGGGATTAATCGTGTCCTTCAATCACTGCCACCTAGTTACAAGAACTTTGTGATGAACTACAATATGCAGAACATGAACAAAGAGTTACCTGAACTCTTCGCCATGCTGAAATCTTCTGAGATTGAGATCAAGAAAGAGCACCAAGTGGTCAACAAGACCACCAGTTTCAAGAAACAGGGCAAGTCTAAGGGAAAGTTCAAGAAGGGTGGCAAGAAAGCTGCCACGCCTCCTGTGAAACCTAAGACTGGCCCTAAGCCTGATGCTGAGTGTTATTACCGCAAGGAGAAGGGACACCGGAAGCGTAATTGCTCCAAGTATTTGGCGGATCCGAAGAGCGGCCTTGTCAAGAAGAAGAAAGAAGGTATATCCGATATACATGTTATAGATGTTTATCTTACTCGGTTCTCGTACTAGTACCTGGGTATTTGATACTGGTTCGGTTGCTCATATTTGTAACTCGAAACAGGAACTAAAGAATAAACGAAGACTACTAAAGGATGAAGTGACGATGCGCGTTGGAAATGGATCCAAAGTCGATGTGATCGATGTCGGCACACTTCCTCTACATCTACCTTCGGGATTAGTTTTAAGCCTCAATAATTGTTATTTTGTACCCGCGTTGAGCATGAACATTATATCCGGATCTTGTTTAATGCAAGACGGTTATTCATTCAAGTCCGAGAATAATGGTTGTTCTATTTTTATGAATAATATCTTTTATGGTCGAGCACCTGAAAAGAATGGCTTATTTCCGTTAGATCTCGATAGTAGTGATACACATATACATAACATTGATGCTAAGCGAATTAAATTGAATGATAATTCTACTTATATGTGGCACTGTCATCTTGGTCATATTGGAGTGAAACGCATGAAGAAACTCCATACCGATGGATTACTTGAATCACTTGACTTTGAGTCACTTGATAGATGCGAAGCATGTCTAATGGAAAAAATGACTAAGACTCCATTCTCTGGGTATTATGGAGCGAGCTACCGACTTATTGGAAATCATACATACCGATGTGTGCGGACCAATGAGTGTAGCATCGCGCGGTGGTTATCGTTATGTTCTAACCTTCACGGATGATCCGAGTAGATATGGGTATATCTATTTCATGAAACATAAATCCGAAACTTTCGAGAAGTTTAAGGAATTCCAAAGTGAAGTAGAAAATCAACGTAACAAGAAGATTAAATTTCTACGATCTGATCGCGGAGGTGAATATCTGAGTTATGAGTTTGGCATGCATTTAAAGAAATGCGGAATACTTTCACAATTGACACCGCCGGGAACACCTCAACGAAACGGTGTATCCGAACGTCGTAATCGAACTCTCTTAGATATGGTTCGTTCTATGATGTCTCTTACTGATTTGCCTTTATCATTTTGGAGTTATGCATTAGAGACAGCCGCATTCACTTTAAATAGAGCACCATCAAAATCCGTTGAAACGACACCGTATGAATTATGGTTTAATAAGAAACCTAAGCCGTCGTTCCTAAAAGTTTGGGGTTGCGAAGCCTATGTAAAAAAAGTTACAACCGGACAAGCTAGAACCCAAAGCGGAGAAATGCGTCTTCATAGGATACCCTACGGAAACTATAGGGTACACTTTCTATCACAGATCCGAAGGCAAAATCTTTGTTGCTAAGAACGGAACCTTTCTTGAGAAAGAATTTCTCACTAAAGAAGTGACTCGGAAGAAAAGTAGAACTCGATGAGATTGATGAATCTTCACTTGTTGATCGGAGTAGCGCAAGATCGGAAGTTGTTCCTGTGCCACCTACACCGGCAACAGAGGAAGCTAATGATAATGATCATGAAACTTCAAATGAGATAGCTACTGAACCTCGCAGATCGACAAGGGAACGTGCCACTCCTGATTGGTATTATCCTTGTCTAAATGTCATGATTGTGGACAACAATGATGAAGACCCTGCGACGTATGAAGAAGCGATGATGAGCCCGTATTCCAACAAATGGCAAGAAGCCATGAAATCCGAAATGGGATCCATGTATGATAACAAAGTGTGGACTTTGGTAGACTTACTTGATAGCCGCAAGGCTGTCGAGAATAAATGGATCTTCAAGAGAAAAACAGATGCTGATGGTAATATTACTGTCTATAAAGCTCGACTTGTCGCAAAGGGTTTCCGACAAATTCAAGGTGTTGACTACGATGAGACTTTCTCACCTGTAGCGAAGCTAAAATCTGTGAGGATTTTGTTAGCAATAGCCGCATTTTTCGATTATGAGATTTGGCGTATGGATGTCAAAACGGCGTTCCTTAATGGAGACATTGAGGAAGAGTTGTATATGGTACAACCCAAAGGTTTTGTCGATCCTAAAAATGTTGACAAAGTATGCAAACTTCAGCGTTCAATTTATGGATTGAAGCAAGCATCGAGAAGTTGGAACCGACGCTTTGATAAGGTGATCAAAGACTTCGGGTTTATACAGTGTCATGGAGAGGCCTCGTATTTACAAGAAAGTGAGTGGGAGCTCCGTAGCATTCCCGATATTATATGTAGATGACATATTACTGATTGGGAATGATATAGAACTATTAAGCAATGTAAAAGGTTATTTGAATAATAGTTTTTCAATGAAAGACCTTGGTGAAGCATCGTATATATTAGGCATCAAGATTTATAGAGATAGATCAAGACGCCTAATAGGGCTATCACAAAGTACATACTCGGACAAGATTCTAAAGAAGTTTAGAATGGACGAAAGTAAGAAAGGATTTTTACCTATGTTACCAGGCAAGGTCTTGAGTAAGACTCAAGGTCCAGCTACGGCAGAAGAAAGAGAAAGGATGAGTCAGATCCCCTATGCCTCGGCAGTAGGCTCTATCATGTATGCCATGCTATGTACTAGACCGGATATAGCACATGCTTTAGTTTAACTAGCAGATATCAAAGTGATCCAGGAATAGAACACTGGACAGCGGTCAAGAATATCCTGAAGTACTTGAAAAGAACTAAGGATATGTTTCTTTGTTATGGAGGTGACCAAGAGCTCGTTGTAACAAGTTACACCGATGCAAGTTGGAACACTGATCCTGATGACTCTAAGTCACAATCTGGGTACGTGTTTATATTGAATGGTGCTGCAAGTAAGCTCGGGCAAGCTCGAAGCGATGGCACGGTGGCGAAGTCTTCAACGTAATCGAAGTACATAGCAGCTTCGCAGGCTTCATCGAAGCGGTATGGATGAAGAGGTTCATTGTAGAGCTCGGTGTAGTTCCTAGTGCATTGGACCCACTAGTCATCTACTGTGATAACATGGGTGCCATCGCCAATGCACAAGAACCAAGGTCACACAAAAGGCTGAAGCATATCAAGCTGCGTTATCATTCGATTCGCGAGTACATGGAAGATGGAGAAGTAAAGATTTGCAAAGTACACACTGATCTGAATGTAGCAGATCCGTTGACTAAAGCTCTCCCTAGGGCAAAGCATGACCAACACCGAATGCCATGGGTGTTAGGTACCTTACAATGTAATCTAGATTATTGACTCTAGTGCAAGTGGGAGATCTGTTGGAGATATGCCCAAGAGGCAATAATAAAAGTGGTTATTATATATCTTTATGTTTATGATAAATGTTTATATACCATGCTATAATTGTATTAACCGAAACATTGATACATGTGTGATATGTAAACAACAAAGAGTCCCTAGTAAGCCTCTTAACTAGCTTGTTGATTAATAGATGATTAGTTTCATAATCATGAACATTGGATGTTATTAATAACAAGGTTATATCATTATATGAATGATGTAATGGACACACCCAATTAAGCGTAGCATAAGATCACGTCATTAAGTTATTTGATATAAGCTTTCGATACATAGTTACCTAGTCCTTTCGACCATGAAATCATGTAAATCACTTATACCGGAAAGGTACTTTGATTACATCAAACGCCACTGCGTAAATGGGTGGTTATAAAGGTGGGATTAAGTATCCGGAAAGTATGAGTTGAGGCATATGGATCAACAGTGGGATTTGTCCATCCCGATGATGGATAGATATACTCTGGGCCCTCTTGGTGGAATGTCGTCTAATGTCTTGCAAGCATATGAATAAGTTCATAAGAGACCACATACCACGGTATGAGTAAAGAGTACTTATCAGGAGGACAGGAGACGAGGTTGAACAAGGTATAGAGTGATACCGATGATCAAACCTCGGACAAGTAAAATATCGCGTGACAAAGTGAATTGGTATCGTATGTGAATGGTTCATTCGATCACTAAGTCATCGTTGAATGTGTGGGAGCCATTATGGATCTTCAGATCCCGCTATTGGTTATTGGTTGGAGAGAGTTCTTACCCATGTCCACATAGTTCACGAACCGTAGGGTGACACACTTAAGGTTTGATGTTGTAATAGTAGAACTTGAAATATGGAATGGAGTTCGAAGTAATTGTTCGAAGTCTCGGATGAGATCCCGACATCACGAGGAGTTCCGGAATGGTCCGGAGAGTAAGATTCATATATAGGAAGTCATATTCCAAGTTTGGAAATGATCCGGTGCATTTATGGAAGGTTCTAGAAGGTTCTAGAAAAGTCCGGAAGAAATCACTTTGGAAGGCGGAGTCCCGGAGGGACTCCACCACCCATGGCCGGCCAACCCTAAAGGGGAGGAGTCCCAAGTGGACTCCCCTAGGGTGGCCGGCCACCCCCTCCCAAGGAAAGGTGGGAATCCCACCTCAAGTGGGAATCCCACCTTGGGTAGGTTTCATGTCATATGGAAGGTTTTGGTTTGGGGTCTTATGCGAAGACTTGTAGACCAACTCTTGGGTGTTCCACCTATATAATGAGGAGCAAGGGGAGGGGGCCGGCCACAACAAAGCCATTGTGGCCGCACCCCTCATAGTGGCCGGCCACCTCTCCCTCTCCCAAACCCTAGCCACCCCACCTCCTCCACCTCTCCCGCAACGCTTAGCGAAGCTCCGCCGGAGTTCTCCATCGCCACCGCCACCACGCCGTCGTGCTGCCGGATTCAAGGAGGAGCTACTACTTCCGCTGCCCGCTGGAACGGGGAGAAGGACGTCGCCTTCATCAACACCGAACGTGTGACCGAGTACGGAGGTGCTGCCCGATTGTGGCGCCGTGATCAAGATCTTCTATGCGCTTTTGCAAGCGGCAAGTGATCGTCTACCGCAGCAACAAGAGCCTCATCTTGTAGGCTTTGGAAATCTTCAAGGGTGAGTCTCGATCATCTCCTTGTTGCTCCCATCTTCTAGATTGCATCTTGGCTTGGTTTGCGTTCTCACGGTAGGAATTTTTTTGTTTTCTATGCAACGTATCCCATCAGTTCACGGCTCTCTTCTTCTTCCCCTTCGCCATCAAATACCTTCTCGTCGATCTCTTCCAATGCGTCTTGACTGTATGCCTCACCAAACTCCTCACCATCCTCAACCTCTTCACCATCATCCTCCCTGAAAAGTATCGCAGCTAAGCCCGCACATCACAACATCTCGTGAAGCAGTGTATTCATCGCACCCAGGATCCCTCCTACGTTGTTACGTTATGGCCTTCCAATCGTAGTTGGCTTTACATTCCCCAAATTAGTCAACACCATGGAAATCACAACTACGATATGTGTTGGAGATATGCCCGAGAGGCAATAATAAAGTAGTTATTGTTATATCTTAGTGTTCATGATAAATGTTTACACTCCATGCTATAATTGTATTAACCGGAAACATTGATACATGTGTGTTGTGTAAACAACCAGAGTCCGTAGTAAGCCATTCATTTAACTAGCTTGTTGATTAATAGATGATCACGGTTTCCTGATCATGAACATAGGATGTTATTAATAACAAGATCATATCATTAGGTGAATGATGTGATGGACACACCCATAGTAAGCATAGCATGAGATCAAGTCATTAAGTTCAACTTGCTATAAGCTTTCGATACATAGTTACCTAGTCATTCGACCATGAGATCATGTAAATCACTTACACCGGAAGGATGCTTTGATTACATGAAATGCCATCGCATAAATGGGTGGTTGATTGCGCGTAGTTAACACGTCCGTTGGGAACCCCAAGAGGAAGGTGTGATGCGTACAGCGGCAAGTTTTCCCTCAGTAAGAAACCAAGGTTTATCGAACCAGTAGGAGCCAAGAAGCACGTTGAAGGTTGATGGCGGCGGGATGTAGTGCGGCGCAACACCAGGGATTCCGGCGCCAACGTGGAACCTGCACGACACAACCAAAGTACTTTGCCCCAATGAAACAGTGAGGTTGTCAATCTCACCGGCTTGCTGTAACAAAGGATTAGATGTATAGTGTGGATGATGATTGTTTGCAGAAAACAAGTAGAACAAGTATTGCAAGTAGATTGTATTCAATGTAAAAGAATGGACCGGGGTCCACAGCTTCACTAGAGGTGTCTCTCCCATAAGATAAATAGCATGTTGGGTGAACAAATTACAGCTTGGGCAATTGACAAATAGAGAGGGCATGACCATGCACATACATGATATGATGAGTATAGTGAGATTTAATTGGGCATTACGACAAAGTACATAGACCGCTATCCAAAGCATGCATCTATGCCTAAAAGTCCACCTTCAGAGTTATCATCCGAACCCCTTCCAAGTATTAAGTTGCAAACAACAGACAATTGCATTAAGTATGGTGCGTAATGTAATCAATAACTACATCCTCGGACATAGCATCAATGTTTTATCCCTAGTGGCAACAAGACATCCACAACCTTAGAACTTTCTCGTCATCGTCCCAGCATTTAATGGAGGCATGAACCCACTATCGAACATAAATACTCCCTCTTGGAGTTAAGAGTAAAAACTTGGCCAGAGCCTCTACTAATAATGGAGAGCATGCAAGATCATAAACAACACATAGGTAATAGATTGATAATCAACATAACATAGTATTCTCTATCCATCGGATCCCGACAAACACAACATATAGCATTACATAGATGATCTTGATCATGTTAGGCAGCTCACAAGATCCGACAATGAAGCACATAAGGAGAAGACGACCATCTAGCTACTGCTATGGACCCATAGTCCAGGGGTGAACTACTCACTCATCGATCCGGAGGCGATCATGGCGATGAAGAGACCTCCGGGAGATGATTCCCCTCTCCGGCAGGGTGCCGGAGGCGATCTCCCGAATCCCCCGAGATGGGATTGGCGGCGGCGGCGGCGTCTCTGGAAGGTTTTCCGTATCGTGGCTCTCGGTACTGGGGGTTTCGCGACGGAGGCTTTAAGTAGGCGGAAGGGCGGAGTCGGGAGAGTCACGGGGGCCCCACACGCTAGGGCCGCGCGGGCCCCCTCTAGGTCGCGCCGCCCTAGTGTGGCGGCGCCCGTGGCCCCACTTCGTCTCCCCTCCGGTCTTCTGGAAGCTTCGTGTAAAAATAGGCCCCTGGGCGTTGATTTCGTCCAATTCCGAGAATATTTCCTTACTAGGATTTCTGAAACCAAAAACAGCAGAAAACAATAACTGGCTCTTCGGCATCTCGTTAATAGGTTAGTGCCGCAAAATGCATAAATATGACATAAAGTATGCATAAAACATGTAGATATCATCAATAATGTGGCATGGAACATAAGAAATTATCGATACGTCGGAGACATATCAGCATCCCCAAGCTTAGTTCTGCTCGTCCCGAAGGTGTAAACGATAACAAAGATAATTTCTGGAGTGACATGCCATCATAACCTTGATCATACTATTGTAAGCATATGTAATGAATGCAGCGATCAAAACAATGGTAATGACATGAGTAAACAAATGAATCATAAAGCAAAGACTTTTCATGAATAGTATTTTCAAGACAAGCATCAATATGTCTTGCATAAGAGTTAACTCATAAAGCAATAAATCAAAGTAAAGGTATTGAAGCAACACAAAGGAAGATTAAGTTTCAGCGGTTGATTTCAACTTGTAACATGTATATCTCATGGATATTGTCAATGTAAAGTAATATAACAAGTGCAATATGCAAGTATGTAGGAATCAATGCACAGTTCACACAAGTATTTGCTCCTTGAGGTGGAGAGAGATAGGTGAACTGACTCAACATAAAAGTAAAAGAAAGGCCCTTCGCAGAGGGAAGCATTGATTGCTATATTTGTGCTAGAGCTTTGGTTTTGACAACAAGAAACAATTTTGTCAACGGTAGTAATAGAGCATATGTATCATGTAAATTATATCTTACAAGTTGCAAGCCTCGTGCATAGTATACTAATAGTGCCCGCACCTTGTCCTAATTAGCTTGGATTACCGGGATTATCATCGCAATACACATGTTTTAACCAAGTGTCACAAATGGGTACCTCTATGCCGCCTGTACAAAGGTCTAAGGAGAAAGCTCATATTTGGATTTCTCGCTTTTGATTATTCTCAACTTAGACATCCATACCGGGACAACATAGACAACAGATAATGGACTCCTCTTTAATGCATAAGCATTTAGCAACAATTAATGTTCTCATATGAGATTGAGGATATATGTCCAAAACTGAAACTTCCACCATGGATCATGGCTTTAGTTAGCGGCCCAATGTTCTTCTCTAACATTATGCATGCTCTAACCATTAAATGAGTGGTAAATCTCCCTTACTTCGTACAAGACGGACATGCATAGCAACTCACATGATATTCAACAAAGAGTTGATGGCGTCCCCGTAAACATGGTTATCGCACAACAAACAACTTAATAAGAGATAAAGTGCATAAGTACATATTCAATACCACAATAGTTTTTAAGCTATTTGTCCCATGAGCTATATATTGCAAAGGTAAAGAATGGAAATTTTAAAGGTAGCACTCAAGCAATTTACTTTGGAATGGCGGAGAAATGCCATGTAGTAGGTAGGCATGGTGGACACAAATGGCATAGTGGTTGGCTCAAGGATTTTGGATGCATGAGAAGTATTCCCTCTCGATACAAGGTTTAGGCTAGCAAGGTTATTTGAAACAAACACAAGGATGAACCGGTGCAGCAAAACTCACATAAAAGACATATTGTAAACATTATAAGACTCTACACCGTCTTCCTTGTTGTTCAAACTCAATACTAGAAATTATCTAGACTTTAGAGAGACCAATTATGCAAACCAAATTTTAGCAAGCTCTATGTATTTCTTCATTAATAGGTGCAAAGTATATGATGCAAGAGCTTAAACATGAGCACAACAATTGCCAAGTATCAAATTATTTAGACATTTTAGAATTACTACATGTAGCATTTCCCAATTCCAACCATATAACAATTTAACGAAGAAGATTCAACCTTCGCCATGAATACTATGAGTAAAGCCTAAGGACATATTTGTCCATATGCAACAGCGGAGCGTGTCTCTCTCCCACACAATGAATGCTAGGATCCATTTTATTCAAACAAAAACAAAAACAAACCGACGCTCCAAGCAAAGCACATAAGATGTGATGGAATAAAAATATAGTTTCAGGCCGGGGAGGAACCTAATAATGTTGTCGATGAAGAAGGGGATGCCTTGGGCATCCCCAAGCTTAGTCGCTTGAGTCTTCTTAAAATATGCAGGGGTGAACCACCGGGGCATCCCCAAGCTTAGAGCTTTCACTCTCCTTGATCATATTGTATCATCTCCCTCTCTTGATATTTGAAAACTTCCTCCACACCAAACTCAAAACAACTCATTAGAGGGTTAGTGCATAATAAAAATTTACATGTTCAGAGGTGACATAATCATTTTTAACACTTCTGGACATTGCACAAAGCTACTGGACATTAATGGAACAAAGAAAAATTCATCCAACATAGCAAAAGAGGCAATGCGAAATAAAAGGCAGAATCTGTCAAAACAGAACAGTTCGTAAAGACGAATTTTATTGAGGCATCAGACTTGCTCAGATGAAAATTCTCAAATTGAATGAAAGTTGCGTACATATCTGAGGATCACTCACGTAAATCTGCATAATTTTCTGAGTTACCTACAGAGAATTAGGCCCAGATTCGTGACAGCAAAGAAATCTGTTTCTCGCAAGAATCCAAATCTAGTATTGACTTTACTATCAAAGACTTTACTTGGCACAACAATGTACAAAACTAAGATAAGGAGAGGTTGCTACAGTAGTAAACAACTTCCAAGACTCAAATATAAAACAAAGTGCAAAAGTAAAAACATGGGTTGTCTCCCATAAGCGCTTTTCTTTAACGCCTTTCAGCTAGGCGCAGAAAGTGTATATCAAGTGTTGTCGAGAGATGAAGCATCAACATCATAAGCTCCCCCATCCGTAGTGGTACTAAGGGCTTTGTCAATTTTAGGCCTATAATAATATTTTTTTGGTTTAGGCACTTTAGAGACATACATAAACTTTTGCTCCTTACCCACATAAGCTTTCTCCTTAAACTTAAGAGAAGAAAAAGTTGAACCCAAGATTCCCATAGCTTCTTCAAGTTCACTAATCCTATGGGTTCGATTATCATGAGTAGCACAAGTTTCTAAAACAACAATTCTCTCATTAATTCCACCTAGAGATTTATCAAGTTTATCGCTGCTATTAAGTAATATTCCCAATTTAGTCTCAATACTTGGAAGATCTTTCTCTATGGCCTCCAACTTTTTCATGACATCTTCAAGAGAGATTTCAATTTTAGCTTCATTAACAGGTGGTATTCCAACTAGACTCTCAATAATGCAACTAGCTTCTAAGGCCGGAGTGCCTAGGAAATTTCCTCCCGCAAGAGTATCAAGAACATACCTATTCCAACTAGAGATTCCAACATAAAAGTTCCTAAGTAGTATAATAGTGGAGTGTTTCTTAATGCACCTATGATGAGCATCGCTAATTCTATACCAAGCATCTTTAAAACTTTCTCCCCTTGTTGCTTAAAGGAACGAACTTCAACTTCCGGATTACTCATTTTTAGCAGTAGTAAATAAAGCAAACTAGATAAAATAAATGCAAGTAACTAATTTTTTTGTGTTTTTGATATAGAGAACGAGACAGTAAATAAAGTAAAAGTAGCAACTAATTTTTTTTGTGTTTTGTTTTAGTGCAGCAATCAAAGTAGTAAATAAAATAAAGCAAGACAAAAACAAAGTAAAGAGATTGGATTGTGGAGACTCCCCTTGCAGCGTGTCTTGATCTCCCCGGCAACGGCGCTAGAAAAAGAGCTTGATTGCGCGTAGTTAACACGTCCGTTGGGAACCCCAAGAGGAAGGTGTGATGCGTACAGCGGCAAGTTTTCCCTCAGTAAGAAACCAAGGTTTATCGAACCAGTAGGAGCCAAGAAGCACGTTGAAGGTTGATGGCGGCGGGATGTAGTGCGGCGCAACACCAGGGATTCCGCGCCAACGTGGAACCTCGCACAACACAACCAAAGTACTTTGCCCCAACGAAACAGATGAGGTTGTCAATCTCACCGGCTTGCCGTAACAAAGGATTAGATGTATAGTGTGGATGATGATTGTTTGCGAAAAACGAGTAGAACAATTATTGCGATGAGATTGTATTCAATGTAAAAGAATGGACCGGGGTCCACAGCTCACTAGAGGTGTCTCTCCCATAAGATAAATAGCATGTTGGGTGAACAAATTACAGCTTGGGCAATTGACAAATAGAGAGGGCATGACCATGCACATACATGATATGATGAGTATAGTGAGATTTAATTGGGCATTACGACAAAGTACATAGACCGCTATCCAAACATGCATCTATGCCTAAAAAGTCCACCTTCGAGTTATCATCCGAACCCCTTCCAGTATTAAGTTGCAAATAACAGTACAATTGCATTAAGTATGGTGCGTAATGTAATCAATAACTACATCCTCGGACATAGCATCAATGTTTTATCCCTAGTGGCAACAACACATCCACAACCTTAGAACTTTCCGTCATCGTCCCGCATTTAATGGAGGCATGAACCCACTATCGAGCATAAATACTCCCTCTTGGAGTTAAGAGTAAAAACTTGGACAGAGCCTCTACTAATAACGGAGAGCATGCAAGATCATAAACAACACATAGGTAATAGATTGATAATCAACATAACATAGTATTCTCTATCCATCGGATCCCGACAAACACAACATATAGCATTACAGATAGATGATCTTGATCATGTTAGGCAGCTCACAAGATCCGACAATGAAGCACATAAGGAGAAGACGACCATCTAGCTACTGCTATGGACCCATAGTCCAGGGGTGAACTACTCACTCATCGATCCGGAGGCGATCATGGCGATGAAGAGACCTCCGGGAGATGATTCCCCTCTCCGGCAGGGTGCCGGAGGCGATCTCCTGAATCCCCCGAGATGGGATTGGCGGCGGCGGCGTCTCTGGAAGGTTTTCCGTATCGTGGCTCTCGGTACTGGGGGTTTCGTGACGGAGGCTTTAAGTAGGCGGAAGGGCGGAGTCGGGAGAGTCACTGGGGCCCCACACGCTAGGGCCGCGCGGGCCCCCTCTAGGCCGCGCCGCCCTAGTGTGGCTGCGCCCCGTGGCCCCACTTCGTCTCCCCTCCGGTCTTCTGGAAGCTTCGTGTAAAAATAGGCCCCTGGGCGTTGATTTCGTCCAATTCCGAGAATATTTCCTTACTAGGATTTCTGAAACCAAAAACAGCAGAAAACAAAGAATCGGCTCTTCGGCATCTCGTTAATAGGTTAGTGCCAGAAAATGCATAAATATGACATAAAGTATGCATAAAACATGTAGATATCATCAATAATATGGCATGGAACATAATAAATTATCGATACGTCAAAGACGTATCAGTGGTTATAAAGATGGGATTAAGTATTCGGAAAGTGTGAGTTGAGGCATATGGATCAAGAGTGGGATTTGTCCATCCCGATGACGGATAGATATACTCTGGGCCCTCTTGGTGGAATGTCGTCTGATTAGCTTGCAAGCATGTGACTAGGTCACAAGAGATGACATACCACGGTACGAGTAAAGAGTACTTTTCGGTAACAAGGTTGAACTAGGTATGGAGATACCGATGATCGAACCTCGGACAAGTAAAGTATCGCGTGACAAAGGGAATCAGTATCGATGTAAATGGTTCAATCGATCACTAAGTTATCGTTGAATGTGTGGGAGCCATTATGGATATCCATATCCCGCTATTGGTTATTGGTCGGAGAGGAGTCTTGACCATGTCTGCATAGTTCACGAACCGTAGGGTGACACACTTAAGGTTTGATGTCGTTTTAAGTAGATATGGAATATGGAATGGAGTTCGAATGTTGTTCGGAGTCTAGGATGGGATCCAGGACATCACGAGGAGTTCCGGAATGGTCCGGAGAATAAGATTCATATATAGGAAGTCACTTTCCAAGTTTGCAAATGATCCGGTGCATTTATGGAAGGCGCTAGAATATTCTAGAACCTTCCGAAGAAATCACCATGGAAGGTGGAGTCCCGGATGGACTCCACCAACCCTAACCAGCCAACCAAGAGGGAAGGTGGAGTCCATGGTGGACTCCACCACCTTGGTCGGCCAAGGAAGAAGGAAAGGGGGGAGTCCCACTCCCCCTAGGTTTCACCCTTTGGTAAGTTTTTGAGTTGGACTCTTATTCGAATCTTTGGTCTGACCCTTGGGGTTCCACCTATATAATGAGGGAGAGAGGGAGGGGGCCGGCCACCACACCAGCCGCACCACCCAAGGGCACCAAGGCCGGCGCCCCAAGTGCCCCCTCTCCCCAAACCCTAACCACCTCCCTCCTCCTGATTCTCCCGTAGTGCTTAGGCAAAGCCCTGCCGGAGATCTCCACCACCACCGACACCACGCCGTCGTGCTATCGGGATTCCGAGAAGGATCTACTATATCCGCTGCCCGCTGGAACGGGGAGAAGGACGTCATCATCAACACCGAACATGTTACCGAGTATGGAGGTGCTGCCCGATTGTGGCACCGTCAATATCTTCTACGCGCTTTTGAAAGCGGCAAGTGATCGACTACATCAACCACGAGATCTAATCTCTTAGGCTTTGGAATCTTCGAGGGTTAGTCTCACATACATCTCGTTGCTACCATCTACTAGATTAGATCTTGGCTTGTTATTCGTTCTTGCAGTAGGAAATTTTTTGTTTTCTATGCTACGAATCCATACAGTGGTATCAGAGCCGTGTCTATGCATAGATTGGTTGCACGAGTAGAACACAATGGTTTTTATGGGCGTTGATGCTTTGTTGTTTTTAGTTAGTGTACTTTGCATCTTGCGGGATGGTGGGATGAAGCGGCCCGGGCTAACTTTACATGACCGCGTTCATGAGACTTGCTCCACGCTCGACATGCAACTTGTATTGCATAAGTGGCTTTGCGGGTGTCTGTCTCTCTCACCATAGTGAAGATTCAATCTACTCTTTCTATTGACAACACTAGTATCACCGTTGTGGTTCATGTTCGTAGGTAGACTAGATCTTACTCGAAAACCCTAAACCACGTAAAATATGCAAACCAAATTAGAGGCGTCTAACTTGTTTTTGCAGGGTTTGGTGATGTGATATGGGAATATGTATGAGATGATCATTATTGTATTGTGACAACCGGCAGGAACCTTATGGTTGTCTTTATATTTCATGTAGTAGTATTATTTCGAAGTAGTTGTAATAGTTGCTACATGTGGTGAACAACCATGAAGACGGCGCCATGGACCTTGACGCACCGCCGACGATGATGGAGATCATGCTTGTGTGTTTTGGAGATGGAGATCAAAAGCACAAGAAGAAAGGCCATATCATATCACATATTATGAATTGCATGTGATGTTAATCCTTTATGCATCTTATCTTGCTTAGATCGCGACAGTAGCATTATAAGATGATCCCTCACATTAATATCAAGATAATAAAGTGTTCTCCCCTCGTATGCACCGTTGCTACACTTCGTCGTCTTGAAGCATCTCGTGATGATCGGATGTGATAGATTCTACGTTCACATACAACGGGTGTAAGCCATGTTGCACACGCGGAAATACTTGGGTTTGCTTGACGAGCCTAGCATGTACAGACATGGCCTCGGAACACAGGAAACCGAAAAGTTGAACACGAGTCATATGGATGATATGATCAACATGTTGATATTCACCATTGAAGCTACATCATCTCACGTGATGATCGGTTTTGGTGTAGTGGATATGGATCGTGTGCCACTAAACAACTATGAGGGATGTTGTATTAAGTGGGAGTTCATTAGTAATTAGATTAAAACATGAACTAATTATCATGAACATAGTCTCGAATAGTATTTTGAATTAAATTTGTAGAATTGGCATCCGTTATCTACCATGCGCTAGTCTTATAATTGAGATAGAAATACTGTTAAGTCTGACAAGAAACTTTACGGACTGGTACCGTATTGTTAAAGAATCAAGAAATGATTAAGTCCTATAACAAACTTTTGGTAATCCTCAAATTGCTGATTCGAAAAACAATGGTTTCAATTAGTATCTAAATTATCTTGTCTCCGTAAAACTTGATGTTCAAATCCGTTTGAAAAGTAAGGAGCTGAAAAGTTTGTTTTCAGAAATAAGAAAGGTATGAGATATATGTGATATCTAAGACCTTATTGCAAGATGATAGAATATAATCTAGTGAGACTACATAAACTCATAAGTTTTATGGGAATGTACGAAGGTTGAAGACACCAGGCATCCCAATCCTCCAACTAGTTGGGCACTAACGATATTCGCATATCCATGAAGTGATCGTCCTTAGTATGCACCGTTGCTAAGACTCGTCGTTTCGAAGCATCACGTGATGATCGGGTGTTATAGATTCTACGTGCGCATACAACGGGTGCAAGCCAGACTTGCACATAAGAGTACTAAGGTTAAACTTTACGAGCCTAGCATGTACAAACATGGTCTCAGAAAGTCGTCATGATTTGATGGATAAAAATTATGAATGAAATTGTTCATCACATTAAAGGTTACTAATAGTGAAATCTGGAACACTTGTCATGGATGATCAACTTCAAAGTAAGAACCTCAAGGTTATTAGTATTTGACCAATGGACCTAGAAGTTATTGAAGGTGAAGTGTTTTCTAAGAATGAGGAAAGCTAAAAGAGAAACTACAAAAGATTTTGGCAGAAAGAAAGAAAAGACTAGAAAGTCTAGCTCAGGTGTATATAGATTATATACATGTTATGAATGTATTCCTTGTTTGGTCACACAATGAAATTCTTGGGTATAAGTACCATATTGGTTGGTATGAGATGTCATACAACACAACGCAATACAAGAATACAATGGCCTAAGTGACTGATAAGGAATGTGGTAATAATGCACGTCTGGACAAAATAAAGTGTTATTATGTTCGTCGTTGGCATTCTACCTAGCCCTTCAGATATATAATAAAGAACTTAATAATTGTTAGTTAGCTCTAGTCAAATAAAAACAATGAGTTGTTCAAAGTTATGACCGTACTCCATGTACGATGGATAAGTTATTATAAATCTAAATGGTGAAACACACATGCACAACACTGACGCTAAAATGCCATAAGGCAAATGATTTGAATTCCACTTATTTGTGGAACCGCCATTTAGGTCATGTTAGAAAGGAACGCATGAAGAAACTCCATGCAAATGGATTTTTGGAATCATTTGATTTTTGAATCGTTTGGTGCTTGCAAATCTCTTCTAAAGAGAATGACTGAAATACCGTTCATAGGCCAAGAGTTGAACAGGAAACTAACTTAGTGGAAACATACATGATGATGTATGTGGTTCACTAGGCATAGTTGTGTGCGGGAGATTCTTCTACTTCAAAAACTTCCAACAATGAATTGAGTATATATATGTGGATATATTTATTCGATAAGGAAGAAGTTTGAAACATTTGAATAGATTCAAATAAATTTCAGCATGAAGTGGAAATCATCATAATAGAAAAGTCAAATATCTATGATTGGATCATGGTGGAAATATTTGAATTATGAGTTCTAGCAAACATCTAAAAGAGTTATGAAATTGTTCTACAACTCACGTTTCTTGGAGTATCATAGTGATGATGGAGAATCCGAGATACGTATCCAAACCTTGTTGGATTAATGATGAGATAAAATAAAATGACGCCATTATATTTTTGTGGATTATGCTTTAGAGACTATCGCTTTTACACTAAATAGAGCATCATCATAATCCGTTGAAATGACACCATACGAGTTATGGCATGGGTATAAACCCTAATAGTCTTTTCTTAAATTTTGGTATGCATAGCATAAGTAAATAAGTTTACAACCAAAATTGGATGAATGTCTTTGTTGGTTATCCCAGAGAATTGATTGGGAATTCTTTCCACTATGGAGACAAAGACAAAAGTGTTTGTCGATGTTTCTTACTTATTTCCAAGAAATTGTTTCTAGCGAAGTATTTGAGTGGAAGGACAATGGAACTTGATAAGGTTTATGAACCTGCGCATGATGATTAGAGTAGCGTAGCATCGGAAATGGTTCCGGAAGCGGCCACGAAGATCATAGCTCCCATGTCTTAAAAGAGTTATAGTCATGGAGATCGAAGTATCCATTGAACCTTGTAGATATGGGTTACTTTGTGATCAAATAAATGATTTGTGAACAAAGGATTGATTTTGAACAATGATAAACCAACTACATACAAAGAAGTTATGATGGGCCCTGACTCCGTTAAAATGGCTATGCGCCATGAAATCCAATATAGGTAAATATTTTTTGAAAGTAAATGGATCTATTAAATTGATGGACTTGGATGCAATATCCTTGAAGAAGCTCGACTTGTCGAAAAGTTGTTTACGACAAAGTTCAAAGAGTTGACTACGATAAGATAAGATCTTCCGTAGCAATGCTTATAGTCTATATGGATTATTCTAGTAGCCACTACATATTTCTTTTATGAGATATGTTAGTAGGATGGCAGAAATACATACCTTCCAGAAGTGTGTATTAAGGATGTATACTAGATACAACCAAGAGTTTTGCTGGTCCGTGGAATACTAGATATGTATACAAACTTCAATTGGATGAAGTGAGTATCGGAGTTGAAATCTTCACCGGATGAAATAGTCAAAGAGTTTTTAATTTCATCAGAAACGATGAAGATGCTTGCATTTGCAAGAAATTAAGTGGGAGCACTGAGACATATTTATATTATATGTGGATGACATATCATTGATTATAAATGATGTAATTATGTACTTGATGTGAATAAAAGGTTTCATTGAGAATTAACTTTAATGAAAGGATATTGACTAAAACATATTTAGCGTCAAGATCTATGAAGATAGATTGAATCGCATAGTAAGTTTAAGTTAAAGTACATAGAATGAATATTGAAATAGTTCAATACGCAAATATCAAGAAGGGGTTCCTTTCCATGTGAAGGTTGAACAAGACTTGAGTGTATTTGACACTCAATGAGTAAAAACACATGAGTGATTTTAGATCACGAATAATATGTACAAAATCAGATATCTGATACGTCCAAAACGTATCTACTTTCCCGAACACTTTTGCTATTGTTTTGCCTCTAATTTGTGTATTTTGGATGCAACTAACACGGACTAACGCTGTTTTCAGCAGAACTGTTCTGGTGTCTCGTTTTTGTGCAGAAATCCAACTTTCAAGAAAAACCTCGGGATTTTGACGAAAGGGCCTATTTTCCCAGAATAATGACGGAGCCAGAAGGGCAATTGAAGTGGAGGCCCGAGGGCCCCACACTACATGGCGGCGCGGCCTAGGGGGCCCGCGCGGCCATGTAGTGTGGCCCCCTCGGTCGGCCTCCGACGCCCCCTTCGGACTACTTATTCGCCTCGACCTAAAAACGCACGGAGAGAAGTCGAAGTCGCCGTAAACCCTCCAGAACGCCGCCACATCGCGAAACTCCATCGCGGGAGCCAGAAGTCTCCGTTCTGGCACTCCGCCGGGACGGGGAATTGGAGGAGATCATCACCGCCATCACCGCCAACGCCTCTCCATCAACCAGCCATGTTTCCCCCATCCATGTGTGAGTAATTCCCCCGCTGTAGGCCGAAGGGGATGGTAGGGATTGGATGAGATTGGTCATGTAATAGCATAAGATTGTTAGGGCATAGTGCCTAGTGTCCGTAGATGGTACTTTTATGATATTGTTGCAACTTGTTATGCTTAATGCTTGTCACTAGGGCCCGAGTGCCATGATCTCAGATCTGAACATGTTATTGATTCATGAAGATATTCGTTGTTTATGATCTTACCTCGCAAGTTGTATACACATGTCGCCGTCCGGAACCAATGGCCCCGAAGTGACAAGAATCGGGACAACCGGAGGGGATGGCAGTGATGTGAGGATCACATGTGTTCACGGAGTGTTAATGCTTTGCTCCGGTACTCTATTAAAAGGAGTAATATCCAGTAGTTTCCCTTGAGGCCCGGCTGCCACCGGCTGGTAGGACAAAAGATGTTGTGCAAGTTTCTCATTGCGAGCACGTACGACTATAATTGGAACACATGCCTATTGATTGATTAGTACTTGGATACCGTTTTATTATTATCCGCAAATGCCCCGCTATGATTGTTACATGAGTTTCTCTCATCCATGCAACGCCCGTCATCCGTCCCCGTGCCTACGGTATTTTAATCCTGCTGTTTACTATAATCATTACTGCTGTCTTTGTTACTCTGCTCGCTGTTATTTCACTACTCGTCGCTACTATAAAACTGTTACTACTCGATAAACTCTTGCGAGCAAGTCTGTTTCCAGTGCAATCGAATTGACAACTCCGTTGTTAAGGCTTCCAAGTGTTCTTTGTCTCCCCTTGTGTCGAATCAATAAATTGGGTAATACTTCCCTCGAAGACTCGTTGCGATCCCCTATACTTGTGGGTCATCAAGACTATTTTCCGGCGCCGTTGCCGGGGAGCATAGCTTTATTTGGAAGTTCACTTGGATTAATATTGTTCGCTGCAAATTCTCCATCATGGGTAAACCTCGCGATACTAAGATCGCCATATTACCATCCACTACAAGAAAAGGTACAATTCTGAGTACCTCCGCTACACTTGATTCACCATCTGTGATTGATAAACTTGTTTCACCGCCACATGCTTCACATGCGGGTACTTCTGCTGAATCTGAACACTCTCATAATACTGATAATATTTCTGCTGTGCTTGATGATAGTGGTTCATTGGGGACTTTTCTAGATGCTTCCATTGCTAGGTCTAGACAAATTGAAAATGCTGAAATTCCTGATGTTACTACACCTGTTAATTCACATGAACTTGAATACTCTAGTGATGATCTTGATGAAGATTATGTGGAACTTGATGATGATTTTATTGAAAAATGCCATGCTACTACTGATGCAAGAAAAATTAAAAAGTTGCTTGCGTAACACACCGTTAGATATAAACTGTCTCCCGATCCTAAATTTGCCACATCTCCTATAAACATTAGGGATAAAGATTATGATTTTTCTCTTGATCTATCTCATATAGCTATTGTTGAGAAAACACCTTTTTGTGGTACCGAAAAAGAAAGTGCTCGTTGAACACATGACCGAGTTATCTACTTTGAGTAGCTTGTTTTCTCGATGATGTTAAGAAGCGTACCTACTTTGTTGCTAAAATCTTTCCATTCTCATTAAAGGATGACGCTAAAATTTGGTATAATAGTTTGCCACCTAGCTCTATTAAAAGTCCAAAAGAATTGCTTGTCGTTTTCTTTCGGAAATACTTTCCTCGCTAGTGCTCAACATGCTGCTTTGCGGAGAGTTTATAATTTTGATCGGGGAGATGAAGAGAAATTGCTCCGAGGCTTGGGCGAGATTTTGCTCTCTTATTAGAGCTTTGCCCGACCATGATTTAGAAAAGCATGATTTACTTGATATATTTTATAGTGGACTAACCATTGAGTCTAGGGCATACCCGGATAGTTGTGCTCGGTTGTGTTTTCGGAAAAGAACTCCGGACGACGCTCGAAGAATTATTGGCTAAAATAAGCCGGAATTATGATGATTGGAATACGCCTGAACCAACTCCAACGCCAATAGTGAAGAAGAGGGGTTTAATTAAATTGAATGATGAAGATATGAGGGAAGCCAAGAAGTCTCTCAAGGAGAAAGGTATTAAATCCGAAGATGTGAAGAATCTACCTCCTATAGAAGATATATGTGAGATAATTCCCCCTTCATCCATGATTGAGGTAAACTCCCTTCAACGCTTTACTAGGGAAGATATTATGTATTCGAAACCTCCTGCACAATGCTTAGATGAGTTTGATAATTATATTGTTAAGCAAGAAAATTTTAATATGAGAGTAGAGAATCATTTAATGGAAAATTCTCAAGCTATTAGTCAATTGCATGATATTGTGGAGAGAACCTCCAATGATGTTAAGATGCTTGTCAAACATTTTCAAATGATTCAGACTCAAATTGATCAACTCACTAAAGTGCAAAATGACTTGTTAGGGAATAATTCTAAAGAGAAACATGCTTATGAAGTAACAACTAGAGGTGGTGTCTCTACCCAGGATCCTCTATATCCCGAAGGGCATCCCAAAAGAATTGAACAAGATTCTCAACGCATTGAACCTAGTGCTCATTCTAAGAAGAAAAAGAAAAAGAAACATAAAAATGTTGTAGAATCCTCTGAACCTGTTAATGATCCTAATAGTATTTCTATTTCTGATGCTGAAACTGAAAGTGGCAATGAACATGATAATGATAAAGATACTGATAAGAATGATACTCCTGATAAAGAAGAGGTTGAAGAAGAGCCTGAAAAGCATGGTAAAAATAAAAAGTATACTAAAGAAGATTTTATTACTGAGAAACATGGTAATGAAAGAGAACCTTGGGTGCAAAAGCCAATGCCTTTTCCTGCTAAGAAACTAAAATCAAAGGAAGAAGAACACTATAATAAATTCTGTGATTGGATGAAACCTTTATTCTTGCAAATTCCTTTGACTGAATGCTATTAAATTGCCTCCTTATTCAAAGTATATGAAAGATATTGTTACTAACAAAAGGAAAATCCCCAATGAGGAAATTTCCACTATGCTTGCTAATTACTCTTTCAATGGCAAAATTCCAAAGAAGTTGGGCGACCCGTGTATACCTACTATTCCTTGTTCTATTAAGAATAATTATGTTAAAACTGCTCTATGTGACTTGGGAGCCGGTGTTAGTGTTATGCCTTTTTCTCTTTATAAGAGACTTTACTTAGATAAGTTGATACCTACCGATA
The DNA here is from genome assembly GCF_022539505.1 of Lolium rigidum. Lineage (NCBI taxonomy): Eukaryota > Viridiplantae > Streptophyta > Magnoliopsida > Poales > Poaceae > Lolium > Lolium rigidum. The sequence continues at coordinate 62,278,370 of NC_061513.1, read as the reverse complement.
TATCTTTGCAAATGGCTGATAAATCTACCTGCTATTCCTGTTGGTATATGTGAGAATGTCCCTCGTTCAAGTTACTACTAACTCGCTTGATATTAACCGATTTTGTTGTGTTGGAAATGCCCGAAGATGATAATATGTCTATTATTCTTGGGAGACCTTTTCTTAACACCGCGAGGGCTGTTATTGATTGCAATAAAGGAAAGGTTACTTTCAATGTTGATAATAAGGAACACACCGTCTATTTCCCCAAGAGGATTGAAAAAGCGTGCGGAGTTAATACTATCTCTCATGTGAGAACTATCAAAGTGGGAACCATCGATTGTCCTATATATGAGCCTAAAGAAGAATATCAAACTCTTGTTATTGGATCCATATCAATACAATTCAAGGTAACATGATTGATTTGAGGTTTATTTCTTCATATGCTATATAAAATTTATTTGGTGGCAAGACTTGATCAACCTTGTTAACAAATACCTTTTATATGCATAGAGGAGGTAAACAACATCTCTTTCTTCCTCCACTTGCTTTAGTTGCTGTAGCATTTTTAATTTGCAAAGTTTCTTAGTTGATTTGAGATTTCAAAAATTTTCCTGGCCGGTAATAATAAACTTAATACCCAGTAAAATGTGCATTTTTCAAAGTTTTCAAAAATTCGCGAAAATTATACCGTTGGTCCTATTTTTCGACGAGGCACTCGGGAGCACCGGAGGATGACCTGTGGGGCACCGGAGGGCGCCACACCACCGGCCGGCGCGGCCAAGGAGGTGGCCGCGCCACCATGTGGTGTGGGCTCCCTCTCGCCCCACTTTGTCATCTCTTTCTCCCAAGACCTTCTCTCTCCCGAAAAAACTCGTACCAAGTTCATCTCTCTCGCGTTTTTGCTCCGGAGCTCCAGATTTCTCGATCTCTTTGCTCAGCCCAGATTTCGTCCGAAATTTGGCACATTTGCTCTTCGGTATGTGACTCCTCCACCCATCCAAGTAGAATTTCGTTTGGTTGAGTATATCTTGAATATTTTGCTGCTGTGGGTAACATGTTTAGTGAGCTTGCATGCTTGTTCTAAGTGGTAGAAACTAGTTTTGATGCATGATTAGTACTCTAGCAAGTTCCTATGGTAGTTTCCCTCAATTTTATGTCACCAAATCAAATTTTTATATTGGTTGTTGAAATTTCAGAAAATGAAGAAGTTCAAATTTGGAGAATTGTTCAAGAAGGGAACAACCAGCACCGGGAGGCCTTCTAGGTCCTCCACCCAAATTAGGCGGTCGTACAACGAGGACATCCTCGCGCCTAGCTTCGCGCCCGAAGAGGACAACGGGCCTCCTAATGCTTCTACTTTTCCATGCTATGATTTTCTAAGGAATGCAGGAATATTGGAGGACTTCTTAACACTTGTCAACAGGGCAGGGTTAACCACCTATATGGGCGATGAAAGGGAGCAATACTACTTGCTCACCAAGACCTTCGTCGAGAGTTTCCAGCTCAACAACAAACAATATGAGCCAACGGTTGCGTTCGGGATCTATGGTAATACTCGTGACTATGCCATTGAAGGATTTTTGTTGTGCCTTGGATATTGCCCCTGTAGGTACAGCAAGTAGGATTGATGACAACCCCGGGACTTGCTGGAGCTCTACCGAGGGATTACCGATGATGATTGTCGCACCATTCAGCGGGGCAAGATAAGGAACATTCAACTCCCCGCCATTAAATATTTTGCATACTACATTGCTACTAGCATTCTTGGTAGGGAGAACACTAGTAATATCTCTAGCTACCATCTTGCTTTCTTGAACATTGCACTTACTGGACAAACATCCTATCACCTTGGTGCTCTTATTGCTCGCCGCTCGTCTACCAGGGGGCCTATTTTGGAGGAACCATTGCACTCGCGTGTTTTAACATTTCTTAATCTTCCTATTGATCCTAATGATGCGCCATTGGCCCCTAGGAGACTCGATATTACTGCTATGAAGAGTCATCATTTTGTTACAACTGACTCTACTTTAGATAATATGGTATATAGAATGTTGTTTTCTGACGGGGAGGAGAAGGAAATCCCTCTTCCCCAACCTGGTTTGTTAAGTATTGACAGGCAATCATGGTCGTGCACTAAGGAGGAGGTGGATGAGCATATGAAGATACAAGAGTTCCACCAGCAACATGACTCCGAGGACGTCGGGACCTCCTACGACCACACCGTCACATATCCGGGTGCTTCTTCTAGCACATACCCGGAATACGACCCATCTTCATATTACGGAGATACTACTTCATGGGATCGATGGGATTGAACTCCACTTAGGCCAAAAGCCTAAGCTTGGGGGAGGTATACCGGCATCACTCATTCTTTGCATATTATGATTGCTGGATACTTGTATATACTTGTTTAGTCTCTTTGAGTGGTTTTCTAATGAGAGGAAGATGATATTTGGGGAAGTGCTGCCTGAAAACAGATTCTGGGCTGTTACCGTAAAAATTCGTGTGCCCAGCCAGAACGATATTTTGAGTTGCAAATTTTTGTGCATGTTCCCCAGGTTGTTATCTAACTTTCATTAGTTGAACACTTTTTGAACTGAGCAACGTAAGATTTTTGTAAAAATCGATTTCTGTACTGCTGTCAGGTTTTGGCAGACTTCTGCCATCTTGCTTTTCTGTGTTTCTTTTAGTTTGTTATTTCTTGTTTCCGCTTTGTTTCTTTCCCAAAACACAAAAAGACCAAAAATATTTCTGTTGTTTCTCTTCACCATTCGCTTATTTTGGTTTCTTGCATTTGTTTTGCTTTATTTGCTATTGCTAGTTTGCTATAAGAAAACCCAAAAAGATTTTGCTTTGTTTGCTTGTTTCCTTTTGTTCTTGTTCTCAAATTCGAAAACACCAAAAATATTTGCTGTTCTTCTTTGGTTTGTAAAGTTCATTATGAGTTCAATGGTCTTCGGTGGCTGGAGCGTGGTTTTCATTTCATATTATCCAAGTGACACAAGTGAAAAGGCAATAATGACGATCTACGACGATCTGATTGTGGTGAGAGGCTGGTATGAACTCTATTTGTTTTCATTTTTGTACATATACTCATCCATGTGAGCATGCTTAGTTGGTTCATGTGAGGTATATGTCATTTAAGAAAGTCTAGTAGTTCATGATCTCTCATGATTAGCTCCAATTTATTAATATGGGTAGCATGTCATGGATGTTTGCTTGCATTGTTTTATTCATAAGTAAGTATGGCATTGTGGTATCCTCCTCTGAATAATTCATTTATATCGACTTGGCACATGCTCACGCATGCATATGACTGAACAAGAGTCAATTAAGCCTCAATGATTTACATTGCTTCAGAGTTCTTGTATCACTTTTATGCCTCGGTTAATTTATTTTGCCGCAAGCATGATTATGACAAGTCATCGCTCTCTTGATTTGTCGCTCCCTAGTCTTTTGCTAGCCTTCACTTGTACTGAGCGGGAACGCTGCTCGTGCCTCCAAACACATGAAAACCAAGTTATTCCAGAGTGTCCACCATAAATACCTATGCATGGCATTTCAAACCATTCCAAGTAAATTCTCATGCGCTACCTTTAAAACCTTCAAAATGCTTCTTAATTTGTGTTAATGTTTCATAGCTCATGAGGAAGTATGTGGTGTTTAGCTTTCAACCTTGTCATTTACTTTTGACGGACTCTCATATGGAATAGTGGCACATCCGCTTATCCAATAATTTTGCAAAAAGAGCCGGCAATGGGATTCCCAGTCCCGAATTAATTAACTTAAATAGACACTCCTCCATGGTTTGTGATTGTTGGACGGCACCCGAAGGATTCGGTTAGCCATGGCTTGTGTAAGCAAAGGTTGGGGGGAGTGTCATCATCATAATAAAACTAAAATAAAAAGGCACTCCTTCATGGTATGTGATTGTTGGCAGTCACCCGAGGATTCGGTTAGCCATGGTTTGTGTAAGAAAGGTTGGAAGGAGTGCCACATAAAATTGCAAATAATTCATGGGAGCCGCTCTTGAAAGTCCGGTTGGCGAGGTAGTTGGTGTACCCATTACCATTCGTTGACAACAACAAACACCTCTCAAAATAATTTTACTCCTACTTTACAAATGAAAAGCTCTAGCGCATGTTAATCCCTGCTTCCCTCTGCGAAGGGTCAATCTTTTGCTTTTATGTTGTGTCTCCATTATTTCTTTGAGCACTTTCTTGAGAGCACAACTTTCATTCTTAGTATAATATGCTTGTCTCAAAATATGATTGATTGTGGTATAACTTTGATGCTCTTATCTTTGACAATCACTACTTCTAGTCTTTCTATGAACTTCAAAGGTGCCCGGGCATTTATGTTTTGCCAATCAAATACGAGCAAGCGAGATACCACTTTATCATACTCTCTTATGAACATTGCAATCCTGCTTATATACATGATTCATGATGCTTATTATTAATTGTTGGTACTTCTTCATGATTGACATAGTCGTTAGATGATCTTATTTGCATGTATCTTATTATGAATCTGCTCAAGTATTAGCCATATCATGAGAATATATACATCATATGAGCAAATGTGTTCGTGAAAGTTCTTTTATCGCTCGATTGTTAACCGAATTGCTTGAGGACAAGCAATAAGCTAAGCTTGGGGGAGTTGATACGTCCAAAACGTATCTACTTTCCCGAACACTTTTGCTATTGTTTTGCCTCTAATTTGTGTATTTTGGATGCAACTAACACGGACTAACGCTGTTTTCAGCAGAACCGTTCGTGTGTCTCGTTTTTGTGCGGAAATCCAACTTTCAGGAAAACCTCGGGATTTTGACGAAAGGGCCTATTTTCCCGGAATAATGACGGAGCCGGAAGGGCAATTGAAGTGGAGGCCCGAGGGCCCCACACTACATGGCGGCGCGGCCTAGGGGGGCCCGCGCGGCCATGTAGTGTGGCCCCTCGGCCGGCCTCCGACGCCCCCTTCGGACTACTTATTCGCCTCGACCTAAAAACGCACCGGAGAGAAGTCGAAGTCGCCGGAAACCCTCCGGAACGCCGCCACATCGCGAAACTCCGTCGCGGGAGCCGAAGTCTCCGTTCTGGCACTCCGCCGGGACGGGGAATTGGAGGAGATCATCACCGCCATCACCGCCAACGCCTCTCCATCAACCAGCCATGTTTCCCCCATCCATGTGTGAGTAATTCCCCCGCTGTAGGCCGAAGGGGATGGTAGGGATTGGATGAGATTGGTCATGTAATAGCATAAGATTGTTAGGGCATAGTGCCTAGTGTCCGTAGATGGTACTTTTATGATATTGTTGCAACTTGTTATGCTTAATGCTTGTCACTAGGGCCCGAGTGCCATGATCTCGGATCTGAACATGTTATTGATTCATGAAGATATTCGTTGTTTATGATCTTACCCGCAAGTTGTATACACATGTCGCTGTCCGGAACCAATGGCCCCGAAGTGACAAGAATCGGGACAACCGGAGGGGATGGCGATGATGTGAGGATCACATGTGTTCACGGAGTGTTAATGCTTTGCTCCGGTACTCTATTAAAAGGAGTACCTTAATATCCAGATAGTTTCCCTTGAGGCCCTGCTGCCACCGACTGGTAGGACAAAAGATGTTGTGCAAGTTTCTCATTGCGAGCACGTACGACTATAATTGGAACACATGCCTATTGATTGATTAGTACTTGGATACCGTTTTATTATTATCTCGCAAATGCCCTCGCTATGATTGTTACATGAGTTTCTCTCATCCATGCAACGCCCGTCATCCGTCCCCGTGCCTACGTATTTTGATCCCGCTGTTTACTATAATCATTACTGCTGTCTTTGTTACTCTGCTGCTCGTTATTTCACTACCGTCGCTACTATAAAACTCGTATTACTCGATAAACTCTTGCGAGCAAGTCTGTTTCCAGTGCAATCGAATTGACAACTCCGTTGTTAAGGCTTCCAAGTGTTCTTTGTCTCCCCTTGTGTCGAATCAATAAATTGGGTAATACTTCCCTCGAAGACTGTTGCGATCCCCTATACTTGTGGGTCATCAATATCCTGTGCTCTAAAGTGTTACGAGCATATACCAGAATGATTCATGTAATGATCATTGGACAACAGTAAGAATATTCTTGAGTACTTTCGAAGAGCCAAGGATATATATATAGTTTTGTATGAGGTAATGACAAACAAATCGATGTAAGGCGTTGCACCGATATTAGTTTGATCACATATAAAAATGAATTTCAATCTAAACTAGGCTAAGTGTTCATTAAAAGGTAGCACAATGAGCTAGAAGATGTCTATGCTAGATTTAGATGAGTTCTAAATATTGTGGCGGATTCTACAAACGAAGACATAGTATGTCATTGTTTTGACAATGACTGAGGATGTTAAAATCGAGAAGTTCTTTGAGAACTTGGTGTAGTTCCAATAGTGTCAGAACTTTGAAGCTATATTGTGTGTGACAATATTAGTGACATATTTCAGACCGCGGAATTAAGGTTCCACCAGAAGACCGAACATATACGATTAATGCCGACTCATTTGGAAAATGAGTGATGCGTGAAGACGCAAATGAATTGCTACAAACGTTTCTGAGCGGTGTCAAATTCGTTGAATGAAACCTCTCCCGTGAGCAAAACATGATAAGCACCAAAAGGCCAAGGTGTTATACCTTTACAAATGTAAACTAGATTATTGACTCTAGTGCAAGTGGGAGACTGTTGGAGATATGCCCCAGAGGCAATAATAAAGTAGTTAGTGTTATATCTTAGTGTTCATGATAAATGTTTACACTCCATGCTATAATTGTATTAACTGGAAACATTGATACATGTGTGTTGTGTAAACAACCAAAGTCCGTAGTAAGCCTCTCATTTAACTAGCTTGTTGATTAATAGATGATCATGGTTCGCTGATCAGGAACATAGGATGTTATTAATAACAATATCATATCATTAGGTGAATGATGTGATGGACACACCCATAGTAAGCATAGCATGAGATCAAGTCATTAAGTTCAACTTGCTATAAGCTTTCGATACATAGTTACCTAGTCCTTCGACCATGAGATCATGTAAATCACTTACACCGGAAGGATGCTTTGATTACATCAAACGCCATCGCATAAATGGGTGGTTATAAAGATGGGATTAAGTATTCGGAAAGTGTGAGTTGAGGCATATGGATCAAGAGTGGGATTTGTCCATCCCGATGACGGATAGATATACTCTGGGCCCTCTCGGTGGAATGTCGTCTGATTAGCTTGCAAGCATGTGACTAGTTCACAAGAGATGACATACCACGGCACGAGTAAAGAGTACTTTTCGGTAACAAGGTTGAACTAGGTATGGAGATACCGATGATCGAACCTCGGACAAGTAAAGTATCGTAGACAAAGGGAATCAGTATCGTATGTAAATGGTTCAATCGATCACTAAGTTATCGTTGAATGTGTGGGAGCCATTATGGATCTCCAGATCCCGCTATTGGTTATTGGTCGGAGAGGAGTCTCGACCATGTCTGCATAGTTCACGAATCGTAGGGTGACACACTTAAGGTTTGATGTCTTCTTAAGTAGATATGAAATATGGAATGGAGTTCGAATGTTGTTTGGAGTCTCGGATGGGATCCAGGACATCACGAGGAGTTCCGGAATGGTCCGGAGAATAAGATTCATATATTGGAAGTCACTTTCCAAGTTTGGAAATGATCCGGTGCATTTATGGAAGGCGCTAGAATATTCTAGAACCTTCTCGAAGAAATCACCATGGAAGGTGGAGTCCTGGATGGACTCCACCAACCTAACCAGCCAACCAAGAGGGAATGTGGAGTCCATGGTGGACTCCACTACCTTGGCCGGCCAAGGAAGAAGGAAAGGGGGAGTCCCACTCCCCTAGGTTTCACCCTTTGGTAAGTTTTTGAGTTGGACTCTTATTCGAATCTTTGGGCTAACCCTTGGGGTTCCACCTATATAATGAGGGAGAGAGGGAGGGGGCTGGCCACCACACCAGCCGCACCACCCAAGGGCACCAAGGCCGGCGCCCCAAGTGCCCCCTCTCCACAAACCCTAGCCACCTCCCCCTCCCGATTCTCCCGTAGTGCGTAGGCGAAGCCCTGCCGGAGATCTCCACCACCACCGACACCACACCGTCGTGCTGTCGGGATTCCGAGGAGGATCTACTACATCCGCTGCCCGCTAGAACAGGGAGAAGGACGTCATCATCAACACCGAACGTGTGACCGAGTACGGAGGTGTTGCCCGATTGTGGCACCGTCAAGATCTTCTACGCGCTTTTGAAAGCGGCAAGTGATCGACTACATCAACCACGAGATCTAATCTCGTAGGCTTTGGAATCTTCGAGGGTTAGTCTCACATACATCTCGTTGCTACCATCTACTAGATTAGATCTTGGCTTGTTATTCGTTCTTGCGGTAGGAAATTTTTTGTTTTCTATGCTACAAATCCATACAATATGTCCCGTGGTGTTAGCTGAAAGGCAGAGCCTTGCAACACTCCCCCTTGAAGCCCCATGGGCTGATGTTTGTGGACGTGCCCAATCGGGTCCCCTCCAATCCAGGGGTTCAGGAGGACTTTGACAATTCGTAAAGACCGTCAGTGGAGAAATCCGGTATTCATCGACGACTTGATTGGAGGCGACCGACAACAGCTAAATGGCGAGTTGCAAGGGAGAAGACCGCTAGGGCTGCCGGCCTTACCTCCTTTGTTCTAATAGGATATGACACGGGAGAGGTTCATCTCCACCAGCCATCCACCACCCATGATGGTGACAATATCGGCTTTCTGTAATACCCCAACTTTTGCAACCTTGTTTAAGAAGAGTTTAGTGGTGTGCAAATGAGGGCCAACAAATATGTTTGCTGACTTTTAGCTAAACTAAAATTGTCTTCTTTGATGTGGTAAGTATTTCTATTTGTTAGGATTGATGAACAAGATTGTGAACCAACACAATCCGTGTGACATTGTGATCATGTCATTTCAAATACTAGTAGCTATTTGATAAAAAAACATTATCTTGGTCACTTCTTTTATTTCCATGTGATTTAACTTTTCCAAATCAAAGAGCCAAGATTTATTTTGACACAAAGATTTTCCAAGCTAAGTATTTGTAAAACATATATGGTCTATAAGTTGGTATGATCCCACTATTTTCCCAACTATGGCTTTACAAAAAAATTACAAATTGATTTCAAACACCTTTGAAAGGCCTTAAAATTAGGAGATGTTCGTGTCTCCACTATTTCCTGAAAATCTTACAAAATCCTTACTCCCTTATTTAAAACCTTTCTTAAAACCTTATATTGACATGATCATCATTGAGTAGTGATTCAAAATTGCGTCATGGAATGTTGGTTAGTTGTTTGTATTGACTTTGTTAACTATATGTGATGTGTTGGATTTCTGTGACTCTATCTGACTTTGATTCAGTTGCTTGTGTGTATCCATAATCTAAAAGTGGGCATGTGGCAAAACTTCTATAACACATTTTATTACATTTTGGCAAATGGGGATTTCCTTACAAAGTAATTTCAAACTATTTTCCAAACACAACCCCTTTCTAAATGTTTCCTTCTCTTTAAGCCATACAACTCTATTTGTTATGAAAGGAGTAATTATTTTCAAAACACAAGTTTATCAAAAATCAGAATTATGCATGTCAACGGTTATGTATACTTGAAATGGTGAACCCACAATCGTTCTAGGGTTAGTTCACTATTTATGCATTATGTATACTAGTATCATAATGCTAGTTATGCATGTCACAAGTTTATCAAAAAACCAGAGTAATATCTTTGTTGACATTTGTTGACTTGAAGTATGTATGTTCCTCCAACAATTAGTCTATGCATGTCAACGTTTAATGATCTTTCCGTGTCTCTTTATTCAAGTTCATGTAATCAATGCACATTTGATAGCCAACAATAGTTCTAGGGTTAGTTCACTACTAGAGTATTTCAAGTAGGCATAACTGTGAATCCTCTCTTTCAAGAAACACAATGAACTAGACTAACCAATTTATTGGCAGAGATAAATGATACTAGCATTATGTAAATGACTTCTTTTATTTAAGGATTTAAGTTCCTTTGATGGTTGATAGCGAGTTTATCACCATCTTCCATAAATATTCTTCATTCTAGGGGAAGATAAAAAAAATTGAGAACCGTCATGAGCTTATTTTCTTCCTTATATGGAACGGTTAGAACTTAAAATAGTAGGGAATTTATTTGTTTCATTTAAAAATCATACTTTAATTCCTATGGCAGAGCTTTTAGCTCCAGTGGTGAGAGTTGTTTTTTTCTCCTTTCTTTCCCGGTACCTCGTAAGTTCCATTCACAGGAGACTCTAATATCGGAGTGTTTGTATCAAGGTAGATATAAAACTCGTTCCCTCGGTCTTCCAGGTCCTGAATCCTGATCATGGTTAACCAAGATTCTTTATAGCTCATCCCTTGGAGTCCCAAAGTAAATTAAAGCTCCCATGGACGGCCCCACTTTTAAAGGCTCCTATCCCGCTTAAGACGAAGATTTTTCTTTGGCAGCTGCTGAGAGATCGCCTCCCCTCTGGGGTGGAGGTTCTGAAGAGGCACGGGCCGGGCGACGGGCTATGCCCACTGTGTGTTGTTCCGGAGACAACGACACACATCATGTTCTCCTGCCCCGCGGCACGCTTCCTTTGGAGCTTCTTGCTGGAGGCGCTGGGGCCTGAGTGGCAGGCCTCGGCCCTCGGGGAGTTCATCGAGGTCCGGGCGAACGTTACTGCAGTGGTACCCGTTGTGTAGACAGCGGGACAGGGAGCGCTTGGACGGCATGCTGGAGGATCTTCTTGCGGCTGCCCGTCGCATATCTACACCGTCCAGCCTCTGAGTGCACCTCTTGTGTGGGGTGATGTATCGTCTATCTCGTGTGTGTGGGCGTGTTGTGCTTGCCCCAGCAGACTCTTGATGTGGGGTGTGTGTTCTGTGTGGTGTATCTGAACTATGTATGATTGTGGTTGCTTTATTTATAAAGCGGGGCGAAAGCCTGTTTCGAGGAGTAAATTAAAGCTAGCTCGGCAATTTTTTTTTCTTTCGTCTCTTCAAGTTCCTAATGATAAGGTTGGTTCTTGAACTTAAGGAAGTGGAACTTAGTAGTCTGTCAAGGTATTCCGATTTTTTCCTTAGGTACTCGTGGGATGGCTGAGATGCGGGGGCGGTGTCCATACATGTATAGGGACGGAAGGACGAGCGAAACATTGGAATGGAGTAGGTACTAGAGAGTCACATACATGTATATAGGGATACTCATGCAAAGCCACACCGGCACCCCGCGACTGTGAAGAGGAACATACACGCCCCGGGGTGTATTTATTGGTACACAGATACTAGCACGCACGAATGCTGCATGCGTACACAATACGGCTGGTTGATCTTGTTCTCATCCGTGCTAATAGCTTAGCTAGCTTGATACTTGACGAGCGGGACGATTCGTTCCGCGTCTGTTTTATTCTTGACGCCTACCTTCTCCAGATCGGGGAACTTAGCACTGGGATCGTTAGCCCACTTGAATACGGCCACACAGATCCTATCCCATTTATTCACCTGCTTCCCCTCGACGTCGGTTATTGTCGGGTTCACCTTGTCAAACTTCTTGTCCACCGTGCCAGACACGGTGAGGAACCGCAGCCCCTCGCAGATCATGATCACCAGCTTCGCCAGCATGCTCTTGGACTCGGCTTGCGGATCGGCCAGCCGCGGCTCCTCCCACGCCTTGGAGGTGCCATGCTTGGCGAGGACATGGACGGCTCGGGCCATTTGGGCGCGGCCTAGCGTGACGGTGTCCAGCCCCTTCTGGCCGATGAGGTCCTGGTACCGGCCGCCGAAGCCAAGCCACCTGGAGCCGCTGATGAGGCGGGTGTCGCCCTCTTTGCCGAACTCCCACCACACCCCGGCCGGGGTCTTGAAGCCGACGAGGTAGAGGTTGTCCATGCGCACGGCGAGGGTGAGGGAGCTGGAGGTGGTCCTGGTGTTGCGGAGGAGGACGTAGAACCAGCGGCTGGGGACCGGCTGCTCCGGCGGCAGCACGGGCTGGACGATTCCAGGGCGCCGGTCGCTGCAGTACTTGATCACGTTCTGCCGCACTATGCGCATGAAGTCGCCGTAGTTGTTCTCCTCCACCAGGAAGGAGTCCGTGAACGCTGGTGTTGGCCCGGCCATCACCTCCTTCTTTTCTGCTAGCTGCTAGACGACTGATTTGCTGTGATGCGGATACACACGTTTGTTTATATAGTACCACAGCGGGAGTGGGTACGTATGTAATTTCATGAACACACACTGCCCACTGTGATTGGATAAGATCAGCCTTTTTTTTTTCTGATGAGTTTTTAATTAGGTAGCCACCGAAAACCCTAAAATTCCGATCGCCCTCGAGAAAAGTAACGACCGGGCAAAAAATTCAGAAAATTGCACAAGCATAGAAGACTAAATTTGACATAGTTTAAACATCTGTGAACATAGGCCAAATTCAGATTCGCCCGCTCCGCCGAGGTCAAGCTTGACCGGCGTCGAGTGATCTTGGCAGCAAGGGTGGTACCACAGGTCATACACCACATCAGCACCTAAGAGCATCTCCAGTCGCGTCCCCCAAACCGTCCCCCAAAGGGATTTGGGGCGCGCCGGACAAAAAAACGTTCCCAGCCGCGCGCCCCAAAGTCCTTTTTTGTCCGGCGCGCCTCGATACGGTGTCCGGCGTCCCGAGCCCGTCCCCGTCCCACAGGGGACGCACCGGGCACGCCGGACACAACGAAATGAGAGGCGAGGAGGCGCGGGGCCGACCCGTCGCCGGCTCGGACGCTCAACCGCCACATACGTAGCGACGGTGCAGTTGCCAGGAAGCGGAACCGTCGCATTGGCAACCGCGTCGACGACGCGCCAACCCCGCCGGAATGGAGCGCCGACTCCTCGGAAGAGCAACCGCTGCTCTCTTCGACTTCTGCGCCGCCGTTCATCCGCGCTCAATAAGACCCGTACGTACGCCGTCATTCATCCAAGCCTCCATCCGACACCTCCAGCGACGATGAGCTACATCTCCCGGCTCCCGTCCGACACCTCCGGCGAGGGAAAGCCTGCCGGCTGGCGCCATTGGTGGGACAAAGCCGGGACGCCGAGCAGCGGCGGCGATTCCCCGCCGCCAGTTGACAGCGAGGAGGAATGGCTGGGCTGGGAGGAGGAGGAAGAAGAGAGCGAGGCCGCGGCGGCGGCGGTGGCCCGTGCGAAGGCGAAGGCGGCCAAGGCGAAGGCTGCCAAGGCCAAGGCCGCCAAGGCCAAGGCCGCCAAGGCCAAGGCCAAGGCCAAGGCCAAGGCGCAGCCGACGAGCACCGGCGACGACGACGCGTCGAGCGCCGACACCGCCTCTTCGGAAGAGGTGACGAGCAGGAAGCGCCACCGCGATGACGACGACGAGGCGGGGCCATCAGCGAAGAAGAAGAAGTAGATAGTTTATATGTATTTAATTATATTTTTTCGAAGTTTTATATATAATTTGTTTATGTTCAACCGATTTGAATATTATTAAATAGTTTCTTTCTAGCCAAAAAAAATACTTTTAATGTTTGGGGGCGGCGTTTGGGGGACGCGGCTGGGGAGCGACGTCCACCAAACGCGGTACGAACAAAACCCCCAAACGCTCGATCCGGCGCGGTTTGGGGGACGGTTTGGGGGACGCGACTAGAGATGCTCTAAGGCCACCATATTCTCTTTCACTTCTCAATTATCAGCCCATCTTTTCCACTAAGTGTATCCCTTTTGTTGCACTTATTCTTCTCTTCTTTGGCTTTCCCTACCTGAGTTCCAAACATCGTAAAGGTCATAGAGCCATGTCACTGGCGTACAATTTAGTTAAGAATATTGTTTTTTTTGCGAAATAAAAAAACATTGATTTTGAAGGCCAATAATTTCCAACCTCACAAGGTCTGGAAGCCCTTTTAAGTGTGCTGATCCCACGATCAGGTATTCTCTTCCACGTCTCGCCTATCAGATCATCTTATGTCGTTTTCTTGGACATGTTCTTCTCTTGTTTCGCTTTGCCTGCTTACCTGAGTTCCAAAACACTTTAAAGGCCACAAAACCATGTCATTTATGTACAATTTACTTAAGTAACTTTTTTTGCAGGCAAAGAATTTGCAACCTCACAAGGTCTACAAGACCCTTTTAAGTGTGCTGATTCCACGATCAGGTATTCTCTTCCACGTCTCACGTATCAGATCATAATATTCTTCCACTAAATATGTCCTCTTCTTGCACATATTCTTCTCTTCTTTGGCGTTTCCTGCCTGCCCGAGTTCCAAAGCAACGTAAAGGCCAAAGAACCATGTCATTTATGTACAATTAAGTAAATTATTTTGGAGGCAAAGAATTAATTTGTAACCTCGCAAGGTCTGCAACTCTGCAAGCCCCTTTCAAGGTTGATGATTCCACGATCAGGTATTCTCTTCCACGAGCTATCATCTCATCTTATCTGTCCACTCAGTATGTCCCTTTCTTGCACATATTCTTATATTCTTCGAATATTCACTTTGGCTCGTAGGTGTAGATATACCCACTGTGAAAAAAAAATTCGAAATATCTAAAAATTCTGAAAATAGTATCCAAGCCTATGTTCGAACATTTTATTTTCTCATACAAAGTATCGCGGAATAAAAACATTTTTTGTGGCAGGTGTAAAAAAGGCAATTTTGTATGTTCCAAATAGAATTTTACTAGACATTTTCTTATATTCTTTGGCTTTCCCTGCCTGCGTGAGTTCCAAAACATCGTCTAACAGTTGGTCTTTGAATGTTAGTGGGTATTGATCTTTCTGTGTCTCTTTATTCAACTTCCTATAATCAATGCACATTTGATAGCCAACGATACTCCATTTCTAGTAGGGGTAGTTTTATTTTTATTATGCACAACTGTGAATCCTCACTTTCAAGGAACACAGTGAACTGGAGTAACCCATTTATTGAAGAGATTGGATAAATGATACTTGCATCGAGTAAACTTATTACCTCTTTTTTACCACTTATTTCATTAGTGAATTTAACTGCCTTTGATGTTCGATAAACGGTTTATCAGCATCTCCCCTATCATTCTAGGGAAATATTAAAAATTTGAAAACCGTCATAAGCTTATTTTCTTCCTTCAATGGAATGATTAGAATTTATAATAGCAGGGAATTTTTGTTTCATTTAAATTCATACTTTAACTCCTATGGCAGAGGTTTCAACTCCAGTGGTGGGAGTTGGTTGTCTCCTTTCCTCCCTGGTACCTCATAAGTTTCATTCACATGAGACTCTACTATCTAGTGGTGTCAAGGTAGATATCAAACTTGTTCCCTCGGTCTTCCGGGTCTTGATCATGGTTAACAAAGATTCTTTGTAGCTCACCCCTTGGAGTCCCAAAGTAAACTAAAGCTAGCTCAGCAATGTTTATTTCCTTTTCGTCTCTTCAAGTTCTTTATGGTAAGATTGGTTCTTGAACTTAGAGAAGTGGTACTTAATTTCTTCTTCCCCAAACTTGAGAGACACAGTCTACTTTTTGCAGTCTATGTTTAGTCTATGTTTGTTCTTGCAGTGTTTAGAAAGGTCTTCCAAATATAATCTGAAAAAATGAGTCACACGGCATATGCACAATAACAAGATCAATAGGATAAATATGGGTACCGATAATGACATGACTATTATGAAGAATTCCATAAGGGGGTCTTAAGAGATTTACTAGCATGCATGATAGTCATGTCGATAGAAGGAATTTCTGAAGGACAAGTATCATTACAAATTTTGTCACAAATGAGTTAGCAATAACATTAATAGAAGAGCGAAGATCACATAAAACATAGTAATAAGTTCCACTAAAATAACATGGCAACACTGGTTTAGCAATATCCATACCTTCAATTTATCTTTTATGAGGTGTGATGCCTTTTTTTTCATTTGGACTACTTCTTAGTAGGTTGTCAAAGTATTCCGATTTTTTTCCTTAGGTAACTATGCGGGTGGCATAAGATGCGGGGGTGGTGTCAATGGAATGGAGGCGTGCCTCTGTGATGTTGGGGATCGGTACCTTTGGATAAGAAATTGCGGGTTGATATGTGAATTTGGGATGGATTGAAATGCAAAAAAGACATATGAACGAAGCCCGATGGAGGTGGACGAAGGACGAGCAAGACTTTGGAATGGCATGAAACGAACCGTACATGCTTTTTAGGTAGTATAGTTACATACATGTATAGGGTTACATTACATTAAAGGGCTTATAAAAGGTGGCAAGCCACTCACGACTGAGAAGAAGGAACATAAACGACCCGGGGTGTATTTATTTGTACAGACATACTAGCGGAACATGACGAGTAAAATTATTTGATAAAGTTTGAAGATCTAAAGTTATAATGCATGGAAAGCATGAATGACATAATTATTTGAATATAACTGACCCACTACAATATTTTTTCTTACATATTCTACCATTGAAAAGCTATACCAAAAGAGGGTACATTGTGAAACAACTCACTTCTCAGAGTTGTATCAATTTAAAACATACAAAATGAACAACTCAATTATGGATTCTATCCAACAAACTCACTTTTCAAACACATAGGCTATTGGAATACTCTGCCTCCAAAGTTGGGGCGATGCCGCCAATCAACATGTGAGCTGGCTCCTTGACCATGAGGATGTAATATTATGCTATCAGGAACTGGTGGCTGATCCTGATTTGAAATAAGAAGAACAAATAAAAATTGATAATGATACACCCTCTGGTTCAAAATAATTGCCCACAAATAAATGTATCTACACACTAAAACATGTCTAGGTATATTCATTTTTGAGCAAATATTTTTAACTGCTACTGAGCATGTCAACCTTGAAGAAATAACAACAATTATTTTTTATATGAGCAACAACAATATTTAAGGAAATTTATATTAAAAATAAGTAAGATGTACCATATTATGGAGGAAATTAAAATGAGTATAGCAGAAAGAGTGAACATTTGAATATTGTGAGGACTGATCGAAAGTGGGTGTACATATATGGCTATTTAAACCATCGATAGTACCATCTAGTACCCAAAATGACCAGAAATATTTCATTCTAAATGACATCACAAGCCGTCGTTCTGATGGCAAAGGGAGTGCTTTCACAAGTACTAATCATTAATCATGTATCATGTATGTGTATCTGAAAGCAAAAAAAAGCTAATAAGTGTTCTTAAATATCTAAAACACAAGCAATGCAAACCTTTAATGTTTTCCTTGAATTTGGAATATCTCCTCCTTATTCTAAATGTAGAGAGCCAACATAGTAAACTATTCGAAGGCCTAGAGATGTGCTAAAAAACACCATGATCATCCATCTACGTGAGCCAAAAAGGCATCTTATTACCAGAAGCACAACACTCTCTTTTCAGCTAGCCATAAGCATGCATACGTGAACAAGAAATGAATAGAAGGCAACAAATAAATGTAACAACAACAAAGGAGACTAAGGGTGATGGTATGGTGCGACAAACATGGGTCAAAAAATAGTACTCGGCAAAAGCAGAGCTAATTAAGGTTTGAATTAAGGAATTATTTGCAAAATACATAGACGAAGGCAAACTATAGTGAGGAGTTTTTTTCCAACATAGTGTTGATGAGTTGTATTACCAATATGGGCTTGATTTATTGACTCCTTAATCAAAAAGTTTAATTACTAACACGAGGACGATAAAATAATGGGACGGTAGAACTCATGAATCAACCATACAACATCTTCTAGGTTATTTAGTCTGTAACATTTTCTAGGTTCCTCAGACTTCCCAACTCCAGTTACTTTCAATTTCTCTTGCTTTGATTTATTTGTTATCTTACTCTCTTCATAGATAAAACTATATCTGTTAACCTTAGTACCAAAGGATTCCTGAGATTTAGGTAAGCTTTTATATGCATCTTCTACACTGTCGGTCAATTTTTCTTGCATATCTTCATAGTCAACAAGCTCTTCCTCTTCCCCCTCTTACTTTGTCTCTTCATGAACTGACTTCGTTGTTGTCCCTTTCAAGTTCTTCCTTTTATCTCCTTCCAATAGATCTAGATTTTTTTCTCTACCACCGTGTCCAAGAGTTATTTATTCTCCAAGTTTTGGATTTGATGTGCCATGATTTTATCATCTTCCAAATGAGGAAGAATATTATAGTTATCAGCCCTAAGAGTGATCACAAGGTCATAGGCTAGCATCACAGAGTCCCTATTTCTCACAGAATCACAATAGGAAACTCTGAGTTTTTGTCACCCGATTTAGAAGAATTGTTATCACTTGTATTATTCTCCCCAACCTTAAGTTTTTTTGCAGCCCTAACATTTTCTTCTTCATCAACATTTGCAGTATGTGTGTCCTTTTCCTTGTCTCCACCCATGTCAGTTTTCATGGGGCACACTGACTTATCAAGCGTCCCTTCCTTCATCACTTTATCAATTGTGAAGGCAATGTCATACATCAATGGTTTAACAACAAATTGCTTCACTATTGGGAATTTCTTGATTCTTGTAACATCCACTTGGAATATGAACACATCAAGCTCTTAGAGAATTTGCATCTAGCACTCCCTCAGCCCTTGCCCAAACATTACATGACCTACCAGTAGGTTGAACCTCATTTGAAGCACTATCCACTTTAATAAAAGCATTGGTGCCTTTGAGTTTGAATTCATCGAATTCCATCAGCATCCTTAGTTTATCCACTAAGGGAACTTGAACAACAAAATCTCTACCTCTCTCTTCTACTTTCCAATTCCACTGACATTGAAATTGTTTGCCCAAACCAGCCCCCAAAGTCTATGCATTCAAATAACCGCTAATCACTTGGATCAAACCAAACGAAGATTCTTTAACTGGTTTGCGACCAAATTTCACCTGTTGAGCCACGAAGAACCCAAGCGCAAGATCAACCGGTCCAACAACTGACATTACTGGCTTGGGTTGGTTGGGACGGACACATCTCCTAGTTATGTGACTATCTTTCTCATAGATTAAGCATTTTACCTTCATCGAGTATTCCTTCGCGTTGTGCCCTTCCACATCACACTTATAACACACCGCTTGCTTGTCCCCAACAGAATTGACAACAGGGGTAGTCGTAGTGATTACCACATTGGAGGAAGACAAGCTTGATTCCTAGTTCTTCTTCTTTTGCCACTACATGTTAGTAGCCTTCCCAACACGGGGAGGCACATCTCGAGCTCCTCACCTCGACCAATCCCTGCCTCGGTTGATCCTTTTTGTGGTCATCTCTCCTAGACCACTCTTCCATTCTTCTCCTCTTCAGTCCATCGATCTGTCGCTCTGGCTGACATCTTCCTACGAGTTTTCTTCTTTCACTCATGTTCTCCTCCGGTCATGCCCTTAGCATCGTCAATAACACCTCCTTTTATGATCTTATATCTCTCTCACTTTTCACCAGAACCAGGGTAGGTGTCTCAAGTTTTAGGGTTGGGGGAGAAAAGGGAATGTGAGTTGTTGAGATAGTCATGGTCCCGATGACCACCACCTCTAGCCCAATACTCCCAAAAATAGGCCCATGGGCCAAGCCCTTTTCCAACCCAACACACTCCCGATTCATAGGGGAAGTCATCTCCAATGGCGTGCTCACTGGAGAAATCCCACAAATCTGCCATGGCTATTGATACAACCACCAATTCCTTGAAGCTCTGCTCCACCATACTCAACAAATCCCCTCGATGAATAACTGGATAAAATCTCTTCCCCTCGACTGACGTGTGGCAAGCAAAGTAGATCTCATCACCTTAGAGGATTTGTTCCTCACCCTTCAAACATCTTGCATCGACCACCTCTCCTTCCTCATCAAACAACACCAAATGTCTTGCCACTAATCTAAGAAATAGGAAACCCAGTCCCACAGTCGAACACTCCCGCCTAAGAGCCAACGTGTAGCTCACCTCCCATCTCGAGGGCGGCGATTCCATGTCCATAATCCCTGTCGCTTTCTCAACTCCTTCTCCCCAGCATGTGCGAGTAGGGAGAGTTTCTCACCCTCTTCTCGGGTCTTCACTTGCCGCATCCGAGCCAGAGTTGCCGCTTCAGTGACATCCCTCACCGCTTCGGTGACATCTCTGATAAATTTGGTGACACGTGTGAGCCACGCTAAGTCCATCGTCCCAAAATAATCGATGTTTTGTCAGAAATTTATCTTTTTTATTTCTCAGAATATAACATACTTTTAAACAAAATTTATGGCGTAACAAACTTGATGTATATATCTAGCTACATATTTTTTCTGCAGATTTTTTGGAAACTAAAAAGTGAAAGTTTAAAAAAAAATTAAAAAACGTGTGCTCAAGAGCAACGATGAGTTTTCCGAACATTTTTTTTGATAATGGGCGCTTTATTACTTATGAAAGAAATTACACCCGACCTCTGCATAGCTAAAATGCACACAGCCGTTTAAAAGGTCTCAAAAAACTGAAGTGCTAAAAAAGGCGAATTACATATCAGACTTGAGCAAATGTAAAACGCCTAAGGTGAAGGCGGATGCCCAATCCGTAGATTATGCTGCCACCCATGTAGGGAAAACGTATCCATCGCCGTATCCTCCAACCGTGTACAGACCTCCGTAAATGCGGTCACGGTTCTCCACCTTCTGCAGTGCAGACCACGAACGGAAAGTAACGGTTCCTCTGTAGATAACCCGCAAGAGAGAACAATTATTTTCATTAAAAACTTTGTTATTTCTACACAGCCATAGCGACCATATAATAGCAAGAGCTCCTACCTTAATAAACATGCTCACTGGTGCTCAAGAGCAACGATGAGTTTTCCGAACATTGTCGCCTATAAATGTTCAAGACACACAAGAAAAAAGAGTACTGTTTAACTATGTAAAGTGGAGTCTAGCTTCGTAGTGCACACAAGTGCACTTTTAATTTCCCGATAAAAAGAACATTTTAGGTCATGCCGCTGGCAATTCAGCACTGATCCGAGCTTGACGTCGAGAACCCTGAAAAGAACTTGACGTTGTTGGACGGATCCCCGAGCAATTTGAGCGATCTTGGTATTGGCGGCACGATGACATCGACGAGCCCTTCGAGAACCTGCACGACCATTCCCATGCTAGGCCTGGCGCCCTCGTCGTCCTGCACGCACCAGCACGCCACCTTGCACGCGCGCTCCACCTCGTCCATGTCGGCGTGGCCCCCGAGCCGTCCGTCCACCGCGCTCTCGACGTCGCCGTCGAGGAGCCGGCTCACGGCCGTGGACGGGAAGAAGTCCACCGTGCCGTCCTGCCTCTGCTCCACGTTCCTCCTGCCGGACACGATCTCGAACATCAGCATGCCGTAGCTGAACACGTCCGCCTTAGCCGTGATGGCGGTGCCGGAGATCCACTCCGGCGCCAGGTACCCGACGGTGCCCCTCATCGTTGTCAGCACCCGGCTGAAGTCGCGGCCCATGAGCTTGGCGAGCCCGAAGTCGGCCACCTTCACTGCAAACGCGTCGTCCAGCAGAATGTTCTCCGGCTTGATGTCGCAATGGATGATGCAGTCCCTGCATTTCTCGTGCAGATAGTCCAGTCCCCTCGCGATCCCCAGAGCGATCTGGTACCTCATCTCCCAGCTCAGGACGACGCCATGGCTGGAGCTAGACCCGAAGAGATGCCTGTCCAGGGAGCCGTTGGGCATGTGCCCGTAGACGAGCAGCCTCCGTGTCCCCTCGGAGCAGAACCCGAGCAGCCTGATGAGGTTGACGTGCTGGATCGTGCCGATGGTGCTCACCTCCGCCCGGAACTGCTTCTCCCCTTGACGGAAACCCTCCAGCTTCTTCACCGCGACGAGCGTCGCCGTCGCGTCCGGGAGCGAGCCCTTGAACACCGACCCAAAGGCCCCGCCGCCGAGCTTCTCCGAGAAGTTTTTGGTCACGGACTGCATGTCCCGGTACGTGAACATCATCAGCGAACCTTCGAGCTTGACTCTCCTCGGCGCCGTCGCCCTTCTTCTTCTCAGGATCAATATCGTGACGAGAACCATGACGGTGACTGCAGCCACAACCGCGGCGGCGACGACACCAATGATCAGTTTTTTGTTGTGCCCAGTGCGTGTGAACTCGGATGCAGCCAGCCGGATCATGATGGCGCCGCCTCCGGTACCAGAGCTGCTCGTGTCCTGGAGGTTGATGAGGCCTTCGTGCCACAGCGAGCAACTGCCGTTGTAGGCGTACGCGGTGCAGGAGCAGTTGCCGAGACACGCGAGCTCGCAGTCCTGAGCGTTTGCCGCAGCCGCCACGCCCTGCGCATTGCTCGGCAGCTTCACGTTGGGCATCGTGTAGAAGTGATCCTCGTCATTGGCATTCGGCGTGGCGCCCTGGACGCGCGCGCACTGCTGAAGCGTAGTGTCCCTGACGCAGCCGGCGGCGTGATCTCCCTGCAGCCACGCGAGCGGCTGGCGCTCGCTGAAGCCGCGGAGGCAGCGGCAGGACGGCAGCGTGTTCTCGACGCAGGCGGCGAAGGCGCCACAGAAGGCGTAGACGTCGCACTGCGCCTTGGGCTCGGACCAGAAGAGCATCCACTCCGCGGCGGACTGCACCCACGTCAGGAACTGCACACGCCCCGTGACGTCCACCACGAACCGTGTGAGCACGGCGTCGTCCTTGACGTCGTAGACGAAGTAGCTCTCGTCGGCGCCGTCCACGTAGCCGAAGGTGTAGAGGGACACCTGGTAGGAGTCGGTGGCCATCATCTCCGGCACGGCGGTGAAGCCGTGGCCCGTCCAGTTGCCGCTGGTCCAGTACGGCGCGGTGCCGTTCCAGCTGAGCAGGTACTGGCTGGTGGCGCCTTGCGGGTCGAGCTCGAGGGAGAAGGCGCCCGGCGCCGGGTCGTCGTAGCCTCTCCACGCGAAGAGGCGCGTGACCTCGCCGGTGCGCTTGTTCCGGCCGAGCTTGCCGCCGGGCAGCCACGTGTCGCCGAAGTGGTCGAAGCTCTGCCAGAGGATGAGGGAGGTGTTGGACGCGTCCGCTAGGACGAAGTTGCCCGTGTCGAGGAGGAGGCCGACCGTGGAGGTGGAGCCGGAGGTGGTGACGTTGGTCGACCACACCGGGGCCTTGGCGTGGCCGTCGTGGAGGACCATGTTGCCGTCGCTTGCCAGGGAGAGCTGCGATGACGCCGGGTCAAAGACCGGGGTGTCCCGGTTGGCGACCCACACCGTGGTGTGCTTGGGGATCTGGTTGTACCAAATGCCAATGTACCAGTTCTTGGACGAGGTGTCTGTTGCACGTGAGAGGCGAAAGATTATTATACTCCAGTCCAGTAGACGATCGATTACAATCTATACTCGGAGCAACTAACTATACTAGAAGAGGTATGACGTATGAGTACCTGGCTGGAAGAAGCCGAGGGCGAACTTGCCGCGCTTGGACACCAGCCTCTGCTCGCCGGACAGCGGCCGGCCGACTGCGACGGTATCGGCGGCGCGGCATGGAGCTCCGTGCAGAAGCAGAAAGCCGAGGAGCAAGAGCAGTACACTGACGGAGCACGGTATAGGGCTCGTCGGCATCGTAATTCCAAGCGTACGTGCGGCCGGAGGGCGGTGGCCTCCAACTCCAAGAGAAGAGGTAGTAGACTAGTCTAGTGCGAATGAAGTGAAAGGGGAGGATGGATCCATGGGTTGATGTTGAGTTTGTGGCGAGGCGATTTGGCATTTGCGCGAGCGGTCACAGCGGGGCTTAAATGTGCGCCATTGAAGGCGTCGTACGAGCGGCTGCTATCTCTCGTCTCGTCGTCTTCGTCGTCGTCGTCCCGGGGTGCCACAGCTGAGGCCCCGTGCTGTCGATCTAGTACAAGTGTGCAGCGTTCCACATGCACTTGACTGCGAGAGATGCAACGAACCTATCTCATTCTCTCTAGTTAAGCGTTATTACTCACACGGCAGCAGGGATGAACGTGCTCAACGGCGACGCTAACCAGACCACGCAAATTCAGGGGGGAAGTTGGTGTGGCATTGATCGCCGCGGCGGCCGGCGCTGCCGCGCTGGTGGTGGCGTGTGCAATCCGGCCGGTCCGGGCAATAAAGCGGGGCCAGTGGATGCGCGTGCGTGTTCCCGTCGGTGTCCAGGGTAGCATGGAGGCAGGCATCAATGGCGGAGGGCGACGCACAACGGACCCGGTGGCACAGCTTACCTGGAACAACAGAACACGGATAACCCAAACTGACAAGTAGGACCTCCGAATTAATATAACAAAGTTCGTTTTCATTAGATAGCCTGAACTAAGCCTTACTAACAAGATGTCTGGGTGGTGTAGTTGGTTATCACGTTAGTCTCACACACTAAAGGTCCCCAGTTCGAACCTGGGCTTAGACATATCCAAAAATATTTTTGGTTTCTTGCTGGCTTAGACATATCCAAAACTTTTTTTGGTTTCTTGCTTTACGAAGTTCAGTTCAATGTTATTTTGCTTGGAAATGATTGCTGATCGTAGTTGTTTCGCTCAATGAAATTAATCCACTATATATATAGTGAAGCCTCAAATAGTATCCATTAATTATTGCTCATCAATGTTATTTTGCCTGGAAAATGATTGCTCATCGTAGTTGATTCACTCAATGAAATCAATCCACTAGATGTTAGTGAAGTTTTGTATCCCATGCCAACGGGGAAGTGATCAGCATTACATGCATGGTGAACTCTTTGCGAAAATGGTTCCATTCGTCGTGTATTGCACGCTTAATTTCTTCCTACCTTTGTTCTCACGAGTAAAGTACCAATCATCACAAGGATTCATGACCATGGGCTGCTCTACATGGTTACCATCGGTTACGTGTGAGAAGAACCCAGTTGATGTTTTTTTTTTCGAAAGAACCCAGTTGATGTTGACAAAGACCCTGAGCGGTGATGGACTGATGTCGATGATGTTGTAGATGATTTTTGTTCCTCCTCGAAATAGGCTTTCGCCCCGCTTTATAAATAAAGCACCAACATCCAAACAAGGTTCACACAGATAAGTTTTAGGGTTTTGGGGTAGTGCTGCTACCCCTCAGGATCTCATATATATACACGTACGGGTACAATCCGTACGGAACACAAAACAGTCCGGGCTGTGTACAAATCGTACAGCTCACGGACATTACATTGTTAACACACCCCCTCAATCTAAACTAGTGGATACAAGATTTAGATTGGTACTAAAACGATGTAACATTTGTCTAGTGGCTGGTTTTGTGAATACATCAGCCAACTGATCCTCGAAGAAATAAACCTTATCTTCAAAGCGCCATCGAGCAACCCGCTCGCGCACAAAATGAAAATCAATTTCAATGTGCTTTGTCCTAGCATGGAAAACTGGATTCGCTGCAAGATAAGTAGCCCCTAAATTGTCACACCATAATATAGGTGTACGCTGCCGAGGAACACCAAGTTCTTGGAGTATCGATTCTACCCACATAGCTTCAGCAGCACCATTTGCAAGAGCCTTATACTCTGCCTCTGTACTTGGACCTTGAGACAGTAGGCTGTTTCTTAGAGCTCCACGACACAAGGTTAGGTCCAACAAAAATGGCATACCCACCAGTGGAGCGACGGTCATCAACATCACCTGCCCAGTCCGCATCTGTAAATATACTAATGCCCATAGCTGAAGATTTGCGAAACTTCAGCCCTGTGTCCAAAGTTCCTTTGACATATCTCAGAATACGCTTCACAGCTTCCCAATGCACCTCAGTAGGCTGAGACAGAAGCCGACACACTTTGTTGACAAGCAAAAGAAATATCCGGGCGAGTGAGAGTCAAATATCGGAGACCTCCAACAATGCTACGGTACCGGAAAGAATCTTCAGTACCTAGAATTGTACCAGTGTCGCGAGAAAGACGCTCTGTCGTCACAAGAGGCGTAGAAGTAGACTTGCAATTCTCCATGCCAACTTTATGTAAAAGATCAAGCGCATACTTGCGTTGAGTCAACGTCATGCCCCCAGAATTGCGAGACGCTTCAAGACCAAGGAAATACGCCAGAGGACCAAGATCCTTGATGGGAAACGTGTCAGAGAGAGCTTGAACAAGCTTATCAATAGCTGCGAAGCTGGAGCTAGCAATGACAATGTCATCAACATAGACAAGCATGTAAAGATGAACAGAACCCTGAGAGAACACAAACAGGGACGTGTCGGCCTTGGACGAGATAAACCCCAGCTGATGCAAACGAGAACTTAAGCGGGCATACCAAGCACGGGGTGACTGCTTCAGACCGTAAAGAGCACGTTGAAGCTTGCAGACATGAGACGGAAAACGCGCATCCTCAAAACCTGGCGGCTGCTGCATGTACACATCCTCTTGCAGATACCCGTGAAGAAAAGCATTACTCACATCAACCTGGCGAAGAACCCAGCCGCGAGAAACAGCCAATGAAAGAACCAGGCGAACCGTGGCAGGCTTGACGACAGGGCTGAAAGTTTCGCCATAATCCAAACCATGCTGTTGAGTAAAACCACGAGCAACCAGACGAGCCTTGTGCTTCTCAATTGAACCATCAGGCTTGTGCTTTGTTTTAAACACCCATTTGCTCCCAACAATGTTGACACCAGGAGGTCGAGGCACGAGAACCCAAGTGCGGGTCTGACAAAGGGCAGAGAACTCATCAGCCATAGCAGATCTCCAAGCAGGTTCACGGAGGGCATCACGGTGCGAGGTAGGAGCAGCAAACAGAGCACGACGACGCACATCATAGCGGACTGTGCCGTCGGTGTAAGCCTTCTCGCGCCGAGTATGATCACGGTGACGGGTAACCATAGGATGAGCCGGTGCATGAGACAGGCTAGACGAAGGCGCACCAGATGAATCGCCAGAAGGCGCACCAGGCAACGAGGCAGCCGACGCGGGCGCGTCACCAGGCGAGGCACCAGGCACGCCAGGTGAAACAGCAAGCACAGGCGAGGCACCAGAGGCACCCGGCGCGCCAGGGGAGACGACAGGCGCGGGTGAATCAGGCGAGAACCGGTCCTGAGGCGCTGATTGCTGCCACGCAGGAGGCGACGGAGTGGGGCCGGGTGCATGGGTCGGCGTGCCCATGCCATGCACGTCGATCGTGGACGTGCTGGGGACGGCGATCACGGGCGCAAGGCCAGCATCGGAAGCAGCGAGGTCGGACGGAACCTGCACAGCATCAGCAGAGGCTACAACAGGAATGTCAGTAGTAAGGTAAGACAAGTCATATTTGCGCATATGGTCACTAGTAGCCGGTTCAGATGTCGGATAGGTAATAGCCTCATACAAAGATGGAAGGTCTATCTTAGCACCGGGAGTGGCATAGGGAAAAACAGATTCATCAAAGACGACATCGCGAGAGATGTAGATGCGACCGGTAGACCGATCTAAACACTTATACCCCTTATGCATAGCACTGTAGCCTAAAAACACACAAAGTTTGGACCGAAACGCAAGCTTATGTGCATTATATTTGCGGAGGCTAGGCCAGCAAGCACAGCCAAAAATACGAAGGAAATCATAGTTAGGCTGGATGTGAAGAAGCCGGAACATAGGCGTCTCCTTGTTCAAGACAGGTGTAGGCATGCGATTGATTAAGTAACATGCAGTCAAGAAAGCTTCATCCCAGAACCGAAGAGGTAGGGAGGAGTGGGCAAGGAGAGCGAGACCAGTTTCAACAAGATGACCCCAGTCAGACTGGACAGCTTTGATTTTGCCATTAAGGAGACGTTCAACATGGGCCTGAAAAGCATAGAACACTTGCTCGACATCAGACTTATGTTTCAGGAGATATATCCAACAGAAGCGAGAATAGTCATCAACAAAACTAACATAGTATGTATAGCCACCAGAAGAAGCAATGGCCGGTCCCCAAACATCCGAATGAATTAATTCAAGAGGCATAGTAGAAACACGTTCGGAAGCGAGTATATGATAACCGGTGGCTCTTGCCACACCGACATGCATCACAAATAGAAGAAGATTTGTCTGAATCTAACACAGGCAAACTATAATTTTTAACAATTGTCTGAACTATATTATTGGACGGATGACCAAGACGCTGATGCCACTGGGACGGCGAGACCTTGACACTGGAGCTAGCATGGCGAGATGAAAAAGAAGCTGACACTCGATTGACTGGTACTGGATATAGGCCCCCCTTACTTCTACCGTGAAGAAGGATTCTCCT
The DNA here is from genome assembly GCF_022539505.1 of Lolium rigidum. NCBI lineage: Eukaryota > Viridiplantae > Streptophyta > Magnoliopsida > Poales > Poaceae > Lolium > Lolium rigidum. The sequence continues at coordinate 62,250,196 of NC_061513.1, read as the reverse complement.
CGTGGCCTTGTCCTTAACAAAGAAAAAATCACGATGAAATTCCACAAACACAAGATTATCAGCAACAAGACGGTACACGGAAAGAAGGTGCTGGCTAATTTGAGGTACGTGAAGGATGTCTTTCAAGTGAATAGAAGAGCCGGCTAAAGTAGAATGACCAATATGTGAAATAGACAAACCTTTACCGTTAGCCACTTGAACATTGTCCTTCCCGGTGTAGCGCTCGTGCACGTGGAGGCGCTCGAGATCATTGGTGATGTGATCCGTTGCCCCGGAGTCCATCAGCCATGGCGGGAGACTGTTGTTGGAGGTCGTGGAGGCGGCGTTGCCGTAACGCCGATCGTTGTTGTTGCGGATAAAATCCTGGTTGAAGCGATTCTTGCAATCAAACGCGTCATGCCCCCAATATCCGCAGAGTTGGCACTGCGGACGCTGCTTCTTGCCACGGCGGGCGGACTGCTGCTGATTGCCACCGTTGCCATAGCCACCAGACTGCTGCTGGTCGGTACGGCCTTGACCCTGCTGGTAGGAGTTCCCAGAGGGGCGCCCCCCGCCGGACTGAACGGGGGAGTAGTCTGGAGCACGCGGCCGGCTGTTGTTGGAGTAGGAGCCGGCCCGGGAGGCGGCATTAGCCGCAGAGGTCCACTCGTCGTCCTGCGTCTGCTGAGTCTGCATGGAGTCGAACGAGAGGATGCCGGAGTAGAACTCGGCGTAGGGGACGGAGCGGTTCCCCATGGTAAGATGACCGGCGATGGCGTTGAAGGTTTTGCCGAGACCGGTGATGATGTAGTCGACCAGATCATCGTTGGGGACGGGCGCGCCGGCGATTGCCAAGGTGTCGGCGATGGCCTTCATCTTGTGCATGTACTGGCAGGCGGTGAGGTCGTCCTTACGCAGCGTCGTGAGTTGCCGACGCAGATGGCGGATGTTAGCGCGGCTTTGCGCGCCGTACATGGTGTGGACGGCACTCCACACGGCGGCGGCGGTTGTGCAGCCTATGAGCTGACACGCGATCTCCGGCTCCATGGAACCGAGGAGAAGCCCGAGCACCCGCTGATCGGTCGTCCACCATCGGGTGTAAGCGGGATTGGTGACGTCCACCGCATCGTCGCCCGTGCCTTGCTTGATCGTCTTGGCGGGAGCCTCCTCGGTGCCGTCGAGGTAGCCGTGAAGGCCAGCACCGGACAGATTGGGGAGGGTCAGGCCCTTCCACAGAGTGAAGTTCGTCGCATCCAGGCGCACGGCAGGCGCCGAGATCGACGCGGGCGGAGCGACGGGGAGGGCGCCGATTGAGCTCGAAAGCTGTAAAGCTCCGGTCGATCCCATGGCTACACGGAGAGACTCGCGTGAGGGAACACGACGACGGAGAGGCGACGCGGAAGGACTCGCGTCGAGAGCGGCGGCGCGACGGAGCGGGAGGGCTCGTGCGGCGGCTCTGATACCAAGATAAGTTTTAGGGTTTTGGGGTAGTGCTGCTACCCCTCAGGATCTCATATATATACACGTACGGGTACAATCCGTACGGAACACAAAACAGTCTGGGCTGTGTACAAATCGTACAGCTCACGGACATTACATTGTTAACACACACAACATAAGTGCATAAAAAAGTAAAATGTCTGCTGGGACCACAACACATCATGCCCAACTAAAAGGAAAGAACTCGAGATACATCCCTAGCGTTAGGGAACATCAACCGCTGGAAGGCGTAGATAGGCGACGAGCCACCGCACGAAGATCCTCTAACATGCCGTCCAGCCGGTCTCTGCCTTGTTGTCTACACAGCGGGTACCACTGTTGCAAAAAGTCAAGAATTTGAAGATAGAATCAAAGGCTCGTCTCAGGAAGATACGCTCAATCACCATCTTGTTGCGCACATTCCATCAGGTCCAAGACATAGTGGCGAAAAATAACCAGAATAGGCGCCTCCTACTCCCAGAACAGTTCGCCTGGATTTTCAAGAACTCTCCGAGGTCCAGGGCCTGCCACTCAGACCCTAGATCCTCTTGTAGAAAGCTCCATAGAAGTCGAGCTGCGGGGCAAGAGAACATGATATGGCGCGTGTCTTTAGGGACCGCACATAGCGGACAAAGGCCATTACCTGGCCCATTCCGCTTGGCTACCTCCACTCGCGAGGGGAGGCGGTCCCGGAGAAGTTGCCACACGAAAATTTTGATTTTTAACGGAATCTGGGCTTTCCACAAGTGGGACGTCCAACTAAGGCATGGTCCTCGGAAGAGGGACCTATAGGCCGACCTAACAGAGAAAGTGCCAGCCGGAGATAGCCTCCAAAGAGCACTATCCGGGCCACCGGGGAGGACCCCAGAGAGGCGAGCAAGGAGCGACTCCCACCAAAGGGCCTCCGCGGGGGTGAGGCCCCGCCGGAAGGGGTCAACCCACCCGCTTTCCGCCACCTCAGCAACTAACACGGCCGGGTCCACCGAAATGGCGAACATGTCTGGAAAGGCCGTCCTAAGAGGTCCCCCCTCAAGCCAAGAATCAAGCAAAAACAAGGTCCCCCGGCCATCCCCTACGGTGAGAGACAGGCTGGCACGGATCCCATGCTTGATCTCCTAGAGGGATCTCCAAAACTGAGATCCCTCTCAGCGCTCACAAGCGAGGAGTGGGCAGCCCCTCAGGTACTTGGCCTTCACCAGCTGAAGCTAGAGACCCCCGTCATCCTTCAGAATCCTCCAAACCCATTTCATCATCAAGGCAACATTCATGTGCCTTGAGGATAGGACTCATATTCCACCCTGATCATAGGGATGCACACATCCGCCCACTTCACCATGTGGTATTTCTGGTGTCCCGTACGGTCCTACCAGAAGAAGCGGGAGAGCTCCTTATCGAAAGCCCCGTGCACCCCTTCCGGGAGGAGGTACGTCCCCATGGTGTACATGGGGAAACTAGACATGCAAGAGTCGATGAGCACTATTTTGCTGCCTTTGGACATGAACCTACCACACCAAGGTTCCGCCTTGGACTTCACCCGACCCACTAGGGGGTCGAGGTCCCTAATAAGGATCCGAGAGTCCCTAATAGGGATCCCCAAGTAGGTCATGGGGAAGGTTGATAATCTGCAGCTCAGGTTATCCGCAATACGCTGCTGGTCCTCTGGGGAATACCCCAAGACCACGACCTCACTCTTATCAAAGTTGATCTTGAGCCCCGACATAGCCTCAAAACACAAGAGTAGGAACTTGAGATTGATGATATCGAGGTCCGAGCCTTCCACCATAATCATGGTGTCATCTGCGTACTGGAGATGAGTAACCCCACCCCAAGGGATAATATGACCAACCACCCCTGATAAGTGGCCAGAGATCCTAGCCCTCTCCAGGATCTCTACCAGGGCGTCTACTGCCGCATTGAAGAGGATAGGAGACACCGGGTCTCCTTGTTGCACTCCACATGACGGCTTAAAGTAGGGGCCCACCTCCCCATTAATATTAATGGTGGCCCTCCCCGTCATGACGGTCTGCATAATCCAACCGATCATCCGGTCATCGAAGCCACGCCTCTGGAGAACCTGCCTGCGAAAGGCCCAGTCTAGGCGATCATATGCCTTTTGGAAATTCACCTCATGGACGATCTCGTGAAAGTCCAGAATCCCATCATGGATATGACGACCTTTAAGGAAGGCAAACTGGCAAGGATGCGACAGTCGCTCCATGACCGGCGCCAGCCTTACCGCGCAGACCTTTGAGAACAGACGTTGGATGACATTGATGACGGTGATGGGCCTGAATTAGCGAATATCCGTGGCCCCCACTAGCTTGGGCATCAGGGTAATGATGCCAAAATTCAGGCGGCCCATGTCCAATGTGCACACATGAAACTCCTGGAACATAGGCAAAATGGCCGCTTGGATTTTCTCCCAAAACCTCTGGAAGAACACCACAGGAAGGCCATCAGGGCCAGGGGCCGAGTTGGCCTTCATGCTCATCACCGTCTCCCTGACCTCAAGTGCCAGGAAAGGTAGTGTGAGCTCCGCATTCTCGGCCTCCGAGACCCAGGCCCTAGCTGGCCATAGGTCCTCGGAAAGGGCAACCCCCGTCCTGGGGCCGGCCTCGAAAAGATCCTTATAGAAGGAGTAGATATGGCCTGAAATCTCCCTGGCCTCCTCCAGGAGAAGATCCCCGTTCCAAAGGCAAGGGATAGAGCACTTCCGGCGCCTTCCGTTAGCAATCGCATGGAAGTAGGCAGTGTTGGCATCCCCCTGCAGAAGCCATTTCTGGCGACTCCGTTGTCGCCAGAAGACCTCCTCACCCTCGTAGATCTCCATGAGTGAGTGCTCAAGGGAATATCGCTGAAGTCACTCCTCAGCGACTAACCCATCCGCGTCAGCTACGCGATCTAAAGCCTGGATCTGTTCCAAGAGGCTACCCTTGCGAAGGCGGAGGTCCACCCCAAGGTTGGCCCCCAACCCCTCATGGACTGGCAGGCCAATTTAGCGCAGTGATGCCACACATCCACCGTATTAAAAACCCTCGGGGGAGAGCTCGCCGCCTGCAGCCAGCGTAGACCGACCACTTCCACAAACCCTGGCTACTGAAGCCAGAAGTTCTCGAAGTGGAAGCGATTAAGCTTTGGGGGGGGGGGGGGGAGGCTCCCCTCGAGCATAAGAGGAGCGGAGAATGATCAGAGCCAATCTGAGTAACCGCTCTTAAGGAGCAAAGCGGGAACGCCATTTCCCATTCTACCGATACAAAGACCCGATCATGCTGGATCGGGTCCACGCGATTATTACTCCAGGTGTATCGAGCTCCCACCCGCGCAATCTCCCTAAGGGCCAGGTCGGCGAGGCAGTCGTTGAACATCCTCATCCTTGGAATGTCTACGTTCCTCGAGCTCTTATCCTCCGGCAAGCGAATAAGGTTAAAATTCCCGGCCATGGCGACGGTGGTGCACCGGTTGATTTTTGCCCGTAGCTCGTCGAGGAAGGCACGTGACCTAGAATGGTCAGCTGGTCCATAAACAATAATAATCTCCCAGCTGAGATTAGAACGTCTATGAGTGACCGCCATGCTAACGAAGATGTCTCCGTGCTCCATATATTCTACCTCAAAGAGTCAAAGGTCTCCTTCTTCATACCTAAGATGACTTTTGTTAATGTAGATTGTCACCGATGATTACCAGGAGCGATGTAGGTGCGGCCTTGTCTTGACGGCGAGGCACGTACTCGGATGTGCGGATGCCAGATCAATTAATCTGGCCGCCACCGCGTACACGATGGCGAGAACGCTTTGCCATCAATCGGTGGTGCTGGCTCGGAGTAGATCGTCTTGTGGCCACTTGACGGTGTAGATGATGAAGCTTGGTGTGAAGTAGAGCTGATCCATCCATGACAATATGCACATGCACGCATACGCCGTGTTCACCGGCAATTTAGGTAAACAGATGTATTGTGGCTAAAGGAGAGAAGCAGATCTAATTGGAAAGAAACAAAACAACACTACCCGAGGTGCCGACGGCCTGGCCCTAAGCTGAGGGCCAAATGTCGGGGCAGTCGGCGTATGGACCGCCAGACCAGCCCGCCAAAAGAACCGTTGGCTTACGAAACTCTACGCCGACGGCCACACTCGGCACATCGCGGGCCGTCGATGTAGGCATGTGCATGCGGCCCACCAAACTAAGGCTGTGACGGTGCTGTCACGGCGTCAAGGCTACACCGACGGCCACCCTCGCCATAGCTTTCTCCTCTTTTTTAACTTTCAACTCAATGGCAGAAAATGATATAAAAAAATTCAAAAAATAAAATCCTTCAAGATGTCCATGTGTTATGTCATCTAGTTGCAAGCGAATTTAACAAAAATGAATTTCGAATTTTTTTGCAAAATTGCGTCATGTATCGGTAAAACGGGCATTTCTGGTTGCATACAAAGTCGAAAAATAACGAGGGTTTACCCGGTTAGCCAATTTTTAGATTATTAAAATTTCAAATAAAAATATGAAAACAGAAAGATTTTAGTTTTTACCAGAAATTCAGGATTTTTTATTCTTTTTAAAATTAAATTAATAATTGCATCCTCGGTAAAGATTATTATTACTTAATTATTGATGTTTATTTAAATAATTATTTAAAATTCAAAAGAGTGAATTCCACTTTTTACCCCTTATAATCAATTGTGTGCCACTTTTTACCCAATTTAACAGGAATTCCTCAAAACTTCCCCATTTAGCATACTTTATTCTATTTTTTTCTCTTTTCTATCTTTCGCCCCGTGTTGGCCGGTGTGTCCCACTCAAAATCCGCGTGGCTTGTCCTAGTCAGCTTGTTGAGTCGAGCTGAGATGGCCTAGTCTGAACGTCACATCTTTGTTCGGTCGAGCAAGACCCGATAGCAGAGAATGTTGAGCCGAACCTGTCATTCTTCTACGTTTATGTTCAAAAGTGATTCCTCTACGTTGATTCACATTGATCCTCCCGTGTATAAGCAATCCGAGTCACACAGCTGCATCTCATTAATATAGGCTTATAGTATAGACTGAAGTTCAGAGACATTAGCACACAGTTCTGCAATCCATCGATGGAACAGTTCAGATTTAACTAAGCTATTTTTGCTTTCTAAAGTTTGGATCAGTGTGGCCAATTCAGATCTAGTCTCGATCTAAGAAACTTAAAAATAGAATCTAATGGCAATACACACTGTAATACTAAGATGTGACCTTTAGAGATGACGGCTTAACGTTTCGCTGCGATCACATCTTTCTCGACCCAACTAAGATGTGACGTCCTAACTAAGCCATCTCGGCTCGGCTCGGCTCGGCTCAAGAAGCTGACTAGGACACACCACGACAGGCTTTGAGTCAGGACGGCGCAAAATATAGAAAAGGGTAAAAATGGAAGAAAGTATGGTAAATGAGGTAGTTTTGAGGAATTTCTGTTAAATTGGGTAAAAAGTGGCACACAATTGATCCTAAGAGGTAAAAAGTGGAGTTCACTCAATTCAAAATAAGTTGTGATATCACGATCGAAGGGTTAATAGGATTGATATAGTAGTATTATCAGCAATGTTTCCTGAAGAAGATGGAACCTTAACCGGAACGAACCAAGATGTTAAGCCTGTGAGGATGGGTGACTGGGTGAGAAGTTTGACTATATGAGGAGTAACTTGACCCAAGATTAACTCTAGTGTTAGAATTGAAATGATCCATGTGAGAGACTAAGAAAATATGAAAAAAGAAATTATTTTTTCAAATTTTTTGAAGTTAATGGACGGAACGACGTGGCCTGCCCTCGGCATAGCCTACGCCGACGGCCTTTTAAGACTATGCCGAGGGTTCGGGACCATCGGCGTATCTCGGCATTCCTGTAGTGCAAAACTTGCCCGATCAGTGGCTTGCTGGCGTCGACGCGACTCCCAGGGTGTAAGTCAATGGAGTCTCGAAGACTAGCTACAATCTATGAATCCAAGTACATGAGGATTTTGTGAAGGAAAAACATAACTACAGCGTGAGAGAAGATCAATTAGGCACTGAAGTTATTCATGATGATCGCAACATCGCATATTTCCACCTTCGCGCTACACTGGTTTTAACACATAACGTGCTCAGACAAGTAAAATTCACCGTCAACATGGTTTCGCCATGAAGACCAAATCTCATTCTGACAGTAACTCCGAAGAGAACTCCACATAAGTCGATTGGTCTGTGAGGTGTTTAATCCATCTCGGCACCGGCGGGACATTGACATCAACCAGGCCCTCCAGAACCTGCACCACCGTCGCCATGGCCGGCCTAGCGCCTTCCTCGTCCTGGATGCACCAGCACGCGATCCTAAAGACCCTTTCCACCTCAGTCAAGTCCACGTCGCAGCCCAACCGGGTATCCACGAGACCCTCTAGTTCCCCTTCAGTTAGCCTCAACGCAGCCAACAACGGGAAGAAATCCGCCTTGCTGTCCTGCCGCTGCCTCGAGTTCCTCCTGCCGGACACAATCTCGAACAACATCATACCATAGCTATAAACATCCGCCTTTGTTGTGATGGCCGTGCCAGCTATCCACTCAGGCGCGAGGTATCCTACTGTTCCCCTCACCGTCGTCAGCACACGACTGAAGTCATGGCCCATGAGCTTTGCGAGCCCGAAGTCTGCAACTTTTGGCACAAAGGTGTCGCTCAACAGTATGTTTTCAGGTTTGATGTCACAGTGGATGATGCAGTCCCTGCATCTCTCATGGAGATAGTGTAATCCTCTAGCGACTCCGAGTGCAATTTGGTACCTCGTGCTCCAGCTTAGCAGCGGTTGTTCGCTACTCTCGAAGAGGTACCGGTCTAGCGAGGCATTTGGCATGTACTCATAGACAAGTAGCTTGTTCTTTTTCTCTGAACAAAAACCGAGTAGTCGAATTAAGTTGACATGTTGAACAGTGCCAAGGGTGCTCACCTCTGCGCGGAACTGCTTCTCCCCTTGACGAAATCCTTCGAGCTTCTTTACAGCCACCATGGTTCCATCGGCCAGTGACCCTTTGAACACCGAGCCAAAGGCGCCACCACCGAGCTTCGTGGAGAAGTTTTTGGTAAGTGTTTGCACATTCCGATATCTGAATGCCGTCAGTGATCCCTTGACTGTCACCTCCTCCTTAAACATTTTCCTCGCTAGGAAAATTAATGCAATTATTAGTGCAACACTAATAGTGGCAATGGTGATAATGATAGCCAGTTTCTTCTTTATTGACTTTCTGCTAGAGAACTCGGATGCAGCCAAACGGATTTGAATAGAACCACCTTTAGTACCAACATCACTACTCATCACTTGTAGGTTGATAAGGTCCCCGTACCAAACTGAGCAGCTGCCGTTGAAGGAATAAGCAGTGCAGTCACGCCTTCTTAGACATGCAAGCTCACAGTTTTGGATACTACCAGCAGCGACAATGTCATGTGCATTGCTTGGTAACTTCACACCCATTATAGTGTAGAACCTGTCACTCTGCGAGCCATTGCTGCTGCCCTGAAGGGCAACGTTTCTTCTGCAGCCTTGAGTGTGATCGCCCTGTGACCATTGGCCCTGGTATTCCTCACTGAAACCACGAAGGCAGCTACATAACGCCAATCCATTCTCGGTGCAGACACTGAACGACCCACACAACGAGTACACATCACACTTTGCCTTGGGTGCCGTCAAGGACAACATCCAATCCTTGGCGCTCTCAATCCATGTGAAGATAAGAATACGCCCTGTTGCGTCCATGACAAATCTCGTGATGAATGCATCGCCCTTGATATTGTACATGAAGTAGCTCTCTTTTGCATTGTGGACGAATTCGAATTCGTACATCGAGTTGGGGTAGCCATTACTATGTGACATCTCTGGCAAGCCGGAGAAACCTTGGCCAGTCCAGTTGCCGCTGCTCCAATACTGTTGGGTACTGTTCCACATGAGCAAGAATTGGCTTGTGCCATTCGGGTCGAATACAAGGGAGAAAAACCCTAGTGTTGGGTCATTAAAAGTCTTCCATGAGATTAGACTTGTGCTCCCACCGGTGAGATTCCCCCGCCCGACCTTGCCACCAGGGAGCCATGTGTTGCCGAAATGGTCAAAGCTTTGCCATAGGATGATGGAGGTGTTGGATGTGTCTGCTAGTACAAGGTTTCCGGTGTCAAGGATGACACCAACATTGGAAGAGGTGATGGTTGTCATGTTGGTAGACCAGACCGCCGATCTTGAATCATCAAGTAGGACAATATTACCATCTGTTGATATGGTTAGGCGTGATGTATCTGGGTTTGAGACCGGAGAGTCCCTATTTGCGACCCACACTGGCACTTGCCCTGGCATTTCGTTGTACCATATGCCGATGTACCAACGCCGGGAGTTATCTGTTGCACATCAAAGTGAAATGTGAACGCATGATGGAAGCAGTAAAATTCTTTAGGAAGCCTCAATTTCTAAATATCTTCTAACATGCATAAACTTGTATATGAGTCCCTACTTAATTTCTTTTCCATGTCGAGAATGACGAGCATTGAATTTTGTAGCTAAAGAATAGAGTAACTGCATTTTAGAATTTTTATGCACTTAAGATCAACTTAGAAAAAACTATCTCTAAGGTTGTGTGTGGCATTGCGCTAGATTATCAAAATCTTGTTCGGTCCACTTTATTAGTGTTTATATTACCCATCTTTATCTAATTTTGTAGCTGATTTTAAAGAATACACTATTAAATTGTTCTAAGGTGCTGTGTGGCACTGTTGGATTATGATAATAATGTTTGCTCTACCTACTTTTTGTCTATTTTTATTCTTTGTTTGGCCTATTTAAGCCAAGTTGTATGGCTAATTTGAAACATTGCATTATAAAATAAGCACATGTCAACTTAGTTCAACAACCTGAAACTAAACCTAAGTCGAGAATATGAGAATTGAACTTTCTTTGAACGCAATTGTATAGCTGCATATGTAGAAATCTTGTGCAACTTTAGATCGACAAAAGAGACAGACATTATCGGGCAAACTAAAAATAAAAAAATTAGGTTACTTTTGTTGCATCAGAACCCACTAAGAGAAGGCATGGGCGGTCTAGCTCAACGTGTACCCTAATTTCTGATTATATGTGGCCCACTGAGTTGATTTGAAGGATATTGGGCTGACAAAGTTGAATTTTTTCTTTGCAGAAAGGTCAAGAATTACCATTTTGATTGATAGAGAAGTTGATTAAAGAAAAGAAGTTTCTGCTTGAATCGAAAGTCAAACCTGTATAAATCGATGAGAGGATGCTATAGAAAAAAAACTAAGCAAGAAATCAAGCAATTCAAAGGAAAGCTACAAGAGATTGTAAGCTAGATTTACTTAATTATTGTAGACTACTTTATAGGCAAACGTGGCTGTAGAAGAGTGACAATATTTTGTACTTCTATACCACATGAGTACATACTCGATAGTGAGGGCTAGGATGTCTAAAACTTCTAATGTTTCCAAATGAATGACATGTTTAAGAATAGCAGAGGTCTTAGTGACTTGGCTAAACACTTACACATATCAAAATCTATTCGGGATCGCTCTCTAGATTTTATTGCGATCTCCGAGACGGGGAAGCGTCACTACTCGACAATTTTTCTAAATCGCCTTCTGGTGGTGAAGACTTTGCTTGGGTGTCGCGACCGCCTAGAGGTCGGTCCGGGGGTCTTCTTATAGGCGTCTAAACTTCAACTATGGAATATTGATAACTCTGGTGGTGACTTTCATATAAAGCTTCACATCCGGAATAAATCTGATAATCTCATTTGGAGTTTAGTGTCAGACTATGGGGCGGCTCAGGATGTCTTCAAACCCGCCTTCCTTCGGGGAATTGGTTAATCTCGCAAAAGATAATCCCCATCCTATCATCATAGGAGGGAATTTTAATTTGCTTAGATATCCACACGAGAAGATTAAGGGCGGGTTTAACAATCATTGGTCCTTCCTTTTCAATGCTATCATAGACAGTTTGAATTTGAAGGAGATATCAATGATTGGGAGGCAATTTACTTGGGGTAATAGTCTTCCAGATCCGACATGACAAGCTAGATAGAGTACTAATGGACTCAGATTGGGAACAAAAATTCCCTCTAGTCTCGGTACGTGCTCTACCTTGGATTGAATCCTTGTCAGATCATGCGCCCATATTATTAACTACTGGGAACCCATCTCCACCTCGTAAACGTCCGTTCAAATTCAAACTCGAATGGTTACATAGGGAAGGGTTCTCCGATATGGTTAAAAATGAACAACAGTTTGTCGCGGGCACTCCTATCCAAAGGTGGAATAGCAAGCTTAGGGCTGTGCGAAAATACCTTGGAAGGTGGGAACGACATATGATTGGTCAGCTCAAACAAGAGAAACTCACCCTATCGACGTCAATAGACGGAGGCAATCACGGAATTTAGACAATTGACGACGCAAGAATTTGATATTAAAAAAATCAGTACAATGCGAAGTTATCTAGATTATTATGCGAGGAGAAACTCAAATGGTACCAACGATCAAACGCTCAGTTCTTATTGGATGGATATTCAAATACGAGATACTTTTATAGTGTTGCTAACGACAGACACAGAAAGAAACGCATTCACTCCCTCCTCCAAGATGATGCTACGATCAAGGGACATGAGCAATTTAAGTCATATATTACATCTTATTATAAAGGTTTATTTGCGGCACCGGAGGAGTCAAATATATCACTGGATGAATCCAGAATTGATGATATTTCACAGGTGTCCCCTCGGGAGAATGCTGTCCTTACCGCCCCATATACAGAGGAGGAAATAAGGAAAGCGGTTTTCCAAATAGAGCATAACAAGGCACCGGGACCTGATGGTTTCCTAGCTGAGTTCTACCAAACATTCTGGGAGACTATTAAAAAATATCTCATATAGTTGTTTCAAGAACTCCACGCTGGGCAACTAGAACCGTTCCGAATTAAATTTGGGGAAATCATTCTTCTCCCTAAGGTTAATGACGCCGATCGTATTCAGCAGTTCAGACCAATTTTTCTTCTTAATGTTTGCTTTAAAATCTTTACCAAGGTTGCTACTATTAGATTAAATTCAGTGGCTGATCACGTAGTGCGTCCAACTCAAACTGCGTTTATGCAAGATCGATACATCCTAGATAGTGTTGTGACCTTACATGAGATGCACCGTAAAAAGTTGAATGGGGTTATCCTTAAGATCAACTTAGAAAAAACTTACGATAAAGTCAAATGGTATTTTCTACAATAAACACTTCGGATTAAAGGCTTCTCTCCAGAATGGCGCGCTTTAATTAATAACTTTATCTTTGGTGGAAGTGTTGCCATCAAGGTCAATGATAATGTGGGTAAATACTTCCAAACAAAGAAAGGGTTGAGGCAAGGCGATCCCCTCTCTCCAATGTTATTTAACATTGTGGCGGATATGTTTACCATTTTAATTCAGCGTGCAGAGGAAGATGGCCAGTTTGAAGGAGTGGTGCGCCATCTAGTCGATGGGGGACTGTCTATTCTGCAGTATGCCGATGATACGATTCTTTTTTATGGATCACGACCTGGATAAGGCAAGAAATCTGAAAATAATCATCTCAGCTTTCGAGCAGCTATCTGGTCTAAAGATTAATTTTCATAAGAGTGAATTGTTTTGTTTCGGTGACGCCCAAGACGAATGCAACCAATATGCCGAGTTATTCAGATGTGGTTTGGGATTCTTTCCAATAAGCTACCTGGGTATTCCGTTTCATCATCGGAGACTTACCCTTGCCGAATGGAAAGTGGTCGAGGAAAGATTGCAGAAAAGACTGAATAGTTGGAAAGAAAAATTACTATCTCTCAGTGGAAGATTGGTGCTCATAAATTCAGTGCTCACTAATATGGTAGGGGATATGATCTCGTTCTTCAAGTTGCGTAAAGGAATTCTTCATAGATTGGATTATCTCCGATCAAGGTTTTTCTAGCAAGGAGATAGTAAAAAGAAAAAATATCGGTTGAAAAAATGGAGTGTTGTATGACGTCCTAAAGATCAAGGTGGACTTGGTATCCACGATCTAGAAGTTAAGAACAAAGCCTTAATAGGTAAATGGTTGGCTATGTTCTTAACTGAGGACGGCGTGTGGCAAAACATGTTGTGGAGAAAATATGTAGGCTCAAAAGCGGTTTCTCAGGTTTTTTGGAAACCCAGAGATTCGCACTTTGGGCTAGCATCATGGCTACCAAGAGGCATTTCTTCCCATATGGGCCCTTCTCCATTAGGGATGGGTCGGAGATACGTTTCTAGGAGGATAAATGGTTGGGGAAAACCATGCTCCGAGAACAATATCCAACCTTGTACATGATTGTACGTCATAAAGATGTAACCCTTCAAAGGGTGATGGAAACTACTCCACCATCTATGACGTTCAGACGTAATGTAGTCGGTCCCCCATCTAACCTCTTGGAACGGATTGCTACAGAGATTAGCTTCAATCCAACTGGTTCATGGGAAAGATATATTCGTTGGGAACTTACCAAGAATGGTAAATTGTCTGTAAGATCAATGTATGAAGCGTTAATCCAACCTATTCAACCGGTATATAATAATAAGAGGATTTGGAAGCTGAGGATACCACTAAAAACTAAGGTCTTTGCTTGGTACCTACGCCGTGGTGTTATCATCACCAAAGATAACCTTGCAAAACCAAACTGGAATGGATGTAAGAAATTTGTTTTCTGTCATGAAGACGAGACAATTAAACACCTCTTCTTCCGGTGCCGGTTCACGAAAGCTATATGGTCAATCATTCAGATAGGATCTATCTTATACCCTCCCCGTAGCATTGCAAATAATTTGGCAACTGGTTAAATGGGGTAGAGGTTAGGTTTAGGAGTCTTATCAGGGTGGGAGCGTTAGCCGTTATATGGTCGCTCTGGCTATGTAGAAATGACAAGGTTTTTAATGACAATTTTTTTCTCTAATGTAGGTAATTTATCGGTCTATGCCTACGCTCCGTTTATGGCCGCCGCTTCAGCACTTGGAGGAACGTGACCTCTTTACGGAGGTGTCTACACGATTGGAGAATTCGACCAAGAAGTTTATTATCCAACATGGGTGGCTGCATAGTCTAAGGATAGCGGCTCCTGTTCCATGATATGTTTTATTTTATAGATATCTTTTGGGTTGAACTTTGTGTTTCATGTAACCTTATACAGCTGTGTGCATTTTAGTTATGCAGAAACCGGGTGTATTACGTCAGCACTTTAAATAATAAAGTGCTCTTTTTCGAGAAAAGAGAGCAATGCAATGTATAACTTAGATGGCGAGGAGAATCTCACTGCAGGCATAAGGCAACGAGAACTTCTTATGTATTAGTGAGTTAAGGCAAACCTTTTGCCTTTCTTTCAAAACAAAATTAAGACAACGAGCAGTGGCAGCAATTCACACGATAGAAAACTTCGGTTCTACAATAGGATTAGTCGGATTCTTTTGGGTGGCGAATTAATCGGATTTGGCCAAGAGAATTAATACAAAGGTTAGTTTGGATGAAACTACCCTTTCTAGAGAAGATCACGTGGGGCTTACCGACCCATAGATGATGGATTTTAGTATATGGAGACGGCAGTTGACATTGATCCTATAGACTGAAGAAGAATATCAACTACTGTAATTTATTGCTACCTTTATTCAGTCGCTCTCGCTTCCACGAAATCGATTCAGTTGATTAAGATGTGAATGTACCGATAGGAGGTTCCGGGGAGATCGAGGTTAGCAGATGGGCGGGGGGCCTGAATGGATGTTTGGACTGGCTGGGGTTGGATCCGATGCTGCTCGAGAAGTTTTTATTTGGTTATGATCCAAAGAGAAAAAAGAAAGGTTTAACAAGCCGAGAATCGGAGATGATTACTTAATATGGTCTCATCCCCACTAACTGAGCTGAATCGAGGATGGAATTTTAGAAGTAACATAGGAGGAGTAAACCACGCACAAATTTGGAAACGTTATAACGAACACCGAAGAAATGCTAAAGCTTACCAATTTTCACATGTACAACTCAGTTAGAATAACAAATAAACCCATGCATGTTACTGCTTGTCTTTGATGTACCTGGCTGGAAAAAACCGAGCGCGAACTTGCCACTCTTGGACACAAGTGGGCTCTGGCTGCCGGACAACGGCCGGTCGACGGTGAAGGTATCGGCGGCACCAGCGCGTAACACGGCTCCTTGCAGTGCAACCAAGCCTACGGCGAACAGAACGGGAACGAGCGCAGGGAAGACGGGCATCCGGGCACTCGCCATTGCTCCAGCCTCAAAGAGATAGAACTACTCCGAGCTGTTATATGTACCCCAAAACTTGTGGAATAGTATAGGGCGAAAGCTAAATTGCGTCTTGGACTACGGCCTGGACTTATTGGGTCGCAGGTTATCGTTTTCATCAGTTCTAACCCGAACGTATTTTGTTGAAAAATTCGAGGAATATCTCGCTATAAAATGACTTCACTCTGTGGAAAGTTGAAAACTGGAAGTCCAGTCCTCACAGAATAGTCCGTGAAGTTGGAACAGTTTTAGAACGAGTGGCTGGCTCTTTCTCAAAGAAACTTCGGTGAAACAGTGAGCATGGGACTTATTTTAGATATTTTTTTGGGGAACGAGACTTCCTTTAGATGCTGAGTGGAAGACTTTTCTTGAGATGGCGAGTAGACGACTCTTTCTTTCGATCGAAGGGGGATCCTCGGGACTGCCAGCCAAGCGAAAGACTGGTCTTTGGTCTTTCATGTGGCATATTTGTATCGTGTGCAAAAACAAAAAAAGGAAAATGATTGTATGCCCCCGGGGGCACGGACCGATCACATCCTCCGCTTTAAACTAGTCATAGTGGGAAGTAACATAGAGTAGTAACATGCACATGTTACTACTCTATGTTACTACCTTCATAGTGGTTAGTAACATCAAAGTCGTATCATATATGTCTTCATTAATTAGCTTATAGACTCATTTTATCTTGAGAAGTGTGATGTTACAGTAACTAGCTATGTTACTCAATCCTCCTCTCTCCTCATTAACTCACTGCCACGTAAGCAAATTTGCTGAGTTGGACACTTAGTTACTAGTGAAGTTACTTCCACTATGAGTAGTCTTAGCTGCGCGCCGCGTGTCCCCGCCCGGGCCCCACCACTTTCTTCTTATCCTCCCACAGTTCTTCGTCCTCCACTCGTTTTTTCCATCTTTTTTTCTCTCTACCTCACCTTCCCGACACCACCAAGGGAGACGCCACCGTGCTGGAAAGATTGGGCAGCAGAGCTGCCGACGAAGCTGGCTGGCCGCCGCGACCAGCGCCTTGCGCTCGCCGCCGCGACCCATGGCCGTCCACCGCTGCCACGCGCGGGATCGACGAATTGAAGAGGTTTTTAAATAGAAGGCCCTCCGACCCGGCTTTATATATAATGCCCCACATGGGATCAACATGGTTCGGTACAACTCCACACACACGCGTCAGCGAAAGTCCAAGTACCAGTTCATACATCCCCTAGCTCCCAGCAACACAAGACATGATAAAGCACAAACACCCCGGCCCCTCGAAGTAGCCATAGCCTTGTCGTAGGTGATCACGGGCGCGGTGTCGTCTTCATGTCGACTCAGACCGCGTCCGAGCGTAGAGCCTCCTGACGTCGCCCACCGCCAAGTCCAGCAAGTCCCTGTCCCTCGGTCTGACCAGAACCCTCCAGCACTACATGTGTAAAGACAATTGGTAGAAGATATCAGCCGGGTTTCCGATCAGCTTTTCCTCTATAGCTAGCTTATTCCGAACGTTTCAAAGAGTCCAACATTGCGCCGCAAACGTGAACCAAGCTAGCCTACGGAGGGCGTTATTCAAGCCCTGAGTAAGTGCAATGAAGTCCCCTGCCCCTGCAGGGTTCCAGTCGCAAGAGAGTAGCTCCCTCACCCCAGCCCACATGAGTCTCGCGGTAGGGCAGGTGAAGAAGATATGATTGCAGTCCTCCCACGCATCACAAAGCGCGCATCTCCCATTGGAAGGCCCATGCCGCTTGAGCAGCTGCTCGCCCGAGGGCAGCCGCCCACGAATCAATTGCCAGAGAAACACCTTTATTTTTGGTGGAACTCTGGTTCTCCAAACCTCCTGCGACGCCCGCCGGCCAAATCAACATCTGCCTCGACATCCTCCGCTGCGCCCCAAGCTCTAGCAGGACGGTCGCCGTGGCTCGCAGCCGTTCGCCGCCACTCCCGAGCGGCCGAGCCTACCGAGATGACGCAAAATCAGCGGCCGAATCAGCCTCCCGCCGACGAGATCACGTCTTCGTAGGTGCGCCTTGTTGAAGAACCCGCCCGACAAGACCGAGCCCCGCCGAAGGCGGAGGACATCTTCACCCCGTCGAAGACGCCACCCGATGGTCCCCTGTCGATGGTTCACTCGGTCCATGCTGCATATGCTGGCTAGTTTTGCAACCCTCGGTGATCCGGTATGCTACCGATGCTGTTTGACGTTGCTACCGGCGACGGTCGGAGATGGGTATTTTTTTTTTGCTACAACTGTTCTGCAATGTTTGCTAAAAAGGAATAAATATTTTGCTACAAGATTTGGGTCTTTGTTGATATCTCCGACGAGGTATTTGTTTTACAGATTTGCAACCTAGGAATAATTTTTTTGCTACAACACTTTTTACGGTTTTGCTACAAATGAAAAATATGTTTGCTACTGGGTCTTCGGTGAGTTCTCCGGCGAGTTCTCCGTCGATGTCTCCGACAATATCCATTTTTTCTACAATAGTATATATTTTTTGCTACGCGCTCTCCGGCGAGTCTCCGGTGGTCTGCCCGGCGAGCTCAGCCTGTTTCTTTTATTTCGTGGGTGAACCGTCTTTTGCTTCAGTCATTTGCTGTCGGGGGTGATTTTTTGCTGCCGGAGATGTTTTTTTTGCTACATGCAATCTAACCGTCAAAATGGTTGATCCGACGGCTGGGGACCCGGAGGCTAGGGAATCAGATCCCCGGGGGACGCCCAGCAGTTTCCAACAAAAAATCGGTGCCAAAAAAAGCTTTTCATGAGACATTTTTTTTTCTATTTTACACATGATAAAAAATCTGTTTTTTTTCGGAAAACTTGGTATGCGCACATAAAATGTCGTGAAGTATGTGTCAATTCTTTTTTTTTTTGATTTTTTTATAAATTTTAAAATGTTTTTTTCCGCTTGTAGGAGCATATATATGCACCCAATATCAAAAGTGAATTTCTCTACATACAAAAATAAATTCGTTCATACAAAAATAAAATATCATATAAGTATAAAGAAACCGTACAGAAAATGTTGATTCAAGAAGGAAACAAGTTGTTACAAACGATGAAACAAAGGTTAGAATATATAATGGTCCAAAAAGTTTGTTATTTCTAAAAATACATGGATCTATAAAAAATATAACGATGTTTACAAAATAGGAAAAAAATGAAAAAGGAGACAAGCTGCGTCCGCGTGGTGGATGTTCGACATAATGCCAACTCACCTTAGGAGGCCATCTCTCTTCCCTTGGCAAAGTGGGGGCGGGCGTGTCACCCCATCCCATGGGCATTGAAAGAAAAAATACCATATAAATAGGTCATTTGCCCCCTAGATTTGAAAAAATGTCGGCCTTTTTACCATATTTTCCCTCATGCAATGGGTTGAAACTCCGACGCTGAGCTGTATTACTGACGCGCACACTCCACAACATGGCGGTTGTGCGCTCGAACATGCGTGTGGGTCTTCTGAGAGCTTAGAGCATCTCCACCGGTAGCCTCCAAATAGGGCGCCTGCACCTTTGTTTGGGGGACACCGGTGCATCCTCTATTTGGGGAAGCTGTTTCCACACCGGCACCCCAAAACGGCGACCCCGATAGATGTTTTGAATTAAAATTATAAATAAATACATAGAAAATTGAATAAGAAACATTTTATTCCACAAACTAATACATAATTGGAAACGTGATTTACATGAAGATATAGTTTGGAACATGATTTTCCACAAACTAATACATAATTTGAACCATGGTTGACACAATATAAAATATTGCAAAAACTAAACCTAACTAGGCCGGTCAACGCAGGTTTCGTGTGTTCGCTGCCAAGAAAGAACACTCGAGGGCACACCTAGTCACCCAAACTGGAAAATCCAGCTGGTGAGGGTTCCTCTGTTGGTTCTTTCGAGGAAGAACATCCAAAAACATGCGTGCCGATATTCGCTGCGAAGAAACAACACTCAGTCGTCGTCCTCCTCAGTGCTATCGCCGTGTGTTGACTGCCAAAACCCACCGGCGGGCAGCGGCCTTGTCAACACTGTAGAGCCGGGGGGAGCCTAGAGCTGCGGCTGGCTGAGACCCCTCCGAGCGACGGCCCGCAATGCTCTTCTGGTCACACGCGGCGTTGAGAAGTGCAAGGGCGTGCCACCTGACCTATACCTGGTCAGGAAGGTGATGAGGTTGCCTCGCTTAGTTTCCTGCAGGGCATACATGTAAACATTAAATACGAGCCTCGATCGGCTCTCAGATTATCCTGTGAATCGGCTCAAAGAGCCGATCCACCCATGATCCGTACGGGGTGCACGAATACTTGGTGGTCCTGCTTGATCAAGATGAAGCTAATGAGATCTACGACGATTTAGGGTTTTCACCGCATAACCGGATCATCCTACTCCAGGTTGGGCCTTGCGGCCACGCACGGTGCTCGTAAGCCGATCCTAAACAAGGCCAAAAAACCAACATGAAGTTGATCCTAGGAACATCCCGTTTAGGACTTGCGAACGCCACCCTACGTGCCACCGGATCCTCCCCCCATTGTAAGGCCAAACTATTGCGGATATTAAACTAATCCTTGTAGAACAAGGAGCAATCGTAACGGATCAGATCTACTAAATAATGATCAAGCGGGGTGCCGCCCCCACACCTGAGATAGGCGTGAGGACGGCTAGATATGCAAGGGTTGCACTACGTAAGCATGCTTAAACGAAGAACAATGCTAACCCTAACACATCTAATGATAACTACGTTGCTCGCCATCAAAAACGCTTCAAGTACGAGCAACGCATGAACAACATGGGGCTTGTGCTGCCTAGATCGCAAGATGCGATCTAGGCAGCATGTCGCTACCCGATAGAAACCCTCGAGATGAAGGAGTTGGCGATGCGCCGAGATTGGTTTGTTTTTGGGGTTGAACGTGAGTTGTTGTTTATTCCATAAACCCTAGGTACATATTTATAGTCCAGGGGACTTTCTAATGAGGGCGTGCACTAAACCGTGCACGACTAAGATTCTATCTCTAAACTAAAATAGATCTAATATGTTACAGATACACGGGCAATTAAGCCCAACAGGCCGATTCATATAATTCTCCACGTATATTTCCTTAAGCCCATCTTGATCGCGGCCCACCTCCTGATTTGTCTAAAATCTGGTGATAACACATGCCCCCCTGGTTTTGGAAATAACATTTCCAAAATCATTATGCTTTCCCTTCGAAGGGTCATGTCGTAGCAGAGCAGAGCCGTTACAGCATCCGTCATCATTATGCTCTGTCTTCTCAGCTTCTCTAAAAATCCTGACAGCTTTAGCATCGATCCCTTGGAAGTTGTAATGGCATTAATCCTTCACCAGATTTATCATTATTTAACCGCGCCGATCGGTTAGCTCTCTCTCATATCCTCTATTCCATCCCAGCTATCGGCACCAAAAAACCCTCTCCTCCTCGTAGCAATGTCTTCCTCTTCCTCTTCCTTCTCAAAACTCTTCCCCCAATCTTCGCCGAAGAAAAAGACCGAGGACAGCCTCCACCCCGCGGTGAATCCCTTCTCCTCCGACAAGGAGGAAAAAGAAGGAGAAGCAGCGAAGGCCAAAGCCTCTCCTTCCGCCCAGCTCCCGCCGAAGAAGCGCCCCCGCATGTGGGCGGACAGCGAGGACGAGGATGATGACGAAGAGGAAGAGGAGGAGGATGACTCCTCCTCCTCCATCGGGTACCCGCCGACCAAGCGCTTCCGCTCCTGGGCGGACAGCGAGGATGATGATGATGACGAGGAGGAAGAGGCTCCGGCCAAGGGCTGGGGCAGCAGCGACGAAGAGCTCCCTCGGGAGCAGCGCCGACGACGTCGACGGCGGCGATGACGAGGACAGCGACGACTAGTAGTATAGGACTAGTAGTAGCAAGTGCACTAGGCACCGGATCCCTCTTTTGAGAGCCATCGGCTCTTTCTTGTAAAGCCGCTCCTTGGAATTAATGAAATTGTTCTTTCCATTTATCCTTTAATCGCTCCAATTTCATTCCCTCCGTTTGCCATGCTAAGACCGATAGCAACGCGTCGGACTTCTTTCCTTTCTTGCAGCAACAGCACAGTCCAAGCCCTGTACTAGGCGTCGGCTTTTCCTTCCCAGTTCCTGCCTGAGACGACCATGATGCAGCCGCAGCCGAGGTGACCCTAATCGGCTCTCAAAAACAGGGCATCTTCCAGGCTTGTTGCCCCCCAGTCTCAGCCAAGGTAAAGCAGAGCTGTATGGACCTAGGCTCGATCATGTCTGAGGGAGCTCCTTATGCCGAGCTAGCCGATTTAAGTATACATCGGCTTCCCAAAAACGGAGAGCCCTCAAGGTGAGCTGCCCCCCGAGTTTCTTCAGTTCCTGCCGGCCAGACAGGCTCCCTGACATTGATCTGATCCGCGCGCCCATGCTGCTCGACATTGTCCTTGAAGAAATCTCCCTTGAGTCGATGGCCATGCATCGGCTTTCATGTCCTTAAGTCGATGCCTGCTGCATCGGCTGTGTTCGAAAATTTTCGAATTTTCATTTTTTATTACGGCCGACTTACATCGGCCCCCATATTCCAATACCCATCAACAAAAGATGAGATGCTTCTGTTGCATATCCTCGTATTTTCATATACCTGGGTGCCCCCCGAGCCGATTCTGTCAAGAAAATTGATGGTATCGGCTCTGT
The DNA here is from genome assembly GCF_022539505.1 of Lolium rigidum. Classification (NCBI taxonomy): domain Eukaryota; kingdom Viridiplantae; phylum Streptophyta; class Magnoliopsida; order Poales; family Poaceae; genus Lolium; species Lolium rigidum. The sequence goes on along the minus strand of NC_061513.1, from coordinate 62,227,803 downwards.
TGGATAACATGTTAAACCCAGGCAGAAAGGTAGGTGAGGATAATTTTGGCCGATTACTGGAATCGGCCTCCACGTTGCTTGCTCGTTGAAGGTCTTGTAAGTTCCCTTCGTAAATTTTTTGGGGCCGATCACAAGGATCAGCCTCTCCTGGTTTGCTCATTGGTTTGACCTTGCTACTTGGTCAGGCTGGATGAAACCAACCCAACCTCTGACTTGATGCGCTTGCTGTCGTCCACCTTGAGTGCTCCGTAGAGTCGTGGAGGGCTAAGCTGCGTCGGCAAGACGAGTACCATGTTTGTGCCAGCCGATGTCTCATCATCGGCTTTCCTCGTTTGGGGCGCCACTCCATTTTCCGTGGACGACCCTCTTCATCCAGGGTTCGCTGAACTTTTGCAGCCAGATCAGGCCGGGCCTTCCTTAGCGTATGCAGGTACAACCTTTCGGCCTCCTCCAGGCCGCGCAATCGCTGAACCCTGCGCTTTTGGGAACGGCTGAGTCCGTCAGGGCACCACCTTGGCCGGTGGTACCTGTCTTCTTCCACTTCTCCCTCGTCCTCTGAATCCTCAAGATCTGCCCAACGAGGTGACTCAGCGAGTTTGCTTTGTGACGGGAGAGGCCCTAGGCGCTCGAACACGGACACGTTGGCTGCCTCCTTCTTTTTCTGATTGCATTACGGGCAATTGCCGATTGTGGGCAATCGGCTCATTCCTGAATCCCAGCAGTGTACCGAAGAAGGGCAGTCCCAATGCCCGGCGTTGTCGTCTTGCTCCCTTGATGCTTCCGTGGCATAGCGCTCGTGCTCCTCCTCATCGCGATTCTGCCGACGATGTCTTCTGGCTTCTCTAGCCAAACGATCTTCTCTATCATCGTAATTGGGTCGCCGGCGTTGGTCATACTGGCTAACATATTTGTTGAGGAGGTGATCAGAGAGGGGTCGCCGATATCTTATATTCTTCACCTCTCCCTCTCGTGACATAGCGCTTGCCATCATGATGGAGCCGATCGCGTGGAGCGGCCTCCTCTGTGTCCTTGCTATGAGAGCAACTGCCCTCATCTCCATCTTTGCCAGAGTGGTTTCCAGGTCCTACCATGTTGATGCTGAACGAGGGACCTGGCTGGCAACCTTCAGGGTAGGTGATTTCTACCATGTTAACGGCGGGGAAGGGTTGGGTGTCGACCTTCATGGCGTACCGGTTGAAAATTAGCCGCCCCTTCTCTATCGCCGCTTGGATGTGCTGACGCCACACCCGGCAGTCGTTGGTGGCATGGGAAAGCGAGTTGTGGAATTTGCGATACGGCTTTCCGTTTAGCTCTTTCGCCGTGGGGAACTTGAGACCTTCGGGAACCGTCAACTGTTTCTCCTTGAGCAGGAGGTCGAAGATTTGTTCGGTCTTGGTCACGTCAAAATCAAATCCCCGGGCGGCCCCGGTGGCTTTACCCATTTGCGAGCCACGGGGTTCCTCCCCGAGTCCACTCAGCCACTCGCTATCTCTTGGCCTCCCGCAGGCACTTCATCCTCCTCCGTATCGACCATGACTACCGCACGCTTGAACTTGTCTTGGTACAGGTCGGGGTGGCGCTGTTCATATGCCGATAGTTTCGAACCATGTGCGCCGGTGAGGGATAATCCGCTTGGGAGGCCATGTCCTTGAGCTGTGTTGCAAGGCTCTGCTACGCCAACTCGATCGCTTCCTTTTCAATTATACGAACCGAATAACATCGGTTCCTAAGATTCCTGAAGCGCTGGATGTATTCTGTCACCGTTTCCCCGCGCTTCTGACGTAGTTGTGCTAGATCGGCAATGCCAGACTCGGAAGCTTCTGAATGGTATTGCATATGGAACTGTTCTTCCAATTGCTTCCAAGACCGGACGGAGTTCGCCGGTAGAGAGGTGTACCATCCAAAAGCCGATCCCGTGAGGGACTGTGAAAAGAGCCTCACGCGTAGCTGATCCGACACCGAAGCCGGTCCTAGTTGAGCCAAATATCGGCCGACGTGCTCGATGGAGCTGGAGCCATCCGATCCACCGAATTTGGAGAAGTCGGGGAGCCGATATTTTGGTGGCAGCGGGATCATCTCGTAATCGTCGAGGTACGGCTTGGAATAGCCGATCTGCCCTTCTTTTCGGCATCATGCCGAACTGGTCTCTCGGTATGGTACTGATCTGATCCACTGTGCTGGCCGTAGGAGTTGCACTGCGAAGATTCGCCGGGGTGGCGTACTTGGCCTGCCACGTTTGCTTTTCCAGCTACGAGCCAGCTGCGGAGCCGGGCTCGGGAGTTTCGTCGGTGTGGCATATTTAGTTAGCCACGTCCGCTCTGTCGCCGATGTTCCTCCTCGTCTTCGCCGGAGTCCCCGATGTTGTGGCTCTGGTTCGTGAGTGCCCGGTCACCACAATCCGGCACATACATGCACGCGTATCCATGAGGGATCTCCTTAGGCGCCTCCATTAAGAACCGGTAGTCACCGGGGTCGCCACCAATTCTGCAGACGAGGAATGCCGGTGTAGTCGGCACTTCAGACCGGTGCCGCCAACGCAAACGGCAGCGGTGGACGGGACCGGAAAGGCAACTCTCCTTGATGAGTCCCGAGAGCTGGTCCCGACGGCGAGTACCGGTGGCTCATGATCTCTCGGATCACGCGCGGAGCGACACGCTTCAGCACGTTGACCAAGTTCTCGAGTGGCGGTGTAGCGAGTGAGCCACCGGGTAGTTGATCTCCTGCCGCGGACCCTCGGTGCGTTCCTCCGACGGGGAAGAGAGGTCTATCCCATCGAGTGCACCTTCCGGTGAGAACCCCTTCCATCCGATGCCACCGTAACGGGTTCTGCGAAAAGAGCCGATGAGGTCGGCTTCGAGGGTAGCCTTGATCTCGTTGTATTGCTTCTTGAGGTCGTCGAGCGGATCCTCGTAGGTGATCGGCGTGCCGTCCGCCATCTCGGATGTAGAGGGCGATGTGGTTGATGTAGACGATGGTCCCACCGGGCGTGCCGAGAATGTGTTGATCGCCAAAACCCACCGGCGGGCAGCGGCCTTGTCAACACCGTAGAGCCGGGGGAGCCTAGAGCTGCGGCTGGCCGAGACCCCTCCGAGCGACGGCCCGCAATGCTCTTCCGGTCACACGCGGCGTTGCGAAGTGCAGGCGTGCCACCGACCTATACCTGGTCGGGGAAGGTGATGAGGTTGCCTCGCTTAGTTTCCTGCAGGGCATACATGTAAACATTAAATACGAGCCTCGATCGGCTCTCGAGTTATCTCGTGAATCGGCTCAAAGAGCCGATCCACCCATGATCCGTACGGGGTGCACGAATACTTGGTGGTCCTGCTTGATCAAGATGAAGCTAATGAGATCTACGACGATTTAGGGTTTTCACCGCATAACCGGATCATCCTACTCCGGAGTTGGGCCTTGCGGCCACGCACGGTGCTCGTAAGCCGATCCTAAACAAGGCCAAAAAACCAACATGAAGTTGATCCTAGGAACATCCCGTTTAGGACTTGCGAACGCCACCCTACGTGCCACTCGGATCCTCCCCCCATTGTAAGGCCAAACTATTGCGGATATTAAACTAATCCTTGTAGAACAAGGAGCAATCGTAACGGATCAGATCTACTAAATAATGATCAAGCGGGGTGCCGCCCCCACACCTGAGATAGGCGTGAGGACGGCTAGATATGCAAGGGTTGCACTACGTAAGCATGCTTAAACGAAGAACAATGCTAACCCTAACACATCTAATGATAACTACGTTGCTCGCCATCAAAAACGCTTCGATACGAGCAACGCATGAACAACATGGGGCTTGTGCTGCCTAGATCGCAAGATGCGATCTAGGCAGCATGTCGCTACCTGATAGAAACCCTCGAGATGAAGGAGTTGGCGATGCGCCGAGATTGGTTTGTTTTTGGGGTTGAACGTGAGTTGTTGTTTATTCCATAAACCCTAGGTACATATTTATAGTCCAGGGGACTTTCTAATGAGGGCGTGCACTAAACCGTGCACGACTAAGATTCTATCTCTAAACTAAAATAGATCTAATATGTTACAGATACACGGGCAATTAAGCCCAACAGGCCGATTCATATAATTCTCCACGTATATTTCCTTAAGCCCATCTTGACTGCGGCCCACCTCTGGATTTGTCTAAAATCTGGTGATAACACCGTGGTAGTGGCGGCGGCTACGCATGTCGTCGAACACCTTGACGCTCATGTCCCTATCACCAAAGTAGGAGAACACGAGCATGAAGCCGTCTTGGAGGCGGTGGTGGCGCGCGAACTTCTCCTAGCCGATGTGAAGGTACATCTTGCCGCGCGCGTCGTAGATCACGTCCACGATCCACCAGTAGTAGCCGCACGCATCCTCCCGCATATGCATCTTGCCCGGGCGCTCGTAGCCGGCGACGAAGTCGGCGAAGGAGTCCGGCAGCCTCTGGATGCCGCGTGGGTCGCCCTTGAGGATGAGGATGAATTCGAACAACACGGGCCCCTCCTCGTCCATGTCCGACGATGAAGATGATGGCGTCGCAGGCGACGGTGTGCGTGCACCTCTGCCACGGCCACGACCACGACCACGGCCGCGACCTCGGCCTCGGCCAGACTCTTTTCAGATGGTGGCGGCTAGGGTTGGGGAGAGAGGCGTGATACGTCTCAAACGTATCTATAATTTCTTATGTTCCATGCTACTTTTATGATGATACTCACATGTTTTATACACATTATATGTCATTACTATGCGTTTTCCGGAACTAACCTATTGACAAGATGCCGAAGTGCCAGTTCTTGTTTTCTGCTGTTTTTGATTTCAGAAATCGTAGTAAGGAAATATTCTCGGAATTGGACGAAATCAAGGCCCACGATCTTATAATTCCACGAAGCTTCCAGAACACCGGAGAGGGACCAGAGGGGAGGCCCAGGGGCCCCACACGCCATGGCGGCACGACCAGAGGGGGGGCGCCCCCCTACTGTGTGGGTCCCCCGTGGCCCTTCCGACTCCGCCTCTTCGCCTATTTAAGCCCTGGTGACCTAAATCTTCGATACGGAAAAGCCACGGTACGAGAAACCTTCCAGAGCCGCCGCCATCGCGAAGCCAAGATGCTGGGGACGGGAGTCTCCGTTCCGGCACGCCGCGGGGACGGGGAAGTGCCCCGGAAGGCATCTCCATCGACACCACCGCCATCTTCATCAACGCTGCTGTCTCCCATGAGGAGGGAGTAGTTCTCCATCGAGGCTAAGGGCTGTACCGGTAGCTATGTGGTTAATCTCTCTCTCCATGTACTTCAATACAATGATCTCATGAGCTGCCTTACATGATTGAGATCCATATGATGAGCTTGTAATCTAGATGTCGTTATGCTATTCAAGTGGATTTTACTTATGTGATCTCCGGAGACTCCTTGTCCCACGTGTGTAAAGGTGACAGAGTGTGTGCACCGTGTGGGTCTCTTAGGCTATATTTCACAGAATACTTATTCACCGAGTTATGATTTGAGTTGGATGTCTCTATGAAATTGTGGTGTGTTAGTACCTCCTATGAATGCTCACGGTGACGGCGTGGGGTGTTTATTAGTACTTGGGAATACCTACATGATGAATTAGTGTTCGTTATCTTGCCGGAGAGTAATTCGGAATAGCATGGTGAAGTGCTTATTTATATTCCTTTATGATTGCAATGTGCTTTATATCACTATTAATCTATGTGCTACTCTAGTGATGTTATTAAAGTAGTCTATTCCTCCTCCATGATGTAATGGTGACAGTGTGTGCATCATGTAGTACTTGGCGTAGGTTATGATTGTGATCTCTTGTAGATTATGGAGTTAACTATTACTATGATAGTATTGATGTGATCTATTCCCCCTTTCATAGCTTGATGGTGACAGTGTGCATGCTATGTTAGTACTCGGTATAATTGCGTTGGTATATCATGCACTCTAAGGTTATTTAAATTTGAACATCGAATGTTGTGGAGCTTGTTAACTCCGGCATTGAGGTGCTCTTGTAGTCCTACACAATTAATGGTGTTCATCATCCAACAAGAGAGTGTAGAGTGGTTTTATTATGTGATCAATGTTGAGAGTGTCCACTAGTGAAAGTATGATCCCTAGGCCTTGTTTCCAAATACTGCAATCATCGCTTATTTACTGTTTTAGTTCATCTTTACTTCCTGCAATATTACTATCATGAACTGCACGCCAGCGAGCTATTTTCTGGCGCCGTTACTACTGCTCATATTCATTCATACCACTTGTATTTCACTATCTCTTCGCCGAACTAGTGCACCTATACATCTGTTGGGGACACAAGAGACTTCTTGTATCGTGATTGCAGGGTTGCTTGAGAGGGATATCTTTGACCTCTTCCTCCCTGAGTTCGATAAACCTTGGGTGATTCACTTAAGGGAAACTTGCTTCTGTTCAACAAACCTCTCGCTCTTGGAGGCCCAACATCGTCTACGGGAATAGAAGCGTGCGTAGACATCAAGCTATTTTCTGGCGCCGTTGCCGGGGAGGTAAGGTAAAAGCTATTCACATCCTCCGACTACTAAGCTATCTCCTAGTCTTGTTGCCGGTGTGTGAGTGCTCGAAGCTATTTCCTTTAGATCCTGCAATTGCATCTTTTTGTTTCTTGTTTACACTAGTTAGGCATAATGGAAAACAATGAGCTTTTTATTTTATTTCCTGAGTTAAGACATGGATTGTTTGATGCGAAAATTAAAAAACCTATGGAACCTTATTTGCATGCTAGTAGTAATATTAGTATGAACGCTTTGAACACCATTGTTAATAATGATATAGAAAGTTCTAAGCTTGGGGAAGCTGGTTTTGATGAGTATGATATTTTTAGTCCCCCAAGCATGGAGGAGAAAATTTTCTTTGATGATACTTTGCCTCCCATTTATGATGATTATAGTGATAGTGGTATTTTGGTGCCGCCTACTATGGAGGATAAATTTAATTATGATTACAATATGCCTCCTATATTTGATGATAGCTACTTTGTTGAATTTGCTCCCACTACAATTAATAAGAATGACTATGCTTATGTTGGGAGTAGTAATAATTTTATGCATGAGACTCATGATAAGAATGTTTCATTTGATAGTTATATTGTTGAGTTTGTTCATGATGCTACTGAAAATCATTATGAGAGAGGAAAATATGGTTGTAGAAGTTTTCATGTTACTAAAACACCTCTCTATATGCTGAAAATCTTGAAGTTGCGCTTGTGTTACTTTTCTATGCTTGTTGCATTATGCCTACATGACTTGTTTATTTACAAGATTCCTTTTCATAGGAAGTGGGTTAGGCTTAAATTTGTTTTGAATTTGCTTCTTGATGCTCTCTTTTGCTTCAACTCTTATTTCTTGGGAGTGCATCATTAAAATTGATGAGCCCATCTTAATGGCTATAAAGAAAGCACTTCTTGGGAGATAACCCATGTCTTTATTTTGCTACTGTTTTGTTGTGTCTTGGAAGTTGTTACTACTGTAGCAACCTCTCCTTATCTTTATTTTATTGCATTGTTGTTCCAAGTAAAGTATTTGATAGTAAAGTCAATACTAGATTTGGATTACTGCGCAGGAACAGATTTCTTGCTGTCACGAATTTGGGTATGATTCTTTGTAGGTAACTCAGCAAAATCTGCCAATTTACGTGCGTGATCCTCAGATATGTACGCAAATTTCATTCAATTTGAGCATTTTCATCTGAGCAAGTTTGGTGCCTCTAAAAAATTCGTCTTTACGGACTATTCTGTTTTGACAGATTCTGCCTTTTATTTCGCATTGCCTCTTTTGCAATGTTTGATGGATTTCTTTGTTCCATTAACTTTCAGTAGCTTTGTGCAATGTCCAGAAGTGTTAAGAATGATTGTGTCACCTCTGAATATATGAATTTTCAATTATGCACTAACCCTCTAATGAGTTTGTTTTGAGTTTGGTGTGGAGGAAGTTTTCAAGGGTCAAGAGAGGAGGATGATACAATATGATCAAGAAGAGTGAAAAGTCTAAGCTTGGGGATGCCCCCGTGGTTCATCCCTTCATATTTCAAGAAGACTCGAGCATCTAAGCTTGGGGATGCCCAAGGCATCCCCTTCTTCATCGACAACTTATCAGGTCACCTCTAGTGAAACTATATTTTTATTCCGTCACATCTTATGTACTTTACTTGGAGCGTCTGTGTGCTTTTGTTTTCATTTTGTTATTTTCATTCTCTGAATAAATTCATGCTTGTGTGGGAGAGAGACACGCTCCGCTGTTTCGTATGAACACATATGTTCTTAGCTTTATTCTTAATGTTCACGGCGAAGGTTGAAACTGCTTCGTTCATTGTTATATGGTTGGAAAAAGAAAATGCTGCATGTGGTAAATGGTATAATGTCTTGAATAATTTGATACTTGACAATTGTTGTGCTCATATAGATCATGTTTAAGCTCTTGCATCATGTACTTTGTACCCATTAATGAAGAACTACATAGAGCTTGTTAAAATTTGGTTTGCATGATTGGTCTCTAGAGTCTAGATATTTTCTGGTTAAGGTGTTTGAACAACAAGGAAACGATGTAAAGTGTTATAATACTTACAATATGTTCATATGTGAGTCTTGCTGCACCGTTTTATACTTGAGTTTGCTTCAAACAACCTTGCTAGCCTAGCCTTGTATTGAGAGGAATTCTTCTCGTACATCCAAATCCTTGAGCCAATAACCATGCCATTTGTGTCCACCATACCTACCTACTACATGGTATTTCTCTGCCATTCCAAAGTAAATTGCTTGAGTGCTACCTTTAAAATTCCATTCTTTGTCTTTGCAATATATAGCTCATGGGAAAAATAGCCTTAAAAACTATTGTGTTGAAGAATATGTACTTATGTGTCTTATTTCTTAATAAGTTGCTTGTTGAGCGGTAACCATGTTTCTCGGGACGCCATCAACTTTTACCTTTGTTGAATATCATGTGAGTTGCTATGCATGTTCGTCTTGTCTGAAGTAAGGGCGGTTTTCATGATAAATGGTTTGAGTATGCATATTGTTAGAGAAGAACATTGGGCCGCTAACTAAAGTCTCCATGGTGGAAGTTTCAGTTTGGACAATCAATCCTCAATCTCTTATGAGAATATTATCTGTTGTGGAATGCTTATGCATTAAAGAGGAGTCCATTATCTGTTGTCTATGTTGTCCCGGTATGGATGTCTAAGTTGAGAATAATCAAAAGCGAGAAATCCAATGCGAACGTTCTCTTTAGACCTTTGTACAGGCGGCATAGAGGTACCCCTTTGTGACACTTGGTTGAAACATATGCTATGCAATGATAATCCATGTTAATCCAAGCTAATTAGGACAAGGTGCGAGCACTATTGGTATACTATGCATGAGGCTTGCAACTTATAGGATGTCTTATACATAACACATATACTTTATTACTACCGTTGACAAAATTGTTTCTATGTTTTCAAAATGAAAAGCTCTAGCACAAAAATAGTAATCCATGCTTCCCTCTGTTGTTTTGTCAGTTTACCTACTTCTTTCTATCTTAGAAGCAAACACTTGTATGAACTGTGTGCATTGATTCTTACATGTTTACCTATTGCACTTGTTATATTACTTTGTGTTGACAATTATCCATGAGATATGCATGTTGAAAGTTGAAAGCAACCGCTGAAACTTATATCTTCCTTTGTGTTGCTTCAATGCCTTTACTTTGAATCTATTGCTTTATGAGTAACTCTTATGCAAGTCTTATTGATGCTTGTCTTGAAAGTATTATTCATGAAAAGTCTTTGCTATATGATTCATTTGTTTACTCATTGTCTTCACCATTGCTTCGAATCGCTGCATTCATCTCATATGCTTTACAATAGTATTGATCAAGATTATGATAGCATGTCACTTCAGAAATTATCCTTGTTATCGTTTACCTACTCGAGGGCGAGTAGGAACTAAGCTTGGGGATGCTTGATACGTCTCAAACGTATCTATAATTTCTTATGTTCCATGCTACTTTTATGATGATACTCACATGTTTTATACACATTATATGTCATTATTATGCGTTTTCCGGAACTAACCTATTGATAAGATGCCGAAGTGCCAGTTCCTATTTTCTGCTGTTTTTGGTTTCAGAAATCGTAGTAAGAAAATATTCCCGGAATTGGACGAAATCAAGGCCCACGATCTTATAATTTCACGAAGCTTCCAGAACACCGGAGAGGGACCAGAGGGGAGGCCCAGGGGCCCCACACGCCATGACGGCGCGGCCAGAGGGGGGGGCGCCCCCCTACTGTGTGGGTCCCCCGTGGCCCTTCCGACTCCGCCTCTTCGCCTATTTAAGCCCTGGTGACCTAAATCTTCGATACGGAAAACCCACGGTACGAGAAACCTTCCAGAGCCGCCGCCATCGTGAAGCCAAGATCTGGGGGACAGGAGTCTCTGTTCCGGCACGCCGCCGGGACAGGGAAGTGCCCCCGGAAGGCATCTCCATCGACACCACCGCCATCTTCATCAACGCTTCTTTGTCTCCCATGAGGAGGGAGTAGTTCTCCATCGAGGCTAAGGGCTGTACCGGTAGCTATGTGGTTAATCTCTCTCTCCATGTACTTCAATACAATGATCTCATGAGCTGCCTTACATGATTGAGATCCATATGATGAGCTTGTAATCTAGATGTCGTTATGCTATTCAAGTGGATTTTACTTATGTGATCTCCGGAGACTCCTTGTCCCACGTGTGTAAAGGTGACGAGTGTGTGCACCGTGTGGGTCTCTTAGGCTATATTTCACAGAATACTTATTCACTGAGTTATGATTTGAGTTGGATGTCTCTATGAAATTGTGGTGTGTTAGTACCTCCTATGAATGCTCACAGTGACAGCGTGGGGTGTTTATTAGTACTTGGGAATACCTACATGATGAATTAGTGTTCGTTATCTTGCCAGAGAGTAATTCAGAATAGCATGGTGAAGTGCTTATTTATATTCCTTTATGATTGCAATGTGCTTTATATCACTATTAATCTATGTGCTACTCTAGTGATGTTATTAAAGTAGTCTATTCCTCCTCCATGATGTAATGGTGACAGTGTGTGCATCATGTAGTACTTGGCGTAGGTTATGATTGTGATCTCTTGTAGATTATGGAGTTAACTATTACTATGATAGTATTGATGTGATCTATTCCCCCTTTCATAGCTTGATGGTGACAGTGTGCATGCTATGTTAGTACTCGGTATAATTGCGTTGGTATATCATGCACTCTAAGGTTATTTAAATATGAACATCGAATGTTGTGGAGCTTGTTAACTCCGGCATTGAGGTGCTCTTGTAGCCCTACACAATTAATGGTGTTCATTATCCAACAAGAGAGTGTAGAGTGGTTTTATTATGTGATCAATGTTGAGAGTGTCCACTAGTGAAAGTATGATCCCTAGGCCTTGTTTCCAAATACTACAATCATCCCTTATTTACTATTTTACTTCATCTTTACTTCCTGCAATATTATTACCATCAACTGTACGCCAGCGAGCTATTTTCTGGCGCCGTTACTACTGCTCATGTTCATACATACCACTTGTATTTCACTATCTTTTCGCCGAACTAGTGCACCTATACATCTGACAAGTGTATTGGGTGTGTTGGGGACACAAGAGACTTCTTGTATCGTGATTGCAGGGTTGCTTGAGAGGGATATCTTTGACCTCTTCCTCCCTGAGTTCGATAAACCTTGGGTGATTCACTTAAGGGAAACTTGTTGCTGTTCTACAAACCTCTGCTCTTGGAGGCCCAACACTTTCTACTGGAATAGAAGCGTGCGTAGACATCAAGGCGCTAGGGTTTGTGTGTGAGAGGGACGATGAGAGGCGGCCCTTTTTATAGGCGAGATGGAGGCGGGGGAGCGGTGGTGCTGATTAACGGCGGCACGAAGAGCAAGGCGTGCGTGACGGGATGGTTAACTACGCGTATGCGGAAACTGCACCGCCGCTTGCGCCCCAATAACTCCCGTTGCGAGGTAGGCAACGGTTAGGTTAAAATTGAATGAGTCGCTGATGCGTCGGCCCCGCCACTCCCCACTGGCGTCGAATTTTGGGATGTGTGGCTGACAGGCGGCTCCCACGCCCAAAATTTTCAAAGCCTCGCGAGGCGCCGGCGCGCACGATTCGCGCCCTTGGCAAAGGGGCCGGCACGGGGTTGCCGGCGATTCTATTGGGCTCAAAAATTGGCCGGCGCCGTTTGGGGCGCGCCGGTGCGAGCCCATTTTCGCTCCCGGCCCCCAAAAAGCTACCGGGGCCGCTATCGGGGGTGCCGGTGGAGATGCTCTTACCAAAGTGCACTAAGAGCATCTCCAGTCGCGTCCCCAAATCGTCCTCCAAAGGGATTTGGGGCGTGCTGGACAAAAAAAAAATTCCCAGCCATGTCCCCCAAAGCCGCTTTTTGTTCGGCGCGGCCCGATACGGTGACCGGCGCCCCGAGCCCGTCCCCGCCCCACAGGGGACGCTCCAGGCACGCCGGACACAACGAAAAGCAAGGCGGGGAGTGGCAGGATTGACGCGTCAGCGTCACATTCAAGTTTGGACCTAACCGTCGCCTACATCGCGATGGAAGTTATTTGCGCGCAGTGACACACGACTGAAGCGTCGCAGCTTTTCCTTAAATGGTGATGGAGGGGCAGGCGAGACGTCTCGTCGGTGCTGCGCAGCCTCCACGCGTCGCCGGCGTTCGCACGCCACCGCGCGTTCCCGCGCTTTCTTCCCGCCGCTTCTAGCCTCTTCCCGCGCTTTCTTCCCGACGCCGACGTCTATAAAGCCCCCCCCCGGCTCAATGGAAGCCACCACAGCCGCCGGCACCCCTTTCTCCGCCACAAGCACATCCCTCGCCGCTCGAACACCGCTGCGCAATGATGAACATGCCCGGCACCGGCCAGTTCCCTCCACCGCCGTCTCCACCACCACCACCTCCACCACCGGATTCGCAGTTCGGGATCAACGACGCCGCCTAGGAAGATTCGCAGCTGCGCCGGGAGGAGCTTTGGCGTGCAGAGCGGCGGCAGCAGCGGGAGGCAATCGAGTAGCAGGCCCGTCAGCAGCATGAGGCGGCGGCGGCGTCAGTAGCGGGAGACCCCGCAGCTGAGGAGAAAGCGGCGTGGGAGGAGGAGGTGCTGGCAGACACAATTGCGGCGTTCGACGCCGCCACGGTGGAAGAGGCGTGGCAGCGCCAGATGGAGGAGATGGCCCAGTGGTGGTGTGACGAGCGCCAGCGCCAGCGCATGGAGCAGGAGGCGCAGTACCGTGAACGGCGGGAGGCGATCGAGCGATGGTGGCGGGAGGCGAAGGAGTGTACACAGCAGCGGGAGGCGGCGCTGGCGGCAACTGAGGCAGCCTGGGGGGGAGCGGGCGGATGCGTTGGCGGCGGAGGCCGACGCGTTAGCGGCGCGACTGGAGGTGCAAATGGAGGGGGAGGAGGAGGAGGAGGCGGAGAAGGAGAAGGCGGAGCATGACGACGACGACGACAACTTCGAGTGGTCCGACGATGACGGTCCGCACCCGGACGAGGCGACGGATCAGCAACGCGCCCTCGTCGAGTCCTTCGAGTCGGAGAAGAAGCTCCAGGACGACGCTCGTGCACGCGAAGAGGCGCAGATTCGCTGCACCGTCGAGCTCTCCCTCCAGGCGGCGCAACATGGGAGAGCAGGCGACGACGCGCTGCTGGAGCTACGACGTCTGGTCACTGCCCTACGCATGGAGAGGCGGCGCCTGGAGGAGCTGCGGCGGAGGGGAGACGACGACGGGGCAGGACCATCGAACGCACCGCCGGGCGGTCAGTAGGCCAGGGTTTAGTTGAAATCTAGCCGTTTTCATTCAAACTTTGTAATATATAATCAAATTTGAATGAAAACATTTATTTTCGTGCACTAATATTCATTTGGGGTGGCCGTTTAGAGGACGTGGCTGGGGAGCGACGTCCCCCAAACGCAGCACGAACAAACACGTCCCCCAAACGCTCAATCCGCTGCCGTTTGGGGACGGTTTGGGGGACGACTGGAGATGCTCTAATGGCCTCCCTATCATGTGTGTTCCTCTTTACCTACTATCTGCATGTATGGATCCATCCTTATCATTCATGAAAGTTAATACTTACTCTCGAAAAATAGAAAGTTAATACTCCATTTGATTCAAATATTGGTGGATTTATCTAGATACAGTTGTGTCTAGAGTACTCTAGACACGTTTTAGTGTATAGATAAATGCGAATTTAGATAACTTTGCGGCAAGAAATTTAAATCGGAGGGAGTATTTAAAACTTGATACTAGAATGAAATATGATAGTGCAACCCAACTAGGAAACTGTTAACCATTTTAATTCATCAACCTTTTTTCGTGCCTGCAAAAACATCCTGACAGGTAAAGTGGGCCTGAGGTCGCATTTATTATTCGTCATAGGGGGCCGCATCTCTATAATAACTAAATACTCCCTGCGTCTCAGTTTACTAGTATTTCCCGTATTGCTAGGTCGTCAATATAACTTATATAATTTAAATTATATAATGTAAAAAATTATATCATTAAAAAATAGAACATCTAAACTTTCTATAACTAATGCTAACTTGATCGAATTTGCGATCTAGGAGTAAGTTGTTTCCCCTACTTATTTTATTATTTCTTTAAACATACAGGCCATCCAGCTCATCAAGTGGCCACGTCAGCAATTTTTATTCCGTTACATACAGCTACCTCAGCGAGCTCCTTTTTGTTTCTTTTCTAAGCAAAGAAGAACAGTCAAGTCCACTGTATGAGGCCTCATCTAGCCCATCACTGTAGATCTCACGTGATCGAAGAAACAGCCAACCATTTTATTCTTTTCATTGATTTGGCAGACGTAGCAAAGCGCGCCGGATTCTTCTAATCTTAGAAGAGCTCTAAGCTCCCAGGGTTCCCAGCACCCCTGGTTGATCGGTGGGTCGCTATCGCGGGTCCCGCTCTGGAAATGTTGCGTTGTCGCTTTGTTTTGGCCACCTGATTGCGTGTTGGTTCAAGCCGCGTCTTCGCTGGCCCGTTTGCGTCGGTGCCGAGTGCCGACCGACTCGAGGTGAACCACCTTGATTCCCCTCCTTCCCAGAATTCCAGTCCCCACCCCATAGTTCCTGCCCCAAGCGGCCACGCCTAGGTCGCCGCCGCTCCCGGGAGATGCCGCCGCTCCCTCCGGCGGCAGTGTTGCAAACGCCTCCGCCAGAGCCCTGCTCTTTGTCCTGCCGCTTCAACTCTCAGCATGCGCCCGACCTTCTCTCGCGTGCCCTCCCTATCGCCGGACATCCCGGCTCCTGCGTCCTCTCCCCGTCGTTGGGCCGCGCTTTGCAGGGCACAAGCAGCCACCGCGAGGCGAATCTAGCAGCCGGTGTTAACTATGATCCGGTGCGTGCCTACCTCAATCGTGCTCACCTCACCTACGGCATAGCGGCCAATGTTCATCTTTCCGTCGGCGTCCCGTGCTAAAGTGGCTTCCGGCGGTCCGATTACATCTACACAGGCACTAAGGATTTACCCTCTGGCCTGATTCCACCAATCAACTACGGGCTGCCAGGGCCTCAATCTCTCCGCCAGACCACATCCACACCAAGAAACGCTACCGAGCACAGCCTGTGTACGTCAAAGCTTATGTTCTAAATTTGGAGCAGTAGCCTGAATTCATTTTGTATAGGCCACTCTAATCCGGGATGTTTCCTTGGCCAACATAACCTATATCTATGCTGAGATTCGTGGCACATATGAAAACAGGCGAGCATGTGAGAGCTGCCTGTTTCAAGGGTTGCAAGTTATTTTCTTGATCTTTCTCTTGCAAGTGAAATACGCAAGGTATGGTATAACTGCAATTTCGTTGATTTGTGGAGTGATTTTTTCTTCTATCAATTTGTTACTCTTTGAGCCAATTAGCTACTTTTAGATGAAAATAGCTGGACACATCATACTTGGATGTAGGCTGCGAATTAGCAATTAAATATATCATCAACTGATTTAGTAGTTCCATGAATATGTCATTAACTGATTTAGCAGTTCCATGAATATGTCATCAATTTATAGATGAAAAAGGAAATGGCCAATAGGTCAGAAAACCACAGATCCACTGGTCAGCACTTATGCTACGTAGATATGCATATATATATATATATATATATATATATATATATATATATATATATATATATATATATATATATATATATATATATATATATATATATATATATATCTTAAATTTAGTTTCTGTATATTTATTGTTTTATTATAATACTTATCTCCCATTAAATCTGAACATATATCAAATATCCCTGATTTGCACATAACTGGCATGACACTAAAATGGAGTTGTTGTTCTCACATTCAATTCAGGCTGTGAGAGTTTTGCACACAGGTTTCTCCAATTCAACCGATAGTGACAATGTTCTCTTTTCTAATGTCATCTGATGTATTTTTGTATTGCATTAACCGTGGTTCAGAAATTGATGTACCACTAAGAGGCTTATGCACGAGAAACAGTTTTGAAGTGTGTTAATTTGCTTATCAAGCAACATTGATGGATGCATGAAATTTTTGTATACTTGATGTCTTACAAACTGATTTTCAAAGCTATTCTTCATCTTTTCTCTGAAAGTACAATACATTTGATGACTTGCATACTATTGTTGTATGTTTATTTTTTTATTTAGACGGAAGGCTCGAAGTGAGCCTGGCTTTGAATTAACGAAGCCATCAACCGGCTAGGAGTTACACCAAGAGTTACAACACACCCGCGCCAAGCGCACAACCCAAACCACAACAAAAGACAACACAGAAAAGCAAGCCGAAGCGCCATTTGATCCATGAAGAGGGAGCCTTGTCTTCGTTGCACCGGAGCGATCACAACCGAGTCCACGCCAACAAACCTCCACCGCACCAAAACTGCAACTCAAAGGGGGAACTCAACGACGGGCCGGCCACCTAGCAGAACTTGAGGAACCAAAGGAGGGAGGGTCTTGCGGCGACGCCTCCAAGAAGGTGAATGGCGCAAGAATGCGTCATCGGCGCCGGCAGAGAGGACCTGCAAGGTTTTCACCCAGACCCGAGAACCACCACCCATGGAGCTCGGGCTAGGTCCAGACCAAACACACAACATCATCCCCTGGCATTGGGATAGGCACACCGGCAGGAGCTACGACCAGACGCCGACCTAGCAAAGCCCCCCAAGGCGCTAGGAAGGAAATCAGCTACCGTAGCAAACCGTGTAAAAGCAGCCAGGCCGACGTTGTGGGAGGGCTGCGACACCAGCCGAGAGATCACACGGTGCTCCACGAGACACTACTAGAGAGGCTTACACGAAGCGAGGCCTCCAAGAGGAGCAGATTGAAGCGGGTGATGGAGTCCATCATTTCGAACAGGAGGGCCATCATCGGGACACCTTCAACAAGGGAACGACACCCGCAGGTGACGCCGTCGCCGGCACAGGCCAGAGCCATGCGCAGCTTTCGCCGAGGTCCAAACCTAGATCGAAAATCCGGACGCCGTCGCGAGGACGTAGAGCGGACAAGGCGGAGATCACCGCCGCGCCTCCGACCTAAGTCACAATATGAGCTAGCCCCAACTCGACTCATCCGCAGGAAACACGTGCTGGCTGGCAGAGGTTTCGGCCAGACCCAGATCTAGACGTCCAAGACCCTAGATTGGCGGCACCACGATGTCCACCATCCCCAGCGCGCGAGCACACTGCACGAGCACGACCAAAGTGGTCGGAGGGAGAAAATACCGCAGCCGCCGGAGTAGCGCAGTAGTACTGAGCCAGCCCAGGGACCACGTCCCAGATAGCTAGCAAGGACGTCGCCCCAGCGACTCCAAAATGGCGGGACGTCACCCCAACGGCGCCCCACCGCCGGAAGCTCACCTGAGCTCCGACAAGCCCGAGCGGGCAGATCGCCAAAACCGGCGCCGCCGGTCCAGTCCGGGCCACGCGACAACTGATCGAGCCCTGGCAGGCCCAGATCTGGGCCCACAAGCCCAGATCCGGCCAAACCCTAGCCGCCAGCAGCCCATCGGCGACCGGCCGACGCACGAGGCGCCGCACCGCCAGCAGCAGCTAGCGGCCGGAGCAGCAGAGCCGCGCCGGCCAGGGGCCACCGCGCCGCACCGCCGTGCGGGCGCGACCCGCCCCAGCGAACCTGCCCGACGAGCGGGAGGGAGCGTCCAGGGACGCGCTCGTCGATGTGTCGCCGCCGCGACCGGAAGGCCGGCCAGAGCGCGGCCCGGGTGCAGCGGACGGAGCAGCATCGCCGGACTTCGCCGCCGCCAGGTCGGGGACCGCCCCGTCGGGCCGCCTCGCGCGCGGGGAAGAGAAGATCCGCCGCCGCCGGAGTGAGTGGAAGCTCTGTTTCTGAAGATCAAAATATATTCTTTATACTTTCTAAGGTCCTTAAAGGCTTGCATACGGTTGTTATAATTGTGTCTTGCATAATGAGCTTTGCGCATGGTATGTTCCCTAAGGTTAAAATGTGTTTAGGTACAAGCTCATGGAAAAGGGGTATCATTAGAGCTCGGCCCTTCAGTTTGTTTGGTAATGTCGACTTGGTTATAATATAACAATCAGGCTGCAACAAAAGTCTGAAACCAAGTCTCTGCGGTAAATAACTAAATAATTTCATCACAAGAAGAGAAATGTTGGGCTGATTTACTTATGATGTTATCCTATCAACAACATAATGGGATTTGTGGGGCTGCACCTAGAAAAAGAGATCATAATGATTCTTTTGTTGCTTCTAGAGGGCACGTGCATGTTCAAGGATTTTTATTATTTGTAAGTACAACAAATTCAATGTAGTGGATTGCAGAAAAAATTATGTGGTGCAAATATGAAACTATTATTAGAAATTGAGATTCACTGCCTTCAGGTATATCTAAAGCTAGGCCACACCAACTTCCATTGCTTTCTGAGATCTTTACATTGTAGGATTTTGGATATACCAATTAGAATCTGCAACAATGCTCATTCCTCTTACATTTACGCAGAGATCCAAAAAACATGTGTTTTCCCCTATTTTGCACTTTTGGACTATGTGTGTGAAAACAAAGTATCCATCCGATTATTCAGATATTTTTTTTGAACAACGATTATTCAGATATTTGATGTTGCTTATGCACTTATTTTGAATGCTACACCTGTTGTTCCATAGTTGGACCATATATCTTTCCGCAAAATAATGCATTGCTGCCAAATTTTGAGCTCATCGTCTTCCATGTAGTTAGTGCATGGCTTCTTCTGCTTTTTGTGAAATACCAGTGGATGGGCGTTAGTTTAGGCACAAGCCTACCGATTTTTGTTTCTCCAGTAGGCGCTCTAAACCCAACTCCGCGTGGCCACGGGGGAGGGTTGCCTTTTGTGTATATTTAAGTGTCAGATTTAATCGTAAAATGAATTATCCAAAAAGCTAGATTGTATTCCTTTTCTGGAGCTAGGGCAGTGTGGCCTCCATCCATTTCCACGTTAAAGGGCGACTCTGGCGGTCTGATGTGGCTAAAGAGGAGGCGCCTTCCATAAATAATTACAACTTAAATAATTATAACTATGTGTAGTTGTTTCTTTTCCTACCCAATATCAGATAAGATCTCCCTTTGCTTTGTCAATTTCCTACAATTAGTTGCCATATACTTATGGCCATGACAACTTTAAGAACATATTGCCAAAGATTTTTTCTAACCAAACTATGAAATGCAGTTACGTGGAAGGATGGAGAAATTACTGCATAGGACATATGCATCTTATGTTTCTTTAAAATTAGCTTTTGCTCATGAATCTTCTGTGTTGATTTCTCCCTTCCTTTCAGCTATCATTTTAGCTAGGACACAGACGAACAAAATGTTGTTCACAAGCATACAATTGGTTAAATACAAACTGAAAGCTGGTTTGGCAACTTATCATTTTCTATATCTTAACGACTGCATATTAAATTTTATACTCCCTTCGGCCTAATTAATTGGTGCAGCTCAAGAGTACACTTGTGTTGCGCAGGTGTTGCGCCAATTAATTTGGGCTGGAGGGGGTAATTAATCTGAAGGTTTGCGATGTGCTTATCAATACTTTCTTGTTCAACATTGAAATAAGGGTGTTGTACCGATATGCAACTTTTACTTAAATTTAGAACCCAGAAATACATTTGCTTGCTGAGTTTGATTGTTGTCTGGTAACCTGACTTATCTGTCGTTACTACAGTTACTAAAAAAATTATGGTACATTGCACTTGGTTACTTAAAGCCACATTTTATCTGCTGCATTGTTTTCCTACGTTAGTAGCATAGTGTGGGTTAAGAGGCTGGTGCGGTGTTAACACCATATTTTATTTTGGTAATTATGAGTGATGCTTAGGGTTGTCAAAAGCATGCAATTGGAAAATCACAGTATCGGTATCACCGAAAGGTAAATCTATGTAGCATGTACATATTACACAGTACAAGAGAACAACTTTTGTTGTAGTCTTTGTTCTTGTGATCATGTGGGATAGTTAAATTTTGTAGTTCAATCTAGAGTGTAGCGAATCACTTTTATAGAGGCTACCAATTTTTGCATTACATTTATAACAATGTAGTTTCCTTCCACTAATAAATATTCTGATTTCATTACTTGCTTAGCTATTATTATCGTGTTCACCTTCCTTTAAGCCATTCATCTGTTGATTAAACATAGGGTATGGGGGCAACTCAACCTCCCACCCCAGCAACGAACCCTAATCGTCGCTCGGTTCTCCGGCCTGGTCCTCTGGCCTGCCACCTCCGCTTCCTGTACAGATGCTGATGGGAAGGATGTGGTTGTTGTAACCGGGGTGGCCTGGGTAGTTCACTCGAGACTGGTATTAAGAATCCTCAGTTAGAAAAGGGTTAACCAGTTGATTTGGAAGACGATGCAGTATCTATATGCATGAGTTCACCAAATTTG
This sequence comes from Lolium rigidum, assembly GCF_022539505.1. NCBI lineage: Eukaryota > Viridiplantae > Streptophyta > Magnoliopsida > Poales > Poaceae > Lolium > Lolium rigidum. The sequence goes on along the minus strand of NC_061513.1, from coordinate 62,206,863 downwards.
GAAATTAAAGCCTGTAAATGGCAACAACACAACGTGTCCATAATTGGAATGCCATACAACAAGATATTGCAGGTGATCAGTTCTCATGCTGATTTCTTCATGAAGATTTTCAATTGGGGTGCATTTGAGAATGAACCGAAGTGGTATTACGAGAGGCAGAATGAGGGAAAACTAAATATAATGATTCTGATGAGTTGACTAAATTTTGTTAGAAACATAACATACAATTCCGTGGTCATTGCTTATTCTGGAAAGTGGGAAGATGCAGTGCAGCTGTCGCTTTGATCCTTAAATGGTAGAAAGATCAATTTAACATCGATGTTAACTATGAGATGCGTCATGGTTCTCTCTCTATCAAGATATATTTGGAAGGGATACTAGGGATTGCATTATTCAGGGAAGCACATAAACATAATCTTTTGGTAATTTGTTATCGATTTTTTGCATCGGCATCATGTTTCATGTATGTACAAAACTATTCCTATGTAAATCAGTTTCGGAAAAGATGAATTGATTGTATCTTTTTACTGATATGAAACTGGAAAAAATAAAGTCCCACATATATATATCCACGGAACCATGATGGACTCTAAATTACAGCCCTTCCTCCTATTTGAAGCAAATTGCGCACCCATCATGTGGAAAAGAAAAACAAACAAAAAATTGTGCAGTAAAGCACGTGAAAACGAAATACTTCAAACTGGTTGGATAGGCATTGAACATCGGCCTGTTTATGCCTCGCTCGCTGTAAAAAAAAGTTCCTTCTTTGTTAATATGCTCTAAAAAATCCTATAAGAAGAGAAAATGTAACTTCTTCCCTAAACTAGGAACAACAAACAAGAAGCCTAACATACATTCAAAATTAGACACACACGACCCCCCTTTCCGGGTTGGTGGAAAGCGAGCAGAAACTAGAAAATCATTTAAAAAAAGATGAATTTGTTCATTGTATTAGATATATATATATATATATATATATATATATATATATATATATATATATATACGACGCGGATTTTCTACCTAGGGTGATAGCTCCGCACGCTGTTACCACCGTTGGATTCTCCCCATGTTAACGTGCTGATAGACGGCCCACTTCACGGTTCTTCTTCTGTGAGCCCCTGACAAAGAGATACCATGCCACTTCTTTGAAACTGGCGTGGGTCCCCCACATCTGTGGGAATGCTTGACTTTAACGTGTCCTATTTACTTCTCTCCGAATACTAATTTTACAACACTACTCTAGAGATGCTCATTGTCTCTGCCAGGTTTGACTCAACCTGATGCAAAAAAAAAAAAATGCGAAAATGATTGCTGGCCTGTAACAAAATAATGATGCCAAAAGAACTTTCTGAGTTTTACCGGCAACCCAGAAAATCAACCGATCACAAAACGGGTCAAAATAAACTTAAATTAACATGGAATCTGGATCGAAAATATTAGAAGATAATTAACATAACTTTTTCTTCATAAGTTTTAACATATGGGATCTGGATTGGAAACACACTGTGCATAAAAAATCAAAATAGCGCGATGAAGAAAATAAATACTGATAAAACAATTTACCATTCACTTCAATGACTATGGGATCTGAATTCGTGAACACCGTGTACAAAAAAATCATCATGGAATCTGGATCAGGAACACATTAAAATCAAGATCGGAGAAAAGGGTGATGCAAATCCAAATCGAGAAATAGAAAACACAAACGACCTACAACCAATACGCCATGTACAGCCGCGTCCTCTTGACGCCTCTTCCCCGGCCTGCCGCACGACAACCATTCTCGCTAATTAAGAAATAACCAAATACTAATCCCCACAAGAACGAACTTGTTTTTCTTAGTACAACTGTACAACAACCAAAACGAAAGCGGAGAGAAATCTGCAAAATCCAGATCAGAAAAAGATCTCTGCAAATCCCGCCCGGCCCCGCTCCCTCCACGGCCGCCGCTAGCCACCAAGCTAGACGCGGTTGGCCTGGCAGCCACTGATGAACCGGCGCACGGTGGTCCAATCAAGAACTGGAGGAGCGATTTGAGACATTGAAAGACGCGAAAAAAACCCGACGCGGCTTGTCCCTGAGCTGTGGAGGCCGTTGCGCTCTGATTTCTCGAAGAAGCCTCCATGGAGGACCATCTCGCGCGCATGCGGAGAATCGGGGCAGACCAGGAGGTGGAATACCGGAGACGAGGAGGTGCAGCGACCCGACCTGGTTATTCTAGATCCATTTGAAGATAGAATCTCGATAAGCCTAGCAAATAAACTAGCACAGAAAAAATAGGATCCGTTTGAAGCCAGAACAATTAATCTGCTTAGTCTAGATCCATACATGTCCATGTAAGGATCTGGATGATGGATTCCTACAAAAATATCCTTCGGAAAAGGATCTGCATCTTGGCAAATCTTGATTCCAACAAAAAAAATCAAGAGACTAAGGGAAAAAAACAAGAAAGGGATCTCGATGATGGATTCGTACAAAAACAAATTCTTGATAGAAAGGATCTAGATTTTGGTAAATCTTTGATTCAAAAAAAAAGACTCAAGAAAAGAAAAGGTACGAATGGATCTGGATTCTGCCAATCTATCCGGCTGACTCCCTCTCGTAATAACGAGGAGAGGCCACGGAGCTAGGCTGCGGCACGCAGGTTCGCGCGGCCTCCAGGATGCCTGCTACATGGATGCCGCCTGCAGGATGTTGCAGAAGAACGGCCTTGCGACGTACTCCATCACCTGGCTCCCCACAGACCGCGCTGGCGCGCGGCCGAGAACTTCGTGGCGGCTCGCTCCGAACGCACGATTGCTCCGACAAGTTGCTGCCGACGCGGTGGGAGACGACGCGCTGGATGTGTCGGCCGGCGCGATCGGGGAAGCAGGTCGACGCAGTTGGAGGCCCGGGGAGATACGGAGCCGTCGGGTCCGCGCGCTGCAGTGGAGAGAGGCCATCCACTGGATCCGAGGATGAAGTTGTTGGCCGTGCCCGAGCCGACGGGATCACGGGAGGAGGGCAATGACGAGCAGAGTCGGCGTGTCCCCGCCAGGCGGCGTTGGAGCGGGGGCTGGGGAACGCCGTCGCGCGGTAGGGCGTGGGAAAACTGGCCGACGCCAGCGGCAGGTACGGTCGATGGATGTGGGGATCGAGTGTGGTGGTGGGATAGGGTGTGGAGGCGTGGTTACTGGTGCGGGTAGGTGGTGGTGCGGTGCTAACGGTGTTAAGTTTAGCCGTTTAGATGAAGGGTGGAAATTCTCTATAGACCGATTCAATGGCTAGATTGGTATGCATAGCTACACCCCATGGTAGCCCACTATTTCCCATATATATATATATATATATATATATATATATATATATATATTTCTTATAACATTGTAAATTCTTTTATTGGATTATGTAAGCCACACCGTACTATACCTAGGGCCAAAACCCGACGAGTCAGAAATAAAATTGGAGACTGTGCCGACCGCAAGACACCCATGTCACAGAAATTCAACGCTACTACCGAAGGACGGCGCGGCAGAGCGCGCTCGGCCCATCTAGTACGATCGATGTGTCAACGTACTACAGCTAATAGCTAGCCTAAGACGCCAATGTGTCAGTATAGTACGATGGAGCAGTTAGACCTACATTAATCAAGGTGCTTCGTATTTTTGTCTCTTTCTAAAACAATGGACTGTACATTGATACGTATGATAGAGCAAGTTGCTCTTATATTGTAAAGACATGATGGTCACGTGGTTAGAAATGACCGAAGATAAGAGAGAGACATCGCATAGGATATCAAGCCTTGATACCGATCCCTTGTCCTAATCAATGCTTTGTCATGTGTACTCTGATGTAATGTGTTAAAGCCTTGTTTATCCGAGGGAGAGGATACACCACCAGAATCCAGAATCCTTATTTGTGGTGAATCACCAGAGATAGACCAAAACCGTTGGAGGAAATTTCCTTATCGGGTATGGGTCAGACATTACATGACACAGATGCTTACTTAAGGAGACTCCTGTTTAGATCGTTTAGAAAAGTGCAACTCAAGTACTTTTTTGTAAGTGACTTAGACTTAAGAAATTCTCAATTGACTGAGACATAGCAAAATTGTTAGATCTAACCGGGAAAGCTTCTCTTGGGTTAGGGCATTTCCAACGAAGACCGTAAACAGATAGAATTGTAAGGTCCAACTGTGTAAACGAATCTTACCCTGTGAACTGGTCCATTTTACTCCATTCTCAGTCGGGCTGGCATTGCGGTCTAGCATACAGCCCGCGCGTCCGCCTCGCGCATCCATTTGTCCGCCTCGTGATCTCCAGCCAGCCATGAACAATTCACTTTGCAGCAGTTCATATTCTTCAATATATTCAAGCTTTTCTCGAGTCGTCCTCGCTATCGCTTGAATTTCTTAGTCCGTGTCGTCCACAAGGGCACACCTGGCTAGACGTGCCCTCCACGACCCCCACCCGTTGTTGCCCCTCTGCCGCCGTGACGCCACCGTCGACTGCAACAACCGATTTTGCCACTTGTTCCGGTCGTTTCGTAGTTGTACGCATTTGGGCCTCTCGCCTCAGTTGTAGGGTGGTCTTGGCGCCACCGTAGTCGCCTACGCCCCGGTCGCCACGACCACTTATTGCGCCGGTGGCCCGTTCCACCTGCAAGCTGTTCGACCAATTTCCATGCCGGCCAAAGAGGCAATTTGCACGCCCCCTAGTCCATTCTTTCTTCTGCATATACATTTTAAAAATGATTGTTGCTTATAGTGCGTTGTAATTATCGTAGATCATGGCGTATAGTTTAGACCAGTTTTCTGCAACCATTTCATCAACACGTCGTCGGGAGAGACGATGATGACAGCGAGATCATGGCGGTCATGGCTCTTCTGGTCCATGAGCACGAAGAGAAGCAAAGCAAGATATTCACGATATTTTTATGTGTGCAAAATAGCTAAAAAACTATGTGAAATTGGCAAAACTTGCCTAGCCGTGGACCAAATCGGGGCACTGTTGGCTGCACAACCACCCCCAAACGGGCATGATCGTCCGACCGATCTAAATGCCAACACAAACAGACCAGATCGGATACTTTTGGTCTCCGAACTCGGGGGCGCCGTTGGAGATGCCCTTATAGTGATGGATCCCCATTAGTATATGGCCTAATAGGTGTTATGCATGTTAGGGTTATACGATGAAGCTTAGGAGGAATACTCAAGGTAGTGATATCTCATCTTGGTGACTTTCCATCTTCGTGACTTCGTGGGCAGCGAAGGTTTGGATGCTTCTGCCACTCTCTCCTATGTGACCTTTCTTTTTTGTGAAAAGTCCACCAATCTATTTATAATCTTAAAAAGTAGTGCACTAAAACACAGAAATAATAAAAATTACAAAAAAGGCCACCTTGCAAAGAACATTGGGTATATGATTTTTTTGAGTGACGAGGTTGATGAGGCGGGTGTGCTGGCACCAAACTCGAAGGCTCTTTTTGCCACAAAAAAAAATTGCAACATGCTCATCTGTTTAGAGGAAGCTAGCCTTGAATATAGAAAGAAGATTACTTGTGACTTGGCAAGGAAGGCGTCAGAGGGGATAATTCAGGAAGGTGAAGGGTCTCTCAGGAGCAAAAGAGAGAGGAGGGGCATTGAGAGAAATGATCGATGGAGACAACTTAGGCTATCATGTCTGTCGTTCTATGGGTTTTCATGGTGGCATGATGATCTATGTGCCATCAGTTTGCAGCTGTAGTAGGTCGAAAGAGTTCATTGGTTTGTTTAGTCAGTCGAGAAGTTGAATTGCTTTATGTGTTATTATTCGTTTGTGGTTCTGTTGTAACTGTTTTTGCCCATTTTTTCCTTAATTAACTAAGAAATTATTATTTTTAATAAATAGATTGAGGCAAAATTTATGGCCATGTTTTTAAAAGAAAGACTTGGTCACCTCACCGCATTAGCTAGCGGATGAGATCATCTGTGCTGTAGGTAATGCGCCTCATCCGCGTGCAAGCGCGCAGCTGTTAGGGATAACTGGAATTCCGGTAATGAGTTGCTCTCGGGTCACCGTTTTCCACGCTGTATTTCAAGATTTGACTTTCCCCAACTTCATTATCGAGAGTTCATTTCGCTTTCATTGTCCTATTCCGCAACTTTTCTGTATATAAAACAGCTCGTATTTGGTATGATAGGTCATGTCTCTTGGAGGGCTCTAGCCAGCTAGCAATGGCGTGTTTGGGGACACCCGTCTTCCCTGCAAGCATCACCGTTATGTTTCTGATGTGGTTGATTGCTCTGCACGGAGCCGTGTTAGGCGCTGCTGCCGCCGATACCTTGACCGTCGACCGGCCGTTGTCCGGCAGCCAGAGGCCACTAGTCTCCAAGCGTGGCAAGTTTGCGATGGGATTTTTTCAGTCAGGTAAGGTAGCATGTATATATGGTTTTTTCCAACTTTAACTGTGTTTGTAGATATGAGAAATGATGAACTTCGGCATATTTTGGTGTTCTTCATGATGTTTCCAAATTTGTTAGCAGAGGGTTTACTCCTACGGAAGTTACTTCTGAAATTTTGTTCCGCGTTGAATTTAGTTCTTGATTCAGCTTAGTTAGTGGGTGGGAAATTAGTGAGTGCGACTGAGTTATGGTATGGGTAGCGAAAATAGTTGATATTCCTTTTCAATATATGGCTTGGATAGAAATTCAATACTCAGCATTCTCGAATTAGAAATAAGAAATCCTCTACATAGTTAGAAATCTAAAATTCAATGCTCAGCATTTTCAGTTTAGAAATAAGAAACTCTATACTCAATTAGAAACTGACGCATATTAAAAAACTTATTAGAAACTGAAGCTCCCAAAAGAATCTTATTGCCTCTATCGTGCCTTCACATTTCCCTTTTTTCAGATTATTTTCCTTTTGGTGTGCAACAGATAACTCACAGAGATGGTACATCGGCATATGGTACAACAAAATACCGGGGCAAGTACCAGTGTGGGTTGCAAATAGGGACTCTCCCGTCTCCAGCCCAGAGACTTCAAGTCTAACCATATCAACCGATGGTAATATGGTCCTACTCGATGATTCAAGATCGGCAGTTTGGTCTACCAATATGACGGCCAGCACCTCCTCTTCCGTAGTTGGTGTCATCCTCGACACTGGCAACCTTGTCCTAGCAGACGCATCCAACACCTCTATCATCATGTGGCAAAGCTTTGACCATTTCGGAAACACGTGGCTCCCTGGTGGCAAGCTTGGCCGAGGCAAGCTCAGCGGCGGGAGCACACGTCTAGTCGCCTGGAAGACTTTCAGTGACCCAGCTCCAGGGTTGTTCTCCGTTGTACTAGATCCAAATGGCACAAGCCAGTTCTTTCTCATGTGGAATAGTACCCAGCAATATACGACCAGTGGCAACTGGATTGGCGACAGTTTCTCCAACATGCCGGAGATGGCACCCACCAATGGCTATCCCAACTCGATGTACACATTCTACTATGTCGATGGTGCAAACGAGAGCTACTGTGTATATGATGTCAAGGGCGACGAGCTCACCACGAGACTCGTCGTGGATGCGACAGGGCGTATTTTTTTTTTTTTTTTTTTTTGAGAGAAAGTCTGAACTTTATTTAGACAATAGAGTCATTACAGAGACTTTCCTGGATACACCCCGGGATTACACCACGGTAGACCTGGCTAATAGACTGCTCACAAGAACGAGCAAGAATGTGAGCTGGTACATTCAACTGACGTTTAACATGGGCAAAAGAACAAACTAAAAAACTTGCTGCAAGGTTCTTGATATCAGCAACAACGATGCCCACTCCCGAACGATCCTTTGCAGCAGATTGAAGTCTCAGGACTAAAGACAAGCAATCCGAGGCCACCAGAACCTTGGAGAAGCCTTCATCGCGAGCCAGGTTTAGGCCGCGGCGACAAGCCAGAGCCTCAGCGAGTTCCGGATCTGTGACATGCTCCAGGCGCTCATTACAGGCCACCAAACAGCGAGCATCGCTGTCCCTGATGACCACCCCCACCCCCATGCTGCTGGAGCTCGAGAATAGAGCCGCGTCCACATTGATCAAGGCCAGACCCGCCGGCGGTGGACTCCATTTCAGAACTGAGGATGAGGAATCACACCTAGTGGCCGTGCCTGCCTTGGACAGGTGCTGCACAATCGTTTCAACATACGCCTTGATCTTCTCCGCCACACGACGGCAGCTGGGCTCAGTCGCATTGTTGCGAGCATCATTCCTGGCCTCCCAAATGTGCCAGATGGTAACCGCCAGGACAGTGCCGAGTAGGCTGGAGCTCCGAGCTAGAAAATCATCCATCCATTGCTTGGCACAAACAAGCTTCTTCTTGCAAAGTTTCATTGGAAAGAAATCCTTCACCGCATCCCAAACACCTTGAGCAAAAGGACAGAATAAAAAGAGGTGTTCCACCCTCTCATTCCTTCCACAAAAGATGCAGCAATCATTAGCAGGGATATGCCTTCGTTGAAGTTGAAATCCAGTAGGAAGGCAGTCATGAGCAGCTCTCCATAAGACAATTTTCATTTTGCCTGGTGCCTTAATCGCCCACAAAGACTTCCAAAACTTCTCATCAGCGCTAGCATCAGAAGTCAGACCTCTGCCATTAACACTATGAACCTCCGAAAAGCTCGCAGACCTTGCCAAATTATAGGCAGATTTAACCGAGTAAATCCCCAGTTTGGTGTGTGGCCAGGAAGCAAAATCGTTCCTGCCAAATTGGCTAATAGGGACCTGCAGAATTGCATCAGCCACACGACTGTCAAAGCAACCCCTAACCTTGTCCACATCCCAGCACATATTATCTTGATTCAACAAGGATTCAACTTTAGCATTCGTCGGCAGTGGAAGCAAGGGCCGAAACATACCAGCAGAGATCCCAGGGATCCAGTTGTCTTCCAAGATTTTCACATTTTTTCCATCTCCAATACCCCATCGAACACCCTTGGCTAGAAGCTCCCTTCCAAAGAGGATGCTGCGCCATGTGTAAGAGGCCGAACGCGGCCGAGGGGCAGACCAGAAGTCTGAGTCAGCGAAATAGCGCCCCTTGAGCACACAAGCACACAGAGAGTCTGGCTCCGTCAGCAGACGCCAGCACTGCCGCCCAAGCATCGCCTGGTTGAAGATCACGAAATCTCGAAAACCCATGCCACCCATGGATTTTGGAGCAGTCATCCACTCCCAGGCTTTCCAGTGCATCTTCTTTTGGCCATCTTCAAAGCCCCACCAATTGTCAGCAACACTTGTTTTCATTCTATCACAGATAGCAACAGGTATTTGGAAACAACTCATCACATAATTCGGGATGGCCTGTGCCACAGATTTCAGCAGGGTCTCCTTCCCGGCGCGAGAGAGAGGCCGAATCCACCCATTGATGTGCTTCCAAATACGGTCCGGTAGGAATCTGAAGGAGTGTGTGGCGGCTCTGCTGATCTCCGTCGGCATTCCCAGGTAAGTATCCTGAAGAATTTCAGTTTCCACACCCAGAATTCCTTTCACCTCCAGACGCACATTAGCATGGCATCGGGTGCCAAAGAAGACCGAAGATTTTTGAAGGTTGATCTTCTGGCCAGAGGCTTCGCAATACAAAGTCAGAGTAGACTTCAGAGCACGGACACTTGTTTCATCGCTGCGAGCAAAGAAAATACTATCATCTGCAAACAGTAAATGGGATATCGGGGGGCCTTGCCTTCCATTACGGATTCCTTGTAGCTCACCAAGACGCTCCCGTCGTTGCAAAAGACAGGATAAACCCTCTGTGCACAGCACAAACAAGTAGGGGCTGATGGGGTCCCCTTGACGAATTCCCCTCGAAGGGACCACAGGTTCAGTCAGTTCACCATTGATCCTGACAGCATAACGCACCGTGGTAACACAGCGCATCACCACATCGATCCATCCTGGATCAAAGCCCAGCTTGGCCAGGCAGCCGTGAAGATACGACCACTCAATTCGGTCGTAGGCTTTCATCATGTCAATCTTCAGGGCAAAGTGAGGCTTTTTATTCTGCTGCTTCCGGACTGTGTGCAGACATTCAAACGCCACCAGAGCACTGTCCGTGATCAAACGCCCCGGAACGAATGCACTTTGGAATTCTGAAACAACATCCGGCAGCAAAAGTTTCAGACGGTTAGCCAAGACTTTTGAAGCAATCTTATATAAAACATTGCAGAGGCTTATTGGTCTGAATTTAGAGAGGTGCTCAGGGTTAGACACTTTTGGAATCAAAACAACAATTGCATCACAAAGGCCTTCAGGAATAGGATCTCCACCTAAAAAGCTCCTCACAGCGGCACAGATCTCCCCCTTGATGAGTTCCCAGTGGGTCTGGTAGAAAAGAGCCGGGAAACCATCTGGGCCCGGCGCCTTCGTAGGGCCCATCTGGAAAAGAGCATCATGAATCTCCTCATCCGTGTAGGCTTTGCACAAATCTGCATTCATTTGAGAGTCCACTTTAACCGGAATGGCATCAAGGACCTCATCCACAGATACACAAGGTTCAGAAGAGAAGAGGCTCCCAAAGAAGCCCTCCACCATTCCTTTCATACCTTTTTGATCCTCACATCGAGAACCATCCTCTCGTACCAACGCCTTGATTCTGTTAGTTTTCCTCCTAGCAGACGCTCGTGCATGAAAGAAAGCAGTGTTCCGATCCCCCTCCTTCAGCCACTCCACCCGAGACCTCTGCCGTGCCATGATTTCTTCCCTCTCAAAGAGTTCACAGAGCAGCTTTTCAGTTGCCCTCTCATCACAGATCACCGCTTCACTCACAGAGCATGAGCGCAGATATTTCAACTTTTTCTCAAGCCTCAGGATTTCCTTGCGAACAGAGCCAAAGGAGACCTTGCTCCAGTCCTGCAAGGAGGTGGCAAGTTTGTTGAGGTTCGACCAAGTCGCTTGGAGCGAGCTAGTCCCATCATTACCCGAGCTCCACGCCTCCTCCACAACCCCTTTATAATCATCAGCGCGCAGCCACATAGCTTCATAGCGAAAGCCGGACTGGACAGGAGTCGTCCCCCTCGGGGCACGGAGATCAGAGAGTGCAACATAAATAGCATAGTGGTCGGAGGTGGAAGTGATCACGTTTTCCACCTGACAAGCATCAAACCTACCCGTAAAGGCATCATTGGCAACAGCTCTGTCGAGTCTCACCTTCACATTGCATTGAGCATCCTGTTTGTTGGTCCAAGTGAACTTAGGTCCCGAAAAACCCAGATCGGTCAGGCCACAGTCCTCCAAGCAGTTCCTGAAGAGCTCCATTTGAGCTTCAGACCTGTCCCTAGCACCGAAGTGCTCATCGTGGCTGAGAGCTTCGTTGAAATCTCCACAGCATAGCCAAGGGCCGGTCCACTCACGGTGGAGACGACGCAAAAGGCTCCAGAATTCATGGCGAGCCTCACGTCGTGGCTCCCCATACACGAAGGTCACGCGCCAAGGAGCATCATCGACCGTGGAAACCAACACATCAATGCAATGTGGATTGCAGCCACGTAGAGATACTGAATATGGAGCCAACCAGAACAGCGCAAGGCCTCCACTGAGGCCCTCGCAACTTACTGCAAGGGAACCGGAGTAGCCCAAAGACCACATGAAATTCCTTGCTTTCTTATCCCCCATCTTCGTCTCCGAGAGGAAAAGGAGGGAGGGTCGAAACGTCTTCACTAACCAGCGAAGCTCGCCCACTGTCGCGTCCGACCCCAAGCCGCGACAGTTCCAGCATAACAGACTCATTGCGTCGGGCGGGGCTGTGGCACAGCTCCCGCCTGATCCGCCGATCGACCACTTTGGGTTCTTTGTTTCTTGTTTGAGTCATTGCTAAGGACCTCCTCAAAAGATTCCTCCTTTTGCACATCCATAGCAGTGGCTGTTCCTGCCTCCTCCGCTGGCATTAGCGCAAGAAATGGTTCAATAGTTTCTTTGAGCTGGGCAGCCTTGAGTTTTGGGTCTTTGGCAGACTTGCGTTTCTGACCTGCTGCCCCTCTCTTTGAACTCTGGCTTGGAAACAGCTCTCTTCCGAGCGCCTCTTCATGAGCTCTGCCGCGACCCCTCGCCGAGCGCCCTCGGCCACGACCAGAACCACGCCCACTCTTAGCAGGAGACGTTACTTCCCCATCAGCACCCTGACCCGCAAGGGCTGTAGTCTTCCCCTTCCCAGTGTGGGATGAACCGCCAGAGGGCGCCTTGGAAATGTTAGTGAAGTGCTCAGCACCCGCCGAGCTGGAGGCGTGGCCCGATTTGGTTCCACTTGCCTTCCGACCCTCCTCCACAATACACAGATGATTGAAAGCATAAGGGAGGCTTCCATCCTCCTCTCTCGCCGCCGGGTTCGGACACAACAGATGAGAGTGTCCCAGCAGCCCGCAGGAGTAGCAGTAGAATGGGAGACGCTCATATTTCACCACATAAGCATCAGTCGTCTTGAGCTTGGATGAGTACACAGTTACCATCCGCATCAGAGGCACGGTTATTTTCACCTCCACTCGTAGCCGCATGAATCCTCCCCAACAACGACCAAGATCATCAGCTTCAATGCGAAGCACCTTGTACACATTCTACTATGTCGATGGTGCAAACGAGAGCTACTGTGTATATGATGTCAAGGGCGACGAGCTCACCACGAGACTCGTCGTGGATGCGACAGGGCGTATTAATGTCCTTGTTAGATATATATATCGGTATATTGTAGTTTCCCCATATGTTAGGGGGTTTTCCTGCATATTATCACCTGTACATGTAACTATATATTGTGGCCTTTGGCCCTCAGGGAATATAAGCTGTCTATTCCTAACATGGTATCAGAGCTGAAGGTTTAGCTCCTCTTCTCTCCTCGTCACAGCCGCCACCTCGCCCCGGTCTTCATTGCCGGTTCCGATCTGGTCGCTGTTCCTTCCTGGATCGAGATCGATCTCCCGTCGCCCCGTCGCCCGCTCTCCTCGTGGCCCCGTCGGCCGCTCTCCTGGATCGAGATCGATCTCCCGTTCGCCCCGAGCCATCCCACACCTTCGATCGCCCCGAGTCTTCCCACGCCTCGAGCCGATCGATCCGCCTCCCGCCAGGCCGTCGCCCGCTCTCCGCGCGCCCCGTTCGCCCTCCGCTCCGTCAGCAGCTTCGATCCGTTCTGCGCTCTGCCGATCGATCCGCCCGGTACCCTGTTCGAGATCGATCTCCCGTTCGCCCGGTCGTCTCCTGCTGCCCGTGCTGCCTGCTACTGGCCCGTGGTGCCTGCTGGCCTGATCCGCTCGCCCCTGCTGTTTCTCTGATTTGGCCAGTTCTTGATCAGATCGTGTGTGTAAAAAAAAAAAAAGAGAAAAAAAAACGAAAAAAAAATACTGTCGTCGGCTGATGTTATCCGATGTCTTCTTCCGCTGATCCCGTCTTATCTTTGGGCCTCCCTTCGGTACTTGGTCTTTGTCCGCTGCCTCCGTGTATGACGACTAGCCATTCTTCGTCGCCGTTTGCGGCCTCTTCACGCGGCTCTGCCCGCGCTTCACCGACTCCGTCTACGTCGGCTTGCCGCTCTACATCGACTTTTGCGGCCTCTTCATACGGCTCTGCCTGCGCTTCGCCGACTTCGTCTACGTCGGCCCGCCGCTCTACATCGACTTTTGCGGCCTCTTCCCGCGGTTATGGCCGCGCTTCGTCGACTCCGTCTACGTCGGCCTGCCGCTCTACATCGACTTTCGCGGCCTCTTCACGTGGTTATGACCGCGCTTTGCCGACTCTGTCTTCATCGGAGTGTTGCTCTCTGTCGCCCCCTTTGGTGGCCTCTGTGTGTGTGGGTGATAGCTCCTCGTCGGCACCGGATTGTATGTCGACCTCTCCAGTCGAGCCCCTCTCTGCGCATGAGATAGCGCAGCTTCACTGCCTGCTTGATGCTTGGGATTCCAGTTTACGTCAGCAGCCTCGCGGTCCGAGTCTCCGCCCTCGTCCTCATTGTACCTACTGTGGCAAGGTTGGCCACACTTCCTCCACCTGCTGGACGCGAGATCCCAGTTTACGTCCGCAGTTCCAGGATCGTCAGCAGGCTGGCTCTTCAGGATCTTCTGCAGTTGCACTCTCTGATCAGGACATTCTCGTGGGTCTTCGTGGTCTCGCTCGCTACTACGAGACTCTTCCTCGCCGGGCGCTGCTGGTTCCGTGGATCGGCTCTTCGGCACTCGCGCGACCACCACTTTCTACACGATCGGTACGTCCCCGTGGTATCTGGTTCTGGAGCTTCCTTTCATATGACCTCTGAGTCCTCTATTCTGTCTGCTCTTCGGTCTCTTATTTCTCCTGTCCGTGTTGTCACGGCTGATGGTACCTCTATTCCTGTCTCTAGTAGAGGCACTCTTTCTACTCCCTCTTTTTCTGTCCCTGATGTTTCTCATGTTCCTCGCCTTCAGATGAACCTTTTCTCGGCTAGCCAGCTCACCGATTCTGCTTATCGCGTCATTCTTGACGCTGAGTCTTGTGCGGTTCAGGATCGTCGCACACAGGCCCTGGTTGGAGCTGGCCCTCGTAGCCGTAAGTCTCCGGGGCTTTGGGAGTTAGGATCGGCTTCGTGTTCCTTCCGCTGCCACTTCATCTGCGCGTTCTCCTCCGGTTGTTGCCTCTGTCACCGGCTCTTTTCAGCAAGTGGCATCATCGTCTTGGTCACCTTTGTGACTCTCGCCCGTCGTCTTTGGTTCATCGTGGCCTTCCGGGGTCCGTCTCGGAGATGGGTCGTTACACTGTCGTGGTTGTAGGTTAGGCAAACAGATTCAGCTTCCCTATCCTACTAGTGTGTCCGTCTCTCGCCGACCGTTCGATTTAGTCCATTCGGATGTTTGGGGTCCGGCTCCCTTCGCTTCGAAAGGGGGCCATCGATACTATATCTTATTCATTGATGATTTTTCACGGTACACCCGGGTGTTTTTCATGCGCTCTCGCAAGTGAGGTGCTCTCTATTTATCGGCGTTTTGCGGCCATGGTCCGCACTCGGCATTCCTCACCCATTCGCGTGTTCCGTGCTGATTCTCGCCGGTGAGTATATCTCCCAAAGCACCTTCGTGGTGTCCTTGCCGAGGAGGGCACCCTCGCTCAGCTTTTCTTGTCCCGGCGCGCATGCTCAAAATGGCGTCGCCGAGCGTAAGCATCGTCATCTTCTTGAGACCACCCGTGCTATGATGATTGATTCTTCTCTTCCGCCACATTTCTGGGCTGAGGCTCGTCGCTACGTCGGCCCACCTCATTAACATTCAGCCTTCCGCTGCTCTACAGGGTGGCATTCCTCTCGAGCGTCTCTCCGGTGTTTCTCCGGACTACTCGACTCTCCGTTCATTTGGTTGCGTCTCGCTATGTCCTTCTCGCCTCCTCGCGAACGCACCAAACTGACCGCTCGGCCCGTTGAGTGTGTTTTTCTCGGATACGGTGATGAGCATAAGGGCTATCGCTGTTGGGACCCCGTTGGTCGTCGGATGCGCATCTCTCGTGACGTCACGTTTGATGAGACGCGTCCCTTCTATCCTCGCCCCACCTCGGGTACTTACCCGGTGGATGATATCTCTTTTCTTCTTTTTCCGAATGCACCCCCTGCTGTCTCTCCTCCCCTCCCTCCTACTTCTGATGCGCCCCCTTCGGCGCCATCCTCTCGTTCGTCTAGTCCACCTAGTACTCCTCGTTCTCCGGCTTCGGCTCCTTCCGATGATGTCCCTTCTTCCTCTTCTTCTGATGACTTGTCTTCTGCAGATGAGCTTTCCCCTTCACGGCCTGTTCGTCAGCGTCGTGCTCCAGTTCGTTACTCTCCTAGTCAGTATGGTCTTTCTGTCGTTTCCGAGCCGACTTCTTATCGGGATGCTGAGCGTCATCCTGAATGGCAGCTTGCCATGGCTGAGGAGATCGCTGCGCTTGAGCGCACTGGCACTTGGGATCTTGTTTCTCCCCCTTCTGGTGTTCGTCCCATCACGTGTAAGTGGGTCTATAAAATTAAGACTCGCTCTGATGGATCTCTTGAGCGCTATAAAGCGCGTCTTGTGGCTCGTGGTTTTCAGCAGGAGCACGGCCGTGACTATGATGAGACTTTTGCCCCTGTGGCTCATATGACTATTGTGCGTACCCTTCTTGCTGTTGCTTCTGTTCGCCGCTGGTCTGTCTCCCAGCTTGATGTTCAGAATGCTTTTCTTAATGGCGAGTTGAGTGAGGAGGTTTACATGCTGCCTCCTCCTGGGTATTCTATTCCCGATGGGATGGTCTGTCGTCTTCGACGTTCTCTCTATGGTCTCAAACAGGCCCCTCGTGCCTGGTTTGAGCGCTTCGCCTCTGTGGTGACTGCTGCTGGTTTCTCTCCTAGTCTTCATGATCCAGCACTTTTTGTTCACACTTCTCCTCGTGGACGTACTCTTCTTCTTCTCTATGTTGATGATATGATCATTACTGGTGATGATCTGAGTATATTGCCTTCGTTAAGGCTCGTCTTCGCGATCAGTTTCTTATGACTGATCTTGGTCCTCTTCGCTATTTTCTTGGCATTGAGGTTTGCTCCACTTCTGATGGCTTTTCTATCTCTCAGGAAAAGTACATTCAGGATCTTCTTGCTCGTGCTGCTCTTGGGGATGAGCGCATGGTTGATACTCCTATGGAGCTTAATGTTAAGCTTCGTCCTACTGATGGTGATCCTCTTCCTGATCCCACTCGTTATCGCCATCTTGTTGGGAGTCTTGTTTATCTTGCTGTCACTCGTCCTGATATTTCTTATCTTGTTCATATTCTGAGTCAGTTTGTCTCCGCTCCTACCACTGTTCACTATAGTCATCTCCTCCGCGTTCTTCGTTATCTTCGTGGCACGATTACTCGTCGCCTTTTCTTTCCCCGTTCCAGCTCTCTCCAGCTCCAGTGCTACTCGGATGCTACGTGGGCGAGTGATCCTACGGATCGTCGTTCACTTTCTGCTTACTGTGTGTTTTTTGGTGGTTCGCTTGTTGCTTGGAAGACGAAGAAACAGGTAGCAGTTTCTCGTTCGAGTGTTGATGCTGAGTTGCGGGCTATGGCTTTGTTGATTGCTGAGGTGACCTGGTTACGGTGGTTGCTTGTAGATTTTGGGGTCTCTGTTACGACACCCACTCCATTTTTGTCTGACAGTACAGGTGCTATCAGTATTGCACGTGATCCGGTCAAGCATGAGCTGACCAAGCATATTGGTGTTGATGCTTTTTACACACGTGCTCAGGTGCAGGATGATGTTGTTGCGGTTCATTATGTGCCTTCAGATTTGCAGTTGGCGGATTTCTTTACGAAGGCCCAGACTCGAGCGCAACATGATTTCTTACTCTCCAAACTCAGTGTTGTGGATCCACCATGAGTTTGAGGGGGGGTGTTAGATATATATATCGGTATATTGTAGTTTCCCCATATGTTAGGGGGTTTTCCTGCATATTATCACCTGTACATGTAACTATATATTGTGGCCTTTGGCCCTCAGGGAATATAAGCTGTCTATTCCTAACAGTCCTCACGTGGACGGAGAGCGCCAAGAAATGGATCTTGTACTGGTCGGCACCCAAGCAGCAGTGCGAAGTTTACATGTCATGTGGGTCGTTTAGTATCTGCACTGGCAATGCATTAGCATCTTGTAGCTGCCTTCGTGGTTTTAGTGAACAATACCAAGGGCAGTGGTTACAGGGTGATCATACTCAAGGCTGCAAAAGAAATGCTGCCCTTCAGGGCAGCAACAACAGTTCACGGAGCGACAAGTTCTACACTATGGTCGATGTGGAATTACCAAGCAACGAACATAACATTGTCGCAGAAGGGAGTACTCAAAACTGTGAGCTTGCGTGTCTAAGCAGTCGTGACTGCACCGCTTATTCCTTTAGCAGCAGCTGCTCACTTTGGTATGGGGACCTTATCAACATACAAGCTTTGAGTAGTGATGCTATTAGTACTAAAGGTGGTTCTATTCAAATTCGTTTGGCTGCATCCGAGTTCTCCGATAGAAAGTACACTAGGAAATTGGCCATCATAATCACCGTTGCTACTATCAGTGTTGCACTAGCAGTTGTTGCTTTAGCTTTCGTGGCGACGAAGAGGTTCACGGAGGTGGCTCTAGTTGAGGGCTCCCTGATGGCATTTAGATACCGGGTTGTGCAAAATGTGACCAAAAACTTCTCCGATAAGCTCGGCGGTGGCGCCTTTGGTTCGGTGTTCAAAGGGTCACTAGCCGAAGGAACCATGGTGGCTGTGAAGAAGCTGGAAGGATTTCGTCAAGGGGAGAAGCAGTTCCGTGCGGAGGTGAGCACACTTGGAACCGTTCGGCATGTCAACTTAATTCGACTGCTCGGTTTTTGTTCAGAGAGATCGCATAGGCTACTCGTCTACGAGTACATGCCAAACGCATCACTGGACCGGTACCTCTTAGAGAGAACCCAACAACCAGTGCTAAGCTGGAGCACGAGGTACCAGATTGCACTCGGAGTCGCAAGAGGATTACACTATCTCCACGAGAGATGCAGGGACTGCATTATTCATTGTGACATCAAACCTGAAAACATACTTCTCAGTGACACCTTTGTGCCAAAGGTTGCAGACTTCGGCCTCGCGAAGCTCGTGGGGCGCGACTTCAGCCGTGTCTTGACGACGGTGAGGGGAACCCTTGGATACCTTGCACCGGAGTGGATAGCCGGCACGGCTATCACGACCAAGGCGGATGTTTATAGCTACGGCATGATGTTGTTCGAGATTGTGTCATGCATGAGGAACGTGAGGCAGCGGCATGACAACACAGTGGATTTCTTTCCGTTGATGTCCGCGATGAAGCTAAGTGAAGGGGAGCTGGAAGACCTCTTGGATACACGGCTGGGCTGCAACGTTGACGCAGCTGAGGTGGAGAGAGCTTGCAAGGTCGCTTGCTGGTGCATCCAGGACGAAGAGGGCGCTAGGCCATCCATGGCAACAGTGGTGCAGGTTCTGGAGGGGCTGGTTGAGGTTAATGTTTCGCCGGTGCCGAGATCACTTAAACTACTAACGGACCAATCGACTTATGTAGAGCTCTCTTAGGAGTTACTGTCGGAATGAGAAGATTTGGTTTGTGTGGCGGAACCACGTTGCGAGTGAATTTTACTGTGTAGGCATATGTTATGTTTAGCTATCTACTTGTAAGCGGGCACGTGCAATGCACGTCTTGAATGTCATTAATAAAATTTCTTAATAACCACTTCACAAGGATTTTTTGAGGTATTGATTGTCGCCTCTGTCCTAGCAACAATATAAGGTCACCTCCAAACTTGAGTTCCTAACTCATGAAGATTTCCACAACACTTCTATAGATGAAGCCTAGGTGGTTCACATCTGAAAGTCCCAACACCACTATACATGCAAGGATGTTCTCAGCAAATACGAATGAAGCCAAATAAAAGAGCTCAAAATTATCTTACTCATTTCTCCATCTATGTTTGAAATGTTCTGCCACAAAAAATTTCAATGCTTAATTAAGATATAATTTCCAAAACAAATATAATTACTAAGCTAAAATAGATGAGTCGATCTAGTTGACCCGGAGGATCGATTGAGCTCTCAAACTTGATGGAAACCAGAAGTCCCAAGATGGAGTGCCATATCTACCACACAAAGAAAAAGAAATCAACTAATCAAAAGATACTCTTCACATTGTTATCTACCTCGTTAGTGTTGCTCATCTCACTCAAAAAGAGTATTACAAATAACTTCGTTTGCCCAAATCTCTTCTAGGCAGGGTTGATAAGAATGTGACACCTCCTTGTCGCTCTAATATGGAATGTGGCATATTCACTTCGACAACCAGTCATGTTGCAATTTTGTAGTCAGAGGCATTGCTTCTCAAAATGAAGTGTATAAAGATGTGTATAGGTGGTTGTGGACATACCTTGATCAGCTGGACAAATATATAAGCTACTACACCTCAATATATGCGCATTGGCCTTTGATACGTCCAAAATGTATCTACTTTCCCGAACACTTTTGCTATTGTTTTGCCTCTAATTTGTGTATTTTGGATGCAACTAACACGGACTAACGCTGTTTTCAGCAAAATTGCTCTGGTGTCTCGTTTTTGTGCAGAAATCCAACTTTCAGGAAAATCCTCGGAATTTATGCGGAAGGTCCTATTTTTCCAGAATATTGACGGAGCAAGAAGGGCAAGCCAGGTAGGGGCCCGAGGGCCCCACACGCTAGGCCGGCGCGGCCCAGGAGGGGGACGCGCGGCCCTAGTGTGTGGCGGCCTCGGCTGGCCCCCGATGCCCTCCTTCGGACTACTTATTGCCTTCGACCTAAAAACGCACGGGAGTAAGAAGAAGTCGCCAGAAACCATCCAGTACGCCGCCACCGTCGCGAAACTCCGTCTCTGGACCAGAAACTCCGTTCTGGCACTCCGCCGGGATGGGGAATTGGAGGAGATCATCGCCATCATCACCACCGACGCCTCTCCTTCGACCAGCCATGTTTCCCCCATCCATGTGTGAGTAATTCCCCCGCTGTAGACTGAAGGGGATGGTAGGGATTGGATGAGATTGGTCATGTAATAGCATAAGATTGTTAGGACATAGTGCCTAGTGTCCGTAATTGGTACTTTTATGATATTGTTGCAACTTGTTATGCTTAATGCTTGTCACTAGGGCCCGAGTGCCATGATTTCAGATCTGAAGATGTTATCGATTCATGATGATATTCATTGCTTTATGATCTTACCTGCAAGTTGTATACACGTATTGCTGTCCGGAACCCGAGGCCCCAAAGTGACAGAAATTGGGACAACCGAAGGGGATGACGGTGATATGAGGATCACATGTGTTCACGGAGTGTTAATGCTTTGTTCCGGTGCTCTATTAAAAGGAGCACCTTAATTTCCAGTAGATTCCCTAGAGGCCCGGCTGCCACCGGCTGGTAGGACAAAAGATGTTGTGCAAGTTTCTCATTGCGAGCACGTACGACTATATATGGAACACATGCCTATTGATTGATTAGTACTTGGATACCGTTTTATTATTATCTGCAAATGCCCTGCTTTGATTGTTACATGAGTTTCTCTCATCCATGCAACGCCCGTTCATCCATCCCTGTGCCTACATTATTTTAATCCTGCTGTTTACTATAATCACTACTGCTGTCTTTGTTACTCTGCTGCTGTTATTTCACTACTGCTACTGCTATAAAACTGTTACTACTGATAAACTCTTGCGAGCAAGTCTGTTTCCAGGTGCAGCTGAATTGACAACTCCGCTATTAAGGCTTTCAAGTATTTTTTTGTCTCCCCTTGTGTCGAATCAATAAATTGGGTTTTACTTCCCTCGAAGACTGTTGCGATCCCCTATACTTGTGGGTCATCAAGACTATTTTCTGGCGCCGTTGCCGGGGAGCATAGCTTTATTTGGAAGTTCACTTGGATTGATATTGTTCGCTGCAAATTCTCCATCATGGGTAAACCTCGTGATCCTAAAGTCGCCATATTACCATCCACTACAAGAAAAGGTACAACTCTGAGTACCTCTGCTGCTCTTGATTCACCATCTCGTGATTGATAAACTTGTTTCACCACCACATGCTTCACATGTCTGGTACTTCTACTAGATCTGAAAATTCTTATAATATTGATGATGCTTCTATTTGTGCTTGATGATAGTGGTTCATTGGGATCTTTTCTAGATGCTACAATTGCTAGGTCTAGACAAATTGAAAATGTTGAAACTCCTAATGAAAATGCTGCTACACCTGTTAATTCACCTGAGTCTGTTGAATACTCTAGTGATAATCTTGATGAGGATTATGTAAAACTTGATGATGATTTTATTGATAAATGCAATGCTACTACTGATGCAAGAAAAATTAAAAAGTTGCTTGCACAACATACTCGTTAGATATAAAGCTGTCTCCACGATCCTAAATTTGCCACATCTCCTATAAACATTAAGGATAAGGATTATGATTTTTCTCTTGATTTGTCTCATATATCTATTGTTGAGAAAACACCTTTTTGTGGTACTGAAAAAGAAAGTGTTGTAGAACACATGATTGAGCTATCTACTCTTAGTAGCTTGTTTTCTGATGATGTTAAGAAGCGTACTTATTTCGTTGCTAAAATTTTCCCTTTCTCATTAAAGGATGATGCTAAAACTTGGTACAATAATTTGCCACCTGATTCTATTAATAGTCCAAAAGAATTTGCTTGATGTTTTCTTCCGGAAATACTTTCCTGCTAGTGCTCAACATATTGCTTTGCAGAGAATTTATAATTTTGATCAGGAAGATGGAGAGAAATTGCCTGATGCTTGGGCTAGATTTTGCTCTCTTATTAGAGCTCGGCCTGACCCAGATTTGGAAAAGCATGATTTACTTGATATATTTTATAGTGGACTAACCATTGAGTCTAGGGCATACCTGGATAGTTGTGCTGGTTGTGTTTTCAGGAAAAGAACTCCAGACGATCTTTGAAGAATTATTGGCGAGAATAGGCCGGAATCATGATGATTGGTCTACACACGAACCAACCCCGACACCAATACTGAAGAAGAGGGTATGATTAAATTAAATGATGAAGATATGAGGGAAGCCAAGAAATCTCTTAAAGAGAAGGGTATTAAATCCGAAGACGTGAAGAATTTACCTCCCATAGAAGATTCATGTAAGATCACTCCCCCTTCATCCATGATTGAGGTACACTCTCTTGAACGCTTTACTAGAGAAGATATTCCATATTCAAAACCTCCTGCTCAATGCTTAGATGAGTTTGATAATTATATTGTTAAGCAAAGTAATTTTAATATGAGAGTAGAGAATCATTTAATGGAAAATTCTCGAGCTATTGGTGAATTGCATGGTATTGTGGAGAGAACCTCCAATGATGTTAAGATGCTTGTTAAACATTTTCAAATGGTTCAAACTCAAATTGATCAACTCACTAAAGTGCAAAATGACTTGTTAAAAGATAATTCTAAAGAAAAGCATGCTTATGAAGTAACAACTAGAGGCGGTGTTTCTACCCGGGATCCTCTATATCCTGAAGGGCATCCCAAAAGAATTGAACAAGATTCTCAACGAACTGAAACTAGTGCTCCATCTAAGAAAAAGAAAAAGAAACATAAAACTGTTGTAGAATCCTCTGAGCCTGTTAATGATCCTAATAGTATTTCTATTTCTGATGCTGAAACTGAAAGTGGTAATGAACATGATAAAGATAATGATAAGAATGATGCTTCTGATAAAGAAGAGGTTGAAGAAGAACCTGAAAAGCATGCTAAAAATAAAAAGTATACTAAAGAAGATTTTATTGCTAAGAAACATGGTAGTGAAAGAGACCCTTGGGTTCAAAAGCAAATGCCTTTTCCTGCTAAGAAACTAAAATTAAAGGAAGAAGAACACTATAATAAATTTTGCGATTGGATGAAACCTTTATTCCTGCAAATACCTTTGGTGATGCTATTAAATTGCCTCCTTATTCAAAGTATATGAAATATATTGTCTCTAACAAAAGGAAAATTCCTAATGAGGAGATTTCCACTATGCTTGCTAATTACTCTTTTAATGGTAAGGTTCCAAAGAAACTTGGCGACCCAGGTATTCCGACTATTCCTTGTTCTATTAAGAATAATTATGTTAGAACTGCTCTATGTGATTTGGGAGCGGGTGTTAGTGTTATGCCTTTCTCTCTTTATAAGAGACTTTATTTAGATAAGTTGATACCGACTGATATATCTTTGCAAATAGCTGATAAATCTAATGCTATTCCTGTTGGTATATGTGAGGATGTTCCTGTTCAAGTTACTAATAACTGCTTGATATTAACTGATTTTGTTGTGTTGGAAATGCCTGAAGATGATAATATGTCTATTATTCTTGGGAGACCTTTTCTTAACACCGCAGGGGCTGTTATTGATTGCAATAAAGGAAAATTTACTTTCAATGTCGATGACAAGGAGCATACCGTTTATTTTCCCAAGAGGATTGAGAAAGCATGTGGAGTTAATACAATTTCTAATGTGAGAACTATCAAAGTGGGAACTATTGATTGTCCAATATATGAGCCTAAAGAAGAATATCAAACTCTTGTGATTGGATCCATATCAATTCAATACAAGGTAACATGATTGATTTGAGGTTTAATTCTTCTTATGCTATGTAAAATTTATTTGGTGGCAAGACTTGATCAACCTTGTTAACAAATTCATTTTATATGCATAAGGAACTAAACAAAATCTCTTTCTCCCTCCACTTGTTCTACTTGCTGTAGCACTTTTGTTTTTGCAAAGTTCTTTAGTTAATTAGAGATTTCAAAATTTTTCCTGCCCAGTAATAATAATTTTGACACCCAGAAATGTGCATTTTTCAAAGTTTTCAAAAATTCACAAAAATTATACCAATGGTCCTATTTTTCGACGAGGCACACGGGAACACACGAGGATGACCTGTGGGGCACCCCGGGGTGGCACCCCACGGGCCGGCGCGGCCGGCAAGGGGCGCGCCACCACGGCGTGTGGGCCCCTCCTTGCCCCACTACATCATCTCTTCCTCCCACTCTCTTCTCTCTCCCGAAAAAACTCGCACCGAGGTTCCTCTCACTCGCGTTTTTGCTCAAGAGCTCCAGATTTGTCGATCTCTTTGCTCGGCCCGGATTTCGTCCGAAATTTGGCACATTTGCTCTCCGGTATGTGACTCCTCCGATTATCCAAGTAGAATTTTGTTTGGTGGAGTATATCTTGAATATTTTGCTGCTGTAGGTAACATGTTTAGTGAGCTTGCATGCTTGTTCTAAGTGGTAGAAACTAGTTTTGATGCATGATTAGTACTCTAGCAAGTTCCTATGGTAGTTTCCCTCAATTATATGTCACCAAATCAAATGTTATATTGGTTGTTGAAAAATTTCAGAAAATGGAAGGGAGTAGGCACCAACTCAACCAACAAGAATTGGAGGTGCAACAGGTTATGAGAGTTCACCGCGAAGAAGGAGTATACCCCGCTTACTACCCGTGCGTGGATTTTATGAGAAGTACAGGAATCTTGCAAGATGTTCAAAGTCTAATCTCTCGTGCAGGGTTGGATGATTTTGTTGTTGGTGAACCATGCCAATATGCAAAATTGACTATGTCTGTAGTGTGATACGTCTCCGACGTATCGATAATTTCTTGTGTTCCATGCCACATTATTGATGATATCTACATGTTTTATGCACATTATATGTCATATTTATGCGTTTTCCGGAACTAACCTATTGACAAGATGCCGAAGTGCCAGTTCCTGTTTTCTGCTGTTTTTGGTTTCAGAAATCCTAGTAACGAAATATTCTCGGAATCGGACGAAATCAAGACCCAGGTTCCTATTTTTCCCGGAACCATCCAGAACACCCGAGAGCCGCCAGAGGAAGCCCTGGGGGCCCCACACCACACCCTGGCGCGGCCAGAGGGGGGGCCGCGCCGCCCTATGGTGTGGTGGCCCCAAGCCCCCTCCGAGGCTGCCCTTCCGCCTATTTAAAGCCTCCGTCGCGAAAACCCTATGACGAAGAACCACGATACGGAAAACCTTCCAGAGCCGCCGCCATCGCGAAGCCAAGATGCGGGGGACGGGAGTCTCGTTCCGGCACCCTGCCGGAGCGGGGAAGTGCCCCGGAAGGCTTCTCCATCGACACCGCTGCCATCTCCACCGCCATCTTCATCACCGCTGCTTGCTCCCATGAGGAGGGAGTAGTTCTCCATCGAGGCTCGGGGACATGTACCGGTAGCTATGTGGTTCATCTCTCTCCTATGTACTTCAATACAATAATCTCATGAGCTGCCTTACATGATTGAGATTCATATGATGATGCTTGTAATCTATATGTCACTATGCTAGTCAAGTGAGTTTTACTTATGTGATCTCCGGAGACTCCTTGTCCCACGTGTGTAAAGGTGACAGTGTGTGCACCGTGTGGGTCTCTTAGGCTA
This sequence comes from Lolium rigidum, assembly GCF_022539505.1. Taxonomy (NCBI): domain Eukaryota; kingdom Viridiplantae; phylum Streptophyta; class Magnoliopsida; order Poales; family Poaceae; genus Lolium; species Lolium rigidum. Next base: position 62,180,967 of record NC_061513.1, on the reverse strand, counting down.
TATTTCACAGAATACTTACTCACTGTATGAATGGCGTAGTGAAGTGCTTATTTATTTCTCTTTATGATTGCAATGTGTTTTGTATCACAATTTATCTATGTGCTACTCTAGTGATGTTATTAAAGTAGTTTATTCCTCCTGCACGGTGTAATGGTGACGGTGTGTGCATCCGTGTTAGTACTTGGCATATGCTATGATCATGATCTCTTGTAGATTGTGGAGTTAATTATCATTATGATAGTATTGATGTGATCTATTCCTCCTACATAGTGTGAAGGTGACGGTGTGCATGCTTTGTGTTAGTACTTGGTTTAGTCGTGTTGATCATTCTTGCACTCTAAGGTTATTTAAATATGAACATTGAATTGTGGAGCTTGTTAACTCCGGCATTGAGGGTTCGTGTAATCCTACGCAATGTGTTCATCATCCAACAAAAGAGTGTAGAGTATGCATTTATCTATTACGTTATGTGATCAATGTTGAGAGTGTCCACTAGTGAAAGTGTAATCCCTAGGCCTTGTTCCTAAATACTGCTATCGTTGCTTGTTTACTTGTTTCTCTGCGTTACTACTGCTTGCGTTACTCTCGCTTGTTTCTTGTCCTGGGCAAAGCACTTTTCTGGTGCCGTTGCCGTTGCTACTACTTATTCATACCACCTGTATTTCACTATCTCTTCGCCGAAATAGTACGCCTATTAAGTGTGTTGGGGACACAAGAGACTTCTTGCTTTGTGGTTGCAGGGTTGCATGAGAGGGATATCTTTGACCTCTTCCTCCCTGAGTTCGATAAACCTTGGGTAATCCACTTAAGGGAAACTTGCTTCGCTGTTCTACAAACCTCTGCTCTTGGAGGCCCAACACTATCTACAAGAATAGAAGCTCCCGTAGACATCAAGCTATTTTACGGCGCCGTTGCCTGGGGAGGAAAGGTAAAAAGGCACTCATACTCCGGTTCCGAGTAACGATACTTTTACGGCGCCATTGTGTGTGTGCTCGAAGTTATTTCCTTTAGATCCTGCAATTGCATCTTTTTGTTTCTTGTTTACACTAGTTTGGCATAATGGACAACAATGAGCTTCTTATTCTATTTCCTGATTTAAAACATGGATTGTTTGATGCGAAAATTAAAAAACCTATGGAATCTTATTTGCATCCTGGTAGTAATATTAGTATGAACGCTTTGAACACCATTGTTGATAATAATGTAGAAAGTTCTAAGCTTGGGGAAGCTGGTTTTCATGATCTTTTTAGTCCCCCAAGCATTGAGGAGAAAATTTTCTTTGATGATACTTTGCCTCCTATTTATGATGATTATAATGATATTGGTCTTTTAGTGCCACCTACTATGGAGAGTAAATTTTGTTGTGATTATACTATGCCTCCTACACTTGATGAGAATAATAATGATAGCTACTTTGTTGAATTTGCTCCCACTACAACTAATAAAATTGATTATGCCTATGTGGAGAGTAATAATTTTATGCATGAGACTCATGATAAGAATGCTTTATGTGATAGTTATATTGTTGAGTTTGCTCATGATGCTACTGAAAGTTATTATGAGAGAGGAAAATATGGTTGTAGAAATTTTCATGTTACTAAAACACCTCTCTATGTGCTGAAATTTTTGAAGCTACACTTGTTTTATCTTCCTATGCTTGCTACTTTGCTCTTCATGAACTTGTTTATTTACAAGATTCCTATGCATAGGAAGCATGTTAGACTTAAATTTGTTTTGAATTTCCTTCTTGATGCTCTCTTTTGCTTCATACTCTATTTTTCATGTGAGCATCATTAAAACTGCAGAGCCCTTCTTAACGGCTATAAAGAAAGAACTTCTTGGGAGATAACCCATGTGTAATTTTGCTACAGTACTTTGTTTTATATTTGTGTCTTGGAAGTTGTTTACTACTGTAACAACCTCTCCTTATCTTAGTTTTGTGTTTTGTTGTGCCAAGTAAAGTCGTTGATAGAAAGGTTGATACTAGATTTGGATTACTGCGCAGTTCCAGATTTCTTTGCTGTCACGAATCTGGGTCTACCTCCCTGTAGGTAGCTCAGAAAATTAAGAAAATTTACGTGCATGATCCTCAGATATGTACGCAACTTTCATTCGATTTGGGCATTTTCATTTGAGCAAGTCTGGTGGCCTAATAAAATCCATCTTTACGGACTGTTCTGTTTTGACAGATTCTGCCTTTTATTTCGCATTGCCTCTTTTGCTATGTTGGATGAATTTCTTTGATCCATTAATGTCCAGTAGCTTTATGCAATGTCCAGAAGTGTTAAGAATGATTGTGTCACCTCTGAACATGTGAATTTTTATTATGCACTAACCCTCTAATGAGTTGTTTCGAGTTTGGTGTGGACGAAGTTTTCAAGGATCAAGAGAGGAGTATGATGCAATATGATCAAGGAGAGTGAAAGCTCTAAGCTTGGGGATGCCCCGGTGGTTCACCCCTGCATATTATAAGAAGACTCAAGCGTCTAAGCTTGGGGATTCCCAAGACATCCCCTTCTTCATCGACAACATTATCAGGTTCCTCCCCTGAAACTATATTTTTATTCCGTCACATCTTATGCACTTTGCTTGGAGCGTCTGTTTGTTTTTGTTTTTGTTTTGTTTGAATAAAATGGATCCTAGCATTCACTTTGTGGGAGAGAGACACGCTCCTCTGTAGCATATGGACAAGTATGTCCTTAGGCTCTACTCATAGTATTCATGGCGAAGTTTCTTCTTCGTTAAATTGTTATATGGTTGGAATTGGAAAAAACTACATGTAGTAACTCTAAAATGTCTTGGATAATTTGATACTTGGCAATTGTTGTGCTCATGTTTAAGCTCTTGCATCATATACTTTGCACCCATTAATGAAGAAACACTTAGAGCTTGCTATTTGGTTTGCATATTTGGTTTCTCTAGAGTCTAGATAATATCTAGTATTGAGTTTTGAACAACAAGGAAGACGGTGTAGAATCTTATAATGTTTACAATATGTCTTTTATGTGAGTTTTGCTGCACCGTTCATCCTTGTGTTTGTTTCAAATAACCTTGCTAGCCTAAACCTTGTATCGAGAGGGAATACTTCTCATGCATCCAAAATACTTGAGCCAACCACTATGCCATTTGTGTCCACCATACCTACCTACTACATGGTATTTATCCGCCATTCCAAAGTAAATTGCTTGAGTGCTACCTTTAAAATTCCATCATTCACCTTTGCAATATATAGCTCATGGGACAAATAGCCTAAA
>NC_061513.1:62128217-62177613 GCF_022539505.1 Lolium rigidum | reverse complement strand
CTCCAATGAAGCAGGTGCGTCCTGCGCACCTTCACATTTTTTCACTTTGTCTTTTTTGTATCTTCCAAATTATGTAACATTTCGATTTGATTTTTTTCAGGTCATTCAAAAATAACAAATAGAATGGAGGAAAAATAGATCCGAATTTTTTTGTGCAAATTTAAATTTTAAATTATTTAAATTTCAAAATAAATTCTTGAAATACATATATAGATAATGACATAAAAAATTAAAAATATTTTTCCCATATTCCAATTGTTATTTTAAGTGATCTGCAAATTTTCAAGTTCAAATAATGTGTGGTGTGAGAGATACAAAAATAAGAAATTGTTTGAGAGGGGAAAAAAAGAACTTGCGCGGATCTTGATGCAACATAGACGGTGTGGATATGGGTGCTCACCAAGCACCTGCTCTAAAAGTCCACTCTCAATTGGTCAAATGTGTCAAAATACTCACATGATCGATTTGATGGTGTAGTAAATAATATGCCTAAAACCTCTCTAACTGAGTCCAAGAATATCACTATATCAGGTTAGTCGCCAGCGGTCCAATAGGAGGTGTGCTCCGATGTCCTTCTCCTCAGTTCCACGGTTTCAAGAAGTTGAAGCTGCTCCAACTTCTTTGCTATAAAATATAAATACGTGGAGTTGGCTTCGCGGTACAGAAAAATGCAGAGCGGCTATTTATTTACGCCCTATTCCCACCGATAAGTGACTGAAACTCTACGTACGTATTATCTTCCTCCACCCTCCTCTCACAGGCACGTTTCCCAACACCCATACTCTTCCCCAATTTAACTTCAACGCAGCACGATTCACGTATGCGACCACCGAATCGATGTCGCCGCCGAATGAATCGACGTACCTTTAGCGGCCGTTGAGTGGTTGTTGTTGTTGTTGTTGGAGACATGCTTGCAAGAGGGGCACATGGTGAGGGTGGTGGGCAGCGGAATGTTCCCCTATAGCAGTGCGGCAAGACGAGCTTGAGCACGCGGAGCTCCTGCTCCTCCTCCTTCTCCAGCTGTTGTTCCCCTTGCTCAGCATCTTGAACTCGCAGCCCACCTCCATCTGCTTCAGCTTCTCCTGGATGAGGCGACGATCACAAGCTCCTAGCAGCTGCAGTGAGCTACAACTCGATTTGCGCGGCGGTGAGAACGGATTGGATAAGTTCGTCTCCGGTGAGTGGTACGTCGATTCGTTCGTCGGTGGCCTCGATTCCATGGTGGCAGACGTGAACCGCGGTGCAGTAAAATTAAATCGGGTAAAAAGGCTGGACGGTGCCTGGGAGAGGAGGAAGATAAGACATGCGTAAAATTTCATCACATACCGGTGGCAATGGAACGTAAATAAACAGCCTCTTCATTTTTTTCCGTACCGTGGAAGCAACTCTTCGTATTTGTAGCAAAAAAGTAGAAAAACAATCTTGCCAACATCTCGAAACATGCAAACAACACCAAGTACTTGCTAGCCTTTGACGATTGATCTCATGGCAAGTACATTGACCGTTACCTTTCTTGCCAACTTCTCGGAACCGCGAAGCTAAGGGGAAGGACACCGAAGCAATCGTTGTCAACTAGAGCAATCATCACGTCAAGATACTGATGGGATAGTTTCAGGAAAACGCTCAAGGTTTCGGATGCAAATCACTCGACAGAATACAGTTAATAAACTGAATGTTTCGGTTTACATGGTTCGATCGAGGTCTTCTACCAATGCATACATCATCTTCGAATTACCTTATTAGAGTACGGTGCAATTACTAGGGCGAGAAGCACCATCATGGCCTTCCGTACAAAATTGTCATCCGAGGCACCACGAAGCTCAAGTTCTAATATTAAATCATCAATTAAGAGATTGTCTGTTGATGGATCGAGCCACTCAGGTGATATCTGTCCCTACGCTTCTTTGCCTTCTTGAGCAATTATGGTCACAACGTTGAAACGTTTGTCTTCTAAACCAAATAATACGTAGATGTCTTTGCCACCAAGGGAAATTTGGTCCTTTCCCTCATTTAAAAAAAATGTACTTGTTTTAAGATCAAAAGTTTTCACTAGAAACTTTAGCACAGACTGCCGCATTTTTATCATTGGGATTCGAGCATACATTGTACACCCGAGCCAAAAAGTGCAGCTCGTTTATTCGTTTGACATTTTCTCAACAAAGTTACACCATTTTTCAACCGAGCAAGGAACTTCGTCAAATTCTTCCATCCCGTAGATAACATGCATGATTATTTAGCAATTGGCAATAAGTGGAAAAATCGTGGTTCAATCAAAGTAAGTATCAACTCATGGCAGGACTGTTAATACAACGCTATTACCGGACATGTCGGCAATAGTCCCGGACACGCCGACATAGTTACGGACAGTCCGGTGTGAGTACCAGACTTGCCGGCGTGCTTGACGGACTTGTCGGCGTGTAGCGGAACGGGCTGGCCTGTCGGGAGCTCAACGGACTGGTTGTCGTGGTGAGCAACGGACAGGCTGGTCGTGCAGACCCGGACAGTCCGGCAGATCCGTATGACATTGATGAACCCTAGCCTGAACCCTAATACCCTATTGTTCGTCATTGTTTACAGATTACTATGATCTACATACGCATAGGATTGATGAACTTTGTACCATTGCAAAACCCTACCATTAACCAACCTACCACATTGATGAACCTTAGGGTTGATGTGTAATACCTTGTAGGATGCTGCCAACTTGTACATGGTGCAGAACTTGGATGCGACGTCAGTGGTTTTGATGGTACTCGTCGGAGTGGCTCGCGACGCCGGGGCATGCACCTCGCTTCGAAGCAAGGTGGCGAACGGAATACTTTTTGCCGATGGCGGCGGCGTCACGGTGACGAGAAGTGGATTTGTTGAGGCCTGGAGGTAAGGCGTATATATATAGGGCGAGCATGTATCCCGGATGGAGCGATCTTGTCCCACGTAAATCCGGGTAGTTGCAACAGATGTTTAGGCCGGACAGACCAGCCAACGACATAGCTTGTCCGGCGATGAAGGCCCTGTCAATTAGCGATTGGGCCGGCCCATGGGTGCCAAAAAAATAAGACACCGGACAGTCCGGAAAATCGAGAGCCAGACTATCCGGATAGGTTTAAATTACCATATTATTTTTCATTCATATTTGTAACATATTTCCTAATTTTTTCTGTTGAATCATGTCAAATATAGCTATTTTAACTCGGTGAAACAAGATTGGACTATTCTGAGAAAGTCGAAAAAATCAACTTCTCAGAAATCGGTCCCATATGTAATAGAGCCATTTCTAATAAGGCGATTTCTTCGAATTTTTTTAAATCAGCCATAAAAGAATAAACAAGTCAATATACCATAAAGTTGAAAAATTTCGGTGATGATCGCGTGAAGGAAGTGGTCGAAACTAGGGTTTTCATGCAAAACCGTTTCAACCCCGAACCCTGGTTTCGGCTCCTTCGCACCATGGGGTGACCTTGGAAAGCACACCGAAATGGGAAGACCCTAGGAAACATGTGTGTGACATGCCACCATGCAAGTGTGCCATATATGGCTCCAATCCAAGTTCACCGCCGCCTCCGCTTCAAACAAGGGTTTTAGGGTCAAAATGGGTATAACATGGCCTAAAATCGATCGAACCACCTTGGATGGGGCAAAGATATGCCACACTTGTGCATGGTGGGGTGACCCACCCTTTCTAATATGGGTTTGCTAGGTTGATTGTCTGTTTCATGGTGATCTCATGGTGGGGATGTGCTGAAACAAGGGTTTTAGGGTCAACATGGGTCTACCTTGGCCTAAAATAGATCTAACCACCTTTGATGGGGCAAATATTTGGCACACTTGTGCATGGTGGGGTCACCCCCTTTCTAACATGGGTTTTATAGGTTGGTTGTATGTTTCATGGTGATCCCATGGTGGGGAGGTGCCGAAACAAGGGTTTTAGGGTTAAAATGGGTGTAACATGGCCTCAAATAGATCTAACCACCTTGGATGGGGAAAATATTTGGAACACGTGTGCATGGTGGGGTGAACCACCCTTTCTAACATGGGTTTTCTAGGTTGGTTTTCTGTTTCATGGCGATCCCATGGTGGGGAGGTGCCGAAACAAGGGTTTTAGGGTCAACATGGATCTACCTTGGCCTAAAATAGATCTAACCACCTTGGATGGGGCAAATATTTGGCACACTTGTGCATGGTGGGGTGACCCCCTTATATCATGGTTTTTCTAGGTTAGTTGTATGTTTCATGGTTATCCCATGGTGGGGAGGTGCCGAAACAAGGGTTTTAGGGTCAAAATGGGTGTAACATGGCCTCAAATAGATCTAACCACCTTGGATGGGGAAAATATTTGGCACACTTGTGCATGGTGGGGTGACCCACCCTTTCTAATATGGAGTTTATAGGTTTGTTGTCTGTTTCATGGTGATCCCATGGTGGGGAGGTGCCGAAACAAGGGTTTTAAGGTCAAAATGGGTGTAACATGGCCTCAAATAGATCGAACCACCTTGGATGGGGCAAATATTTGGCACACTTGTGAATGGTGGGGTGACCCACCCTTTGTAACATGGGTTTTCTAGGTTAGTTGTCTGTTTCATGGTGATCCCATGGTGGGGAGGTGCCGAAACAAGGGTTTTGGGGTCAAAATGGGTGTAACATGCACTTCTACTTGTTTTGTTTTTCCATATACCTGCATTACAAAACGAAATAATTTAGTACTCGTTTAACATAGATTTAATGAATCGGCCTAGCTAAGTTAAATATCTAAGGATGCTTACTCTGGATGTTTTTTTGCACAACTTTTTGTTCCGTTTGTTATGACCGATGACACCACAGGAGGTGCACCCCTGATTCCGGGTCTTACGCTTGTCGAACGCTAGTGGACTACCATTTTTCGTCACGGGGTGATTCACCTCTTGTGCAGCTTTTGTGTTTTTTCTTAGGTGCTCCTCTCATGGTAACCTTATCGGGATCACCAACCAGAACTGCATTGTCTTGACAATCATATGTGTCTTCCTCAGTGAAGGCTGTGTGACCATCATGTCCCTTCTTTTTCGCATATTTTCTTGCTATTAAGCCCTTCATATATGCCATGAACTCATTATAAATTGCTAGATCATCTGCTGCCGCATACATAGCTTCCGCCGCTACTATATCCATGTCTTGTATCTTTTTCGCTTCTCTGGCCATGAGTAACCGTACGCGAAAAGATCGCTTTTGTGCCGTGCTGGCAATCCATTTCTTTCCATTTTGGAGAATCACCGAAGAACACAACAATCCGGTATTTCGGACAATTTCAGGTGCTTCAATACATATAGGATATGCTTGCATGGAAGCCCCTTACGATTCATTCTTCGGCAGCTGCACTGTATTAACTCTTTCGGCTGATTAGGGTGTATCTGCCGCTATTCCTCCATTTAACCATAAACAGTTTAGAGCCCCCTGTTCCCACGTATTCCTCAAAAATATCGAGGTCGCCAAGCTTCTTCACATCCTGCTGCAAGATGTAGAAGTTGGCTGGAGTGAAGGCATGGACAAGAGCAACCTCTATCTCTTTGGATTCAGTAACTGCCACCGGGAAACTCTGGGAACAGATGCAGTCATCTTCGGCCTTCCTCTCACGGATGTGAACAATGGCATTCTCGTAATGCATAATCAAGTCAACTATGGTCATACCATAATCCAGGTGAAGGTGAACGCATGAGTTCAAACTCTCACTTCTCTGATTGCTTAACAAGAAAATATCCACCGGTCAGATACGTGGCAGCCCAAATTCTCTTCTTATTGTACATCCTTTTGAGCCATTCTTGGGTTTTCTCTTTCTCCCACTTGCGACGAAACGCGCTCCATCTTTCCTCAAAAATGGCTTCTGAAGTGGCGTTGTATAAGAAAGGCCGAAATTCCTTTAGCGACTTACTACCAAGGTGTCTCTTCATGTTTTTCTCTATGTGCCAAGTACATAGATGGTGAAACACGTCTGGAAGGACATTCTGAATAGCTAATATCATCCCACCATCCCCATTAGTGAGAACACCTTTGGGCTTCTTTTGACACATTGCAGTCAAGAATGTCTGAAGCAGCCAAGCATATGTATCTTCCGTCTCGTCTGACACGAGAGCGCATGCAAACACCGTAGTCTTACGATGATTGTTCAGGCCTACAAAAGGAATAAATGGCATAGCATATGAGTTCATCTTGTATGTGCTATCAAACACCACCACGTCGCCAAAATCCTGATAGTCCTACCGTGACTGAGAATCACACTAGAAGATGCTTTTCAGTCGTCCTTCATCATCTACTTTGTTATCAAAAAAGAATTCAGGATCACTCTTCTTCCTCGCGGCCATAGTACCAAGTGGTGTGGAAGCATCACCCTTTGCAATAAGCTTCCTCTTCTCCCTGCAACATAGGTTGTATAGATCTTGCCTTAAGAAGCCTACACCACTGTAGCCATGTTTTATGACAAAGTGTTTCATAATCATGTACTTTCTCATCCCACTTGCTCCCAAAGATAGTATCTCAGCTCTTTGGTACGGCTTACTCTTTATGTGCGATCGAAGAAATGGTACTTCGTCCGGTCTAGCTGGTTTATGGCTGTGATTGCAGTAAAGAAATTTGACAACCCATACTCCTCTCGATAGGTCACGCTTCACGGTGAGATTGGCATTGCAGTTGCAACGAGTCTCGGGTCTCAGCCTACGACTGCGACCTTCCTACGTTAAGAACTTTTTCTGACGCTTTTCTGCCCTGGAACAGACATACCGCATCAACTGTATTTCTCCCTTACCATGGTTCCCTCGCTTTGCCCTCTTCAAATTGTCCTTTCGGATGCTAAAGCCATGCTCTCTCGCATAGTTGTTGTACCAGACAAAAGCCGCCGGTTCGGAATCAAATGTCATTGTACAGTATTTTTACAGTGATCTTCCACAGAGTGCATCTTATATTCATTACTCACAATGTCTAAGTCTGCTTGACCGTGATGTTCACGCCCATTGTCAGCACCAGATATCCCCCAAGGTCATTTTATGACTTTGATCAGGTGTAGTGTTGCCATCAATTGCGTACTGAGAATTGACATATGTATGGATAATGATACCATCCCTCCAATGTCGCTCGTGAGCACGCTCAACAACGCGTCCATCGAGATAGACAACATGCCGCTCGAAGATGATTATGACGAGAACATTCAGGACTACAAGCACGGCGAGCTCGGTGCAGGCAGCGGCCCTGACAACGAGAGCGAGGAGACGCCGCCAATCCAAGAAGATGTTGCGGCATTGATTGACGGTGCTGCGCCACCGAAGGCAAAAATGATGAGAACTACCAACTACACCGAGATTGAGGAAAGGGAATTTATCAAGGCTTGAGATTCAGTCTCCTTCAATGTCGGGATCGGCACCGATCAACAAACCAGGAAGCGGTATTGGCAAAGGTTCGAAGAAAGGTTCTTTCGAAACATGGTGCGCCTCACATCGACACCGCCAGGCTCTTATCGGTCACTCCAAGGGCGTTGGGATGTTATCAAGAATGCTTACAGAAGACGGATGGGTTGCATTGAGCAAGTGAGGAATGCCCCTCCCAGTGGCACTACTATTGATGATTGGTTGAGTTGGTATCCACACATTCTTTGATTTCATATGCGTTATTTGCTTATTACAACACATATGCCTATCCATTCTATACTTGTGCATTGTAGGATAGAATTGCAATGGAGAGGTATAGGAAAATGCCGGCTTCAAAAGGAAGGCCATTCTTGCTCATGCATTGCTTCAAGTTGCTAAAACATAGTGACAAGTGGAAGTTGAGGGAGCAAGAAGCACTGCCGACGAGAGGGGCATTAGTCCAATTGGACAATGATGAGGATGATGTGCTCTTGGCCAAGGCGAAGAACAAGGGAAGACCTGATGGTAACAAGAGTGCGAAAGAGAAGATTAGGAAGCAAGCCAAGGCACAAGGTTTGAGGGACAAGATTGATGAAATGGTGAAATCAAAGAAGAAGTTGTTGAAGAAGACTTTGGAGACTAAAATGATGATGATGGAGATGAGAAGCCAAGAGAAGAAAGCCAAGTGAGAACTACTTCGGGAAGATGAGAATCACAAGGTCGTCGTTGAGGATAGAAGAGCTAGTGGGGACGAGAAGCGCGCCATAGCGGAGCACCTTGCTGAGGAGAACACAATCATAATGATGGATCCATCCAACATGGATTTCTACACAAGAGAATGGTGATACCATACGAGGGTGGAGATATTGCGAAGGAGGAGGGCAGCGGCATCGACAAATGGTGCCAGTGGTCTTTCGACTTCAGCTACCGGTTTGTGGTGACGACGACGCTGAGTGATCCTTCGTCGATCCACCATAGTGACTTCTCTTTTGGTTCGCTTCATGGTTGTGCGGCATGCTATATTGTTGATCGTGTGGATGGACGATGAATTTGGCTCCTTAAAACCATTACTTATTGTCCCATATTTGTGAAATGTCATTGAAACTTTGCAAAAACCCGGATTAGCGGATCAGTTGAAGCTTCGGTGCGGTTTTACACAGACCAGACCACACATAGTCAAGCGTCATAACCATATATTCCCAAAAGAGGAGCATCCTTTCCATCGCGTCGACTCCTCGAAGGCGACTCGAGGGCAAAAAACATAGCCCCGTGATACGTCTCAAACGTATCTATAATTTCTTATGTTCCATGCTAGTTTTATGACAATACTCACATGTTTTATACACACTTTACATCATTTATACGCATTTTCCGGCACTAACCTATTAACGAGATGCCGAAGCGCCAGTTCCTGTTTTGTGCTGTTTTTGGTTTCCTAAATCCTACACAGAAATATTCTCGGAATTGGACGAAACGAACGCCCGTGGTCTTATTTTTCCACGGAGCTTCCAAGACCGAAGGAGATACGAAGTGGGGCCACGAGGTGGCGACACCACAGGGCCGCGCGGCCAAGGGGGGCCCGCGCCGCCCTATGGTGTGGGCCCCTCGTGAGCCTCCCGACTCTGCCCTTCCGCCTACTTATACTCTCCGTCGCGAAAACCCTATTACCGAGAGCCACGATACGGAAAAAGTTCCAGAGACGCTGCCGCCAATCCCATTTCGGGGGATTTAGGAGATCGCCTCCGGCACCCTGCCGGAGAGGGGAATCATCACCCGGAGGACTCTACATCACCATGATCGCCTCCGGACTGATGTGTGAGTAGTTCATCCTTGGACTATGAGTCCATAGCAGTAGCTAGATGGTTGTCTTCTCCTCCTGTGCTATCATGTTTAGATCTTGTGAGCTGCCTATCATGATCAAGATCGTCTATTTGTAATGCTACATGTTGTGTTTGTTGGGATCCGATGAATATGGAATACTATGTCAAGTTGATTATCAATCTATCATATATGTGTTGTTTATGTTCTTGCATGCTCTCCGTTGCTAGTAGAGGCTCGGCCAAGTTGATACTTGTGACTCCAAGAGGGAGTATTTATGCTCGATAGTGGGTTCATGCCTCCATTGAATCTGGGACAATGGACAGAAAGTTCTAAGGTTGTGGATGTGCTGTTGCCACTAGGGATAAAACATCAATGCTTTGTCTAAGGATATTTGTGTTGATTACATTACGCACCATACTTAATGCAATTGTCTGTTGTTTGCAACTTAATACCGGAAGGGGTGCGGATGCTAACCCGAAGGTGGACTTTTTAGGCATAGATGCATGCTGGATAGCGGTATATGTACTTTGTCGTAATGCCCTAATTAAATCTCATAGTAGTCATCATGATATGTATGTGCATTGCTATGCCCTCTCTATTTGTCAATTGCCCAACTGTAATTTGTTCACCCAACATGCTATTTATTAATGGAGAGACACCACTAGTGAACTGTGGACCCCGGTCCATTCTTTTACGTCTGAAATATAATCTACTGGAAACTCTGTTCTTTGTTGTTCTTCGCAAACAAACATCATTTTCCACCATACGTTTAATCCTTTGTTTACAGCAAGCCGGTGAGATTGACAACCTCGCTGTTAAGTTGGGGCAAAGTATTTTGATTGTGTTGTGCAGGTTCCACGTTAGCGCCGGAATCCCTGGTGTTGCGCCGCACTACACTCCTTCACCAACAACCTTCACGTGGCCTTCATCTCCTACTGGTTCGATAATCTTGTTTCTTATAGAGGGAAAACTTGCTGCTGTACGCATCACACCTTCCTCTTGGGGTTCCTAACAGACGTGTGTCTCACGCGCCATCAAGCAATTTTTCTAGCACCGTTGCCGGGGAGATCAAGACACGCTGCAAGGGGAGTCTCCCACATCCAATCTCTTTACTTTGTTTTTGTCTTGCTTTACTTTACTTTATTTACTGCTTTGTTTGCTTTCTCTATATCAAAAATACAAAAAAAAATAGTTACTTGCATTTACTTTATTTACTGTCTTGTTTGCGTTCTTTATATCAAAAACACAAAAAAATTAGTTACTTGCATTTACTTTATTCTGTTATCATGACTAGTCCTATAGCTGTTACTCTATCACCTGAGGAATCGATCTTTACTTTTAAACAAGGAGGTGAGGAGAGTTTTAAAGAAGCTTGGTCTAGAATTTTTGATTCTTATAGTAAAACTGAACCTAAATTGACTCTAAGTTTGCTTCTTAGTAACTTTTATTTTGGGCTTATTCTTCGCTATAGATATGCCTTAGATGCTGTAGTAGGAGGAGATTTCCTTCACTGTGATGGGGATCAAGCTTTTAATGCCATAAAAAAATTGGTTACATCATCTAGCTCCGCTAATAATTTTGACTCATCTCTTGCTAGCATTCATAATAGATTAAACACTCTCGAAACAAATATATCTTGTTTAAAAGAAGGGTACAACCAGATTCGCGAATATTATGATTATGTTCCAGTAAGCTTTGAACCTTCAATATGGGTGCCTACTATTAAAGTTGCTATTTATGGTGAAATCTTTCATGCCCGCTGTGATATTATGTCTGAGTTCTGCCTTATGCCTAAAAGTATTTATGAATCTTTGACACTTTGGGCACTTACTGAAGGTGGAGAAGGAATAACTCTTACTGATAATTTTGTTATAATTCCTAAGGGGATAGCTGAAGGTGTGTTCACAACCTTTCTTGGAAGAATGGTATCCACTGATTATCTCGTTGTTGAATGTGTAGGGACAGGACAAATCACACTTGGAAGATCCCTGCTGAAACTCGTGGGAGCAATCATAGATGTGGAGAAAGGCACTCTAAATTTTACCTCTACACCCGGATGCGGATATATATTCCCTAAACCAAAGAGTAAGAATAAGAGTAAGAAGGGTAGGCGCAAAGCCCCTGGTAAGAATGTTAATGCTTCATCTCTTGATAATACTTGATTCACACTTTCGCGCCTAGCTGAAAGGCGTTAAAGAAAAGCGCTTATGGGAGACAATCCATTATTTTACTTCTGCACTTTTGTTTTATATTTGAGTCTTGGAAGTTGTTACTACTGTAGCAAATTCTTCTTATCTTTATTTTATTGCATTGTTGTGCCAAGTAAAGTCTTTGATAGTAAGGTTGATACTAGATTTGGATTATCGCGTGCAAACAGCATTTCTTGCTCGTCACGAATTTGAGTAGACCTCTCCGTAGGTAACTCACAAAAATCTGCCAATTTACGTGTGTGATCCTCGGATATGTACGCAACTTTCATTAAATTTGAGCTTTTTCATCCGATCAAGTTAAGTGCCCCTGAAAAATTCGTCTTTACGGACTCGTTCTGTTTTGACAGATTCTGCCTTTTTATTTCGCATTGCCTCTTTTGCTATGTTGAATGGATTTCTTTGTTCCATTAACTTTCCGTAGCTTTGTGCAATTTCCGAAGTGTTAAGAATGATTATGTCACCTCTGAATATGTGAATTTTTGATTATGCACTAACCCTCTAATGAGTTTGTTTTGAGTTTGGTGTGGAGGAAGTTTTCAAGGATCAAGAGAGGAGGATGATACAATATGATCAAGAAGAGTGAAAAGTCTAAGCTTGGGGATGCCCCCGTGGTTCATCCCTGCATATTTCAAGAAGACTCAAGCATCTAAGCTTGGGGATGCCCAAGGCATCCCCTTCTTCATCGACAACTTATCGAGTCACCTCTAGTGAAACTATATTTTTATTCCGTCACATCTTATGTGCTTTACTTGGAGCGTCTGTATGTTTTTTTTTTGTTTGAATAAAATCGGATCCTAGCATTCTTTGTGTGGGAGAGAGACACGCTCCGCTTGTTCATATGAACACTGGTGTTCTTAGCTTTACTTTTAATGTTCATGGCGAAGGTTGAAACTGCTTCGTTCATTGTTATATGGTTGGAAACAGAAAATGCTTCATGTGGTAATTGGTATATTGTCTTGAATAATTTGATACTTGGCAATTGTTGTGCTCAAATAGATCATAAGCTCTTGCATCATGTACTTTGTACCTATTAATGAAGAACTACCATAGAGCTTGTTGAAATTTGGTTTGCATGATTGGTCTCTCTAAAGTATAGATATTTTCTGGTGAAGTGTTTGAACAACAAGGAGACGGTGTAGAGTCTTATAATGCTTGCAATATGTTCTTATGTAAGTTTTGTCTGTATCGGTTCATACTTGTGTTTGCTTCAAACAACCTTGCTAGCCAAAGCCTTGTACCGAGAGGGAATACTTCTCGTACATCCAAATCCTTGAGCCAAAAACTATGCCATTTGTGTCCACCATACCTACCTACTATGTGGTATTTCTCTGCCATTCCAAAGTAAATTACTTGAGTGCTACCTTTAAAATTTCATTCTTTGTCTTTGCAATAAATAGCTCATGGGAAAATAGCCTTAAAAACTATTGTGGTATTGAATATGTTACTTATGTATCTTATTTCTTATAAGTTGCTTGTTGAGCGGTAACCATGTTTCTGGGGACGCCATCAACTATTACACCTTTGTTGAATATCATGTGAGTTGTTATGCATGTTCGTCTTGTCTGAAGTAAGGGTGATTTATCATGATCAAATGGTTTGAGTATGCATATTGTTAGAGAAGAACATTGGGACGCCAACTAAAGCCATGAATCATGGTGGAAGTTTCAGTTTGGACATTAATACTCAATCTCTTATGAGAATATTATCTGTTGTTGAATGCTTATGCATTAAAGAGGAGTCCATTATCTGTTTTCTATGTTGTCCCTGATACGGATGTCCTCAAGTTGAGATCTATCAAAAACGAGAAATCAAATGCGATCTATCTCCTTGGACCTTTGTACAGGCGGCATAGAGGTACCCCTTTGTGACACTTGGTTGAAACATATGTTATGCAATGATAATCCATGTAAATCCAAGCTAATTAGGACAAGGTGCGAGCACTATTGGTATTCTATGCATGAGGCTTGCAACTTATAGGATGTCTTATGCATAACACATATGAATTATTACTACCGTTGAAAAAATTGTTTCTATGTTTTCAAAATAAAAGCTCTAGCACAAAAATAGTAATCCATGCTTCCTCTCGCGAAGGGCCTTTCTTTTACTTTATGTTGAGTCGGTTTACCTACTTCCTTCTATCTTAGAAGCAAACACTTGTGTCAACTGTGTGCATTGATTCCTACATACTTGCTTATTTGCATTCATCATATTACTTTGTGTTGACAATTATCCATGAGATATATCCATGAGATAAACATGTTGAAGTTGAAAGCAACCGCTGAAACTTATATCTTCCTTTGTGTTGCTTCAAAACTTTCTACTAAGAAGCTATTGCTTTATGAGTTAACGCCTATGCAAGTCTTATTGATGCTTGTCTTGAAAGTACTATTCATGAAAAGTCTTTGCTATATGATTCAGTTGTTTAGTCATTGTCTTTACCATTGCTTCGAATCACTTCATTCATCTCATATGCTTTACAATAGTATTGATCAAGATTATGATAGCATGTCACTTCAAAAATTATCCTCGTTATCGTTTACATACTCGAGGGCGAGTAGGAACTAAGCTTGGGGATGCTTGATACGTCTCAAACGTATTTATAATTTCTTATGTTCCATGCTAGTTTTATGACAATACTCACATGTTTTATACACACTTTACATCATTTATACGCATTTTTCGGCACTAACCTATTAACGAGATGCCGAAGCGCCAGTTCCTGTTTTGTGCTGTTTTTGGTTTCAGAAATCCTACACATGAAATATTCTCGGAATTGGACGAAACAAACACCCATGGTCTTATTTTTCCACGGAGCTTCCAGAAGACTGAAGGAGATACGAAGTGGGGCCACGAGGTGGCGACACCACAGGGCCGCACGGCCAAGGGGCGGCCCGCGCCGCCCTATGGTGTGGGCCCCTCGTGAGCCTCCCGACTCTGCCCTTCCGCCTACTTGTACTCTCCGTCGCGAAAACCCTATTACCGAGAGCCACGATACGGAAAAAGTTCCAGAGACGCCGCCGCCGCCAATCCCATCTCGGGGGATTCAGGAGATCGCCTCCGGCACACTACCGAAGAGGGGAATCATCACCCGGAGGACTCTACATCACCATGATCGCCTCCGGACTGATGTGTGAGTAGTTCATCCTTGGACTATGGGTCCATAGTAGTAGCTAGATGGTTGTCTTCTCCTCATGTGCTATCATGTTTAGATCTTGTGAGCTTCCTATCATGATCAAGATCGTCTATTCGTAATGCTACATGTTGTGTTTGTTGGGATCCGATGAATATGGAATACTATGTCAAGTTGATTATCAATCTATCATATAGGTGTTGTTTATGTTCTTTCATGCTCTCCGTTGCTAGTAGAGGTTCTGGCCAAGTTGATACTTGTGACTCCAAGAGGGAGTATTTATGCTCAATAGTGGGTTCATGCCTCCATTGAATCTGGGACAAGCGATGTAAAGTTCTAAGGTTGTGGATGTGCTGTTGCCACTAGGGATAAAACATCAATGCTTTGTCTAAGGATATTTGTGTTGATTACATTACGCACCATACTTAATGCAATTGTCTGTTGTTTGCAACTTAATACTGGAAGGGGTGCGGATGCTAACCCAAAGGTGGACTTTTTAGGCATAGATGCATGCTGGATAGCGGTCTATGTACTTTGTCGTAATGCCCTAATTAAATCTCATAGTAGTCATCATGATATGTATGTGCATTGTTATGTCCTCTCTATTTGTCAATTGCCCAACTGTAATTTGTTCACCCAACATGCTATTTTTTATTGGAGAGACACCACTAGTGAACTGTGGACCCCGGTCCATTCTTTTACATCTGAAATACAATCTACTGCAAACTCTGTTCTTTGTTGTTCTTCGCAAACAAACATCATTTTCCACACCATACGTTTAATCCTTTGTTTACAAGCAAGTCCAGTGAGATTGACAACCTCACCGTTAAGTTGGGGCAAAGTATTTTGATTGTGTTGTGCAGGTTCCACGTTGGCGCCGGAATCCCTGGTGTTGCGCCGCACTACACTCCTTCACCAACAACCTTCACGTGGCCTTCATCTCCTACTGGTTCGATAACCTTGGTTTCTTACTGAGGGAAAGCTTGTTGTTGTACGCATCACACCTTCCTCTTGGGGTTCCCAACAGACGTGTGTCTCACGCGCCATCACCCCGCGCCCACCCCTCCCCTTCTCATCCCCTGCCTCGTTGCCGCTAGATGCAGTCGACGGGAAAGCCCACGCGCCACCGAGGAAGGTGGCGGCTAAGTCATCGTTGCTCCATCCCTAGAGGTGGGGAGCTCGGGATCCAAAGTGACAGCCTTGAATGGAGGTGGCGGCGCCGACCTAGTGGCGGGCGAGGGCCGGCGGTGAGTACTAGGAAAACAACTACTAGTGGCGCACCTGTTTTGGGCATCATTTCAAACATTCCCCGATGTGTTGAAGCCCACATCGTACATCATGGTGGCCACCAAGGTGGCCAACAACAGCATGTACTTCCACATGCTCTACTCCCACGACTGTTGAGGGCTCCATTGCCAGTTGGCGAGGAAATGTAAAAGGCCTTCCACACCGGATGAGAGCAGTTATTATTGCACCCCGATTTAAACACATGGGTGAGCCGCATATGAGAAATACAAGATGCAGTAAATAGATGGAAAGAATCTGATAAAGCTAAATGTGGTCCTGGGTATAAGCATACGGCCATGCATGGCTCCTTCTGTTCTTCTCATTGGCTGACCACACACCGGTATGTTCCGCTAGAAACACATTTTTAGGTAGGGTGTATATTTTACATGTACATAAGTCGTTTATGTTTGTACGATGTTTCTAAAAGAACATGAAAAGCATGATATAATATAGAGAAAAGGAGAATAGAAAGAAAGAAAAAAAAGAGTGAAAAAAAGGTGTATGCTACTGTTGAGTTCTACCCGAGCTAAGAAACCGCTAAGGAAAAAAAACTCGAACGTACGGATATCATAGTTGTAAATAGCGGGCTATAGGATATAGCCGCGACCTCCGAAAAAGGCTATAGTCAGCTATAGCGGGCTATAGCCACCTTTTAGCACGCGAATGCCTTTAGCCGCACCTTGCTTGAAAGGCTATAGCCGGGCTATAGCGGGGCTATAGCCGGCTATTTAAAACTACGACGGATATTTAAAGCAGAACTCGAGCCAGCACAAACGTTAATGGGCCAGCGAAACGGAGCTAAGGAACGCTCAGGCGTTACTGAGCAGTTTCCGCTTGTGATTTATTTTTCGGAAAAGGAAAAGAGATTTCTGAAGAGAAAGAGCAAAGTAGATAGGATCCCGGGAAGTGGAGAGTTCTTCGTCTATCCTCGTGCAGAGCTCAAGCGCCTTGCTTGAATGGCTCTCCTCCGCCTCCAAGAACACTGCTTTCTCCTCCAAATTTCCAGCTCGCACCTCCCAAATCTCCTCAAACCCGCAAGAACCCCTCGCCGGAGCCAGCTCTCGCTTCCCAATGTAGCAAGGGTCCCCGGCTCCTCCACAACACCCACTGCAACCCCGGCGCGAAATGCGGCGGCGCCTTGGCGGGGCGAGCTCCTGCTCCTCCTCCCCGCCGCCGCCGCCTCCTGGACACCGTTCCCTGCCTTCGCCGCGGAGGCCGACGGCGGCGGGAAGGTGAGCCTCGAGTCCATCGTGGTGGCCATCGACGACTTCAACAACCGGAACCCCTTCTTCGTGGCCGGGGTGGTCTTCGTGTGGCTCGTGGTCATCCCGCTCGCGCAGGAGTACTTCAGCAAGTACAAGGCCGTGGGCGCCCTCGACGCCTTCCGCAAGCTCCGGGACGTGCCGGAGGCGCAGCTGCTCGACATCAGGCGGGGCAAGAGCGTGCAGTTCATGCCGCCGCCCAACCTCAAGCTCGTCGAGAAGAGCGCCGTGCAGGTGGAGTTCAACGAGGAAGACGAGAAGGACTTCCTCAGGGAGGTTCTAAAGAGGTTCCCGGACCCGGCAAACACCGCCGTCTGCGTCCTTGACAAGTGAGTGCTCCATGGTACCTCCATCGATGCATGATGTGCACTCTGTACCTGCATTACTCAATGCTTAGTTAGTTGTGTGTATTGACTAGGTTTGGCCTCAGATGCATTGTCCGTGGATTAATGTGCATAGTGCTAGATGTGTCTCTATGCAGCAAGCAGTGTGCACAACTTAGCATTACTTCAGGCGTTTCTAAATGAACAACAATGTATATAGCATAGTGCTAGATGCTTACTTGTATCGGCACTGTAAATCAGAATTTGTTGCTGCTCTGTAAATGAAAACAATTGGGCATTGGTTATATACTACGTATGTGCGTAGATGGATAACATCATAGTGCATATAACCTTTATGCTAGTTGTTAATCGTTGTGTCGCTCTTCGTGGGCAATGGAAAACAAAAGATAAGGCCTTTCTTATTCTGTTTTCTGTCCCGTGAGTTCCCATTTAAATATTACCTGACTCGGTAACTAGATAACTAAATTAGTATGAAAAGTTCTTGTCATGTTGTACTGCATCAACTAAAGTAGCTACTGAAAATGGATGACATGTGTATTTTGCCCACCGGAGATTGATAGTTTGAATTCAGAGTTAAGAATTCAGATAATAACAGATTTGCTTAGACGCTGATATTGCTGATGCTTCTTTATACTTTGATCATGCCAAAGCAGTTATGTTTAAATTCTTTCTGAGCCTTCGGACAATTATGCTGCAATCAGTTACCAACCTAAGTTTACGCTGTGCAAGGTAGCTTTGATGGTAATTCAGTAAAAGTGGCTGAGCTGTTGGTCAACAATGGTTTCAAGGAAGCATATGCAATCAAAGGAGGAGTAAGAGGCCCAGAAGGTTGGCAGGTTAGTTATGACACTATGGATTGAAACCAATAAAAGCAGCGCATATATAATACCTTGCTGTTTTAGTATTAAACGTTGTTATTTTCTTAGGCAATTCAAGAAAAATATCTTCCCCCAGCTGTTCATGTTTTCCCAAAGAAGAAGAAGAAGAGCAAAGGTTTGACACATACAGATGCCACAACTGAAGGAACAGATGATCAGCATGAGAAAAATGGAGAACTATTAACTTCAGATGATCAGCATGATTCAAGCAACGGGATCCAAGATGGTCATGAAGAACTAAATGGAAGTACTTCAGCCACAAAGCATTCAACAACAAGACCATTATCACCATACGCTAATGTATGACTCTGTTACCTTGTTACCGCCAACATGCTCTGAACTTGATTTTCATTGAACTTCCACCTAGCTCATAGCAGTTAGATTTTTTGCTCATATAGTAGCAACAGTTTGGACAGAGATTTGGTGCACATGGGCACCAGTGATCCCTATTTAAAAAAGTAATTAAAATTACATTTCTAAGTTTCAGAAAAATCTGAAAATAAATTATGATGTAGCCAGTATTGTATTCCACAAACCTGTAAATTTTCAGCTGGAAATAATTTGTATTTTAGGCTACACAAAAATAACAAATTTGTAGATCTGAGTATAGTGATTCAGATCTTAAAAAAAATCAGATTTTGTCATTTTTGTGTAGCTCGAAAAACAAAATATTTGTACTTGAGATTTTGTATGTTAGTGGGATACATCATCAGCTCATTTTAGAATTTTGCTGCAGATTTTTTTAAAACACATAAATCTAATTTTCAAATTGTTTAATACAGCAGAGAGCACTGATGCCCAAGATCCAAAATGACATTTCGCAACAGTTTCCCTAGTACTAACTTCATTCCTTCATATTATAAGATTTCTATCGGAAAAGGGGGAAAACCCACTGAATGTGTTATATTTACAGTTAATTGCTTTGCAACATTAGCTTGTAAGCCTGATGATTGTCTGAGCTAGATAGTTTTTTTTTTGTTGCAAAAGTCGTAGATAGATAGTTAATTCGTGTCAGCAATACCAGACACTTTGCTCCCTTTACATGATTTGAGTTTATCATGCAGTATCCTGACTTGAAGCCTCCGTCATCTCCGAGTCCATCCAAGCCAGGGAGGTAGAAGCAATATAAGCAATATAATGCCTGGACTTAACGAAGGCAGAGTCAGTCATTTTTGGCATAACCATTTTGTCACACTAAATCCATGGATGTAGAGGCGATCAATGTGGGTCACGATGCAGAAGACCATTGCTGGACAAAACGAAATGGTGTTATTGACAGCATGGTGATTTCTTACGTTTGTGTAAATGTCAAACTTTTCCCAGTTTGTTAACTGTTGTCTGTACATTGATGTGGGTATTGTTGTATACAAGACTAGACATTTGATTTCATTTTGGTCTCGTATTCTGGCCTGTGCTGGAGGCATCTCTGAACATGGATCTACCTGCTAAATCAGCTCTTCTGATTGACCGAAATTATCTTATGGGTCGTGAGTTCGCGGGAGCAAAAGAACAGCAATCCCAGGTTTCGGATCAAATACTCGTGATATCATCTGCATGAATGCGATGCGAATTTTTGTGGACTTCCGTTCAATTATCTATTTGAGAATATATTTGAAGATAGTAATTTACTGGCTGATGTGTGCGGGAAATTGGAAACTTTTTGGAAGAAGAGACATCAGTTGATGGTCTTACGTGATGGAACGAGTGAGGCTCAGATAAGTATTAAAAACATGTCAAAATGTTTTAATTTTTAAAAGCAGATATGTACATATATGTAAGCAACAAAATATCCAAAGTATGTTAATGCCTATTTACAGAAGGAAAAAAGAGTAGTGCGTTAGGTAAATTTGATCATTTTAGTATAAAAATAAATAAATATGTACTTACGTCCCAAAAAGAAAATTGGCCTATGCAGGGCTCGAACCTGCGACCTTAGCCTTATTAGGACCACGCTCTAACCAACTGAGCTAATAGGCCGTTATTATATATGTATTCGAACAATGGAAATTATTAAATAAATAAAATTCCTAAATAACGCCATCAGAAAGCCTCAACAAACGCTGCAAATTCCCCGAAAAAATCCCGGCCCTACGCGATCCACGGGCCACCATGGAGCATCCACTGCAACACCGGCCCTGCCCATATATAACCCTTGATCAACGGCGACATTCTGGAGTATCCAACTAGCTTTGGTTAAGCTCAGCACGTTCCGTTTACCACAGATTACTTCTGCTACAGAGACATCCTCAAAAGAAAAAGAAAAAATACTTTTACTACGTAGACAATGGAGAGGTGCATCAGGAGATAGAGAAAGACGACGCAAGAAAATCTAGTTACTCGCAATTTTGTGTCGGTTCTCTATGACCACTGGTGGAAAAAGGGTCTTTGGTCGCGGTTCGCAACTGCCATTAGTCGCGGTTGCGCAACCGCGACCAAATAAGCGCGACTAAAGGCCCTCCTTTAGTCGCGGTTGCTTACGAACCGCGACTAAAGGCCCGTCCACGTGGGCGCCAGGCGACCGTCGGGGCGGAGGACCTTTAGTCGCGGTTCTTCTGGCCAACCGCGACTAAAGGCCGCCGCAGGTTTAGGGTTTTAGCCCCCTCCCTAAACCTGTTTTCTTTTTAATTTGTATTGTTTTATTTCTTTTGTGCTTTATTTTAATTTTGAAGGAGTTTCACATATTCTACGGTACTACATACATGCATATGAATGTACAATTTCAAACAAATTTGAAATTATAACCAAAAAGAATTCAAGAGGAATATACAATATATATTCAATATCATCGGATGACCATATACAATTTTGAACAAGTTTCCATACATAATTTAATGCATATGAAGTTCTACGTCCTCGTAATAGTGTTCTCCTTTAGGATGGAGGACTTTCCTCGTGAACCATCCAGCTAGTTCCTCTTGAAGTGGTCGGAAGCGAGCTTCTGGACTAAGCATCTTCCGGAGGTTATTCCTCTTCTCATTGTTATCACTCGGAACCCGCTCAGAGGTGTATCTCCGGATCATCTCACAGACATAGTATCCACATAGATTGGTCCCCGCTGGCTGAATATCGCCACCATTCTTAGCCATTGACCGCATGAAATGTAGCTCTTTTTTGAAATCGCCGACCCTTTCATCTGAGAACCGTCTCCAAACCCTACGAGACAAAGAAAATTAAATGAACAAGAGAGTTATTAGTTACTTGATATTAGGAAATGAACGAAATATGCCGATCGATATATAGCGCAAATGAATGAAAATAATTACTTCTGTAGCATTCTTCTCATGTCGCCCCAAAGCTTTGAATCCAGAGTCAGAGAGTCGTGGACGAGACATGTGGAGGTGTCAAATTTAATTACTAGCAGAATCCAGTGGAACCTGCGGACACGATACATGCACGATCATGCATAACTCATCGATTAGCCGGCCACATACCATGCATGGAGTAAACAAAAGAGAATGTGCTCAAGACAGAAACACTCACCCAAAATGGTAAGGAAATAGAATATCACTTTTGAGTTCCCGCTAAGAAACCGACACAGGTCTTCCTCCACGTCGGCGGGGTGATGCTCTAACACATATCCATTAACGATGTGTGGGTCAATGAACCCAACATCAAGGATGTTCCTTACTCCGCATTCCTTAATCTTCATTCTCGCATATATAATAGCGTACACAAGCAATATAGTTAGGTCATATATATTGTGCGAGGCAATATGAACGAGATGGGGTAGAAATAAATCACTTACGTAACGTAGCAACCGATGATAGATTTGTCGAGCTCGCGCAGATTGAAAAGCTGGAACAATTCACTCAGATGAATTTGTACATAGTAATGTTTGAAGTGATGCTCATATCTAACTTCCACATAAATATATTCTTTGGCGTTTTTATTTTTTATGTAACCCTTGTACCATTTCAGCAGACTTGTCATTTGTGGAGGTAGATCCTTTTCCTGCGCAGGATCGACGAGAGGCCCATTCGGCACATATGTAATTACTACCTCCTTCACTGGCGCCTCATCAAGGCCTAACAGTTCACGAAGAGTCATACCTAAGTTGGCCGCTTGTTCTCTGGCACTCGTTACAGTCAATCCCTGTGCTGCCGCAGCTTCTATGATATCGGGGCATCCGGACCGGCGGCTTTCACTATGAGCGGGGCAATCGATTGTTTACTTTGTTCCCCGAGCTGGGCAACTCGTTTCTCGCTTTTTTTACTTTCTAATTCTTTCTCGGCCTCCTCCAAGGCTTTCTTCTCCTCGCTTCTCCGCCCGCTCTTTCTTCTCCTTCAACATGAGTGCCCGCCTACGAAGTTCACGTGCATAGTCGTCGGGCAGATTCTTCGCGGCTTGGGACGGTGTGCTCAAAAATGACTTAGCCCACTTCTTTTGCTCATCAGAAAATACTGGCTTGGGCTCGGGCTCTCTTTTCTTCTTGCAGTCCGCCTTCCATTTCTCATAATTAGCAGGCGCGGCCGCGTCGACTTCCTCGGCACTACGTTCCCAAGGCCTCGTGGGGAGAGGCTTCAGTGATGGCTCCGGTACCTTTGTGGTCTTAGGTACATAAGGGTCCGGGTTCATACTCCGGGACCGCTTCGCTTCTTCGCCGGAGGTGGATTGGGGGCGGCGTCCGCTTACCCGCCCGGGAGGATCGGGGGCGGCGGCCGCTACCCGCCGGAGGTGAATTGGGGGCGGCGTCGGCTGACGTGAAGGAGGTGTAGGTGAAGCACCACCACCACCACCACCGCCACCGCCACCACCACCGTAGGGGGGTGGACTTGTTGGCCTTGGCGCCTCGCCTGGAAATTTGATAAACTTCTTTTGCCATAGAATCAAATGGCGCTTGACATCTCCAAGTCTTCTCTCCCCTTCAGGTGTAGCAATGTCAATCTCCAGGTCCTCAAACCCTTGTACTATGTCCTCCACCGTGACACGAGCATAGCCATCTTTAATGGGCTTGTTGTGGTGGAGTGCTCCAGGTTCACATGGTAAAGCACTGCCGATGGCTACCTTCATGGACATGTTCCCGATTGGATAATACAGATGACATTCTTTCATCTCCTTTACATCGTCCACGGGGTAGCGAGGAGGCTCCGGTGCAGTAATTTCAATCGCCGGAGGCTCCGGTGCAGTAATTTCGATCGTCGGTGCATGTGCACCAGCCGGTGGGGCCTCCGTGGAAGCCACGCCGCTTCTCCGCTGCCGGCTTCCGAGATCCGCTGGATGATCTTCATGCTCGCGTCCGAGCTGCATCTCTTTCTTGTACTAGTACATTCACGGTTTTCTTCATCTCATCCATTTCCGATGCCAACCGCGCCACAACATCCGCATCCCGATCCATCTTTCTCTAACGGCTTCGTAACCGTACGGGTCATCGTTCGGGAGAACCCTATTTTCCACGGAATGTTCCCCATGCCTCGTACACGTCCTCCGTGTTCAGGATTCCCGAGGGCTTTTGTCAGCGCGTCGTTCTCTCTGTTGAACTTGATCTTCCCCTCTTGAGCATCCCTCATTGCGTTAAAGGGCTTGGGTGGGTTTAAACATTTTGCCCCGGTAAACACACTCCCCTGTCTCGGGGTGTAGCGTTTCCCCATGCCCGTACCACCATCTTTTGGCCCTTGGGTCCCATCCCTCCGTACCTGGACAGATTCCTCGCGCCCTCAGCTCGTTCTCCATCTTCTCCCACCTAGGCTCCCAAAGGCGATACCCTCCTGGTTCCATAATATGATTGTACTCCTTCTTAGCCGCATTTTCCTTATTTTTTTCGATATTTGAATGAACTGCTCCGATTTCTTTTGCTTCACAAATTCTGGCCAATCATGTTTCAGTTTCTCATATTGTCCTTTGAAATCCGGAGTCTTGTTCTCGTTGACATAGTCACGGGCTAGATTTTGCTTGAATTTCCGGAATGCGTCGGCCATCTTATGAAGAGCGAACTGTTTGACTAGCCTCCTCCTCTCCTTGTTTTCCTCAATCTTGTTACCCTCTTCATCGAATTTGTTGTATTCCGGAGGTAGAACGAAATGTTGCATAAGCTTTTTCAAGCAATCTTTTTTTGTTCTCTTACCGACAAAAGTGAAACCAAGACGTGCCTTCTTTGGCTCATTCCACTCCTGGACGGTGATCGAGACGTTGTCTCTAACAACGGCTCCGCATTGGTTGATAAACTTGGTGGCGTTCTTGTGGGGCTCCAGCGGCTTGCCGGTTGCACTGACAACCTCGATGGTATAAGTTTCTCCTTGTTTCAGCGTCTTGGTTGCGCCACGCTTTGACGACGTACTCGATTGTTTCGACGATCCGGCCGAGGGCTAAAATAAGAAAGAGAGTCGCGCGCGTTAGTACACACATATTTATTCAAATCGGTAAGTTTGTATCACCGGAGGCTCAATGTATATATATACCTCGGCGCCGGAGGTGGTTGCTACTTCCAATTGAAGATCGTCGTTTATCGACGTTTCTTCGTTATCATCTTGCTGACGGCCTTCATCTTGACCGTCAAGGTTCAGATAAGAAGAGATATCCTCTTCTTCTTGTTCGGTTGGCACATAAAGAATATCGCCGTTTATGAGGCCCATTATATGTTCTTCAGCGTCCGGATCATAGTTGGCCATAATCGGGTCAGCTCTATCGTCCGCCATATGTCAGTTCTCAAAACATGTAGTAAAAACAAATTAATTAAGTGAAGAAGGGGGGCGGTGGCGGTGGCGAAAGGGCGGTGGCAAAAGTAGGGGGCGAGGAAGGGGTGGGAGAGGGTGTCGCGGAAGAGCGCGAAACGGGGCGGCAGACGACGACGTCACGGAGAGGCGGGGACAACACACATAACCCTCGCCGCCCCCTCTCGATCCCAAAAAAAACACCGCGCGTATACGAAGGGGGCGACGAGAGGCTCGATCCCCCCTCCGTATACGCGCGGTGGTTAAGTCAAATTTTGAGTCAAATTTGAGTTCTTTTGTTAGTCAAATTTTGTAACTCCATTTTAGTTTTGTTTTTTGAATTTGTAACTTAGTTACATTTTTAATTAAAAAAACATAGTTACATTTAATTAAGTTACAAATTTAAAAAAATTTAAATTTGTAACTCTGTTTTATGTTACATTTGTTTTTTACAATTTAATTAGTTACATTTTTAATTAAAAAAACTTAGTTACAAATTAAAAAAACCAAAAAATGGGCCAGGCGCCCCTGGCCCTTCTCCTCCTCTCTCCGTTCGTCTCTCTGGCGCCGAGCGCGCAGGGCACGCCGAGCGCGCGCGCGGCGAGGGCGCCGGCGGCAAGCGTGTGCGCCGGCGGCGACGTTCGGGATCGAGGGCGCGCGCGACGACGGGCGGCGCGGTGCATGTGGCGCGCGGCGGCGGCGGCTGTCGGGCGCCGGCATATGCACGGCGCGCGCGCGCGGCGATCGATACGAGGGCGCGCGAAGACGGCGCAGAGAAGGGAGAATGGCGAAGGCGGCGGTGACGTACACGGCGGCGATGCTTGACGACGGCGTCGGACGACGACGGACGGCGGCGCAACGGCGTCGTTGGCGAGGAGCTCCGGGGCGGCGGTGTGTGTGTGTTCGCGCGAGATCGGGAAGAATGGTGGGCGCCGAACAAAAAAACAAAATAATTCTTGTTAATTAAGTTAATTTTTTTGTTAAGTTAAAATTTTGTTAAGTAAAATTTTTCTTAAGTCTAAATTTTGTTAAGTAAAAATTTTGTTAAGTAAATTTTTTGTTAAGTTAAAATTTTGTTATGTCAAAATTTTGTTAAGTCAAGATTTTGTTAAGTCAAAATTTTGTTAAGTATACAAAATTTTGTTAGTATACAAAATTTTAGTTACATGTTAAGTATACAAAATTTTGTTAAGTATATATACAAAATTTTAGTTACAAATTTGAAGTTAATTAGTTACGAATTTAATTTGTTAAGTATACAAAATTTTAGTTACAAAATTTGTTAAGTATATAAAATTTTTCCCTCTCTCTCTCTTCTCCTCTCTCTTTGTTTTCCCTCCCCGGCCGGCCGGCATCCTCTCTGCATGCGACCAGGGCGCGCGCGGCCGGCGAGGATACAATGGCGGCGCGGCGCGGCGAGGATCAGAGGGGCGGGGCGACACGTACTCCGGCGGCCGCGGCGGGGCTTTGGCGGCAACGACGGTGTCGATCGAGGGCGCGCGTGCGGCGGCGTTCGGCGAGAGGGAGGAGGGGCCGGTGCGGCGGTCGGCGAGAGAGGGCGCGCGGCGACGGCGTCGAGATGCGGCGGTCGGCGAGAGAGGGTGCGGCGGCGGTCGGCGAGAGAGGAAGCATGCCGGCGTCTCTGTAACTTGGGCGGATTGGGAAGAATGGCGCGCCCGTTCACGCTCGCGCGAAATTTATAGCGACCCCCTTTAGTCGCGGTTGGCCACACCAACCGCGACTAAAGCTTTTTTCGTCCGAATCCAGCGGTTCCCGCGGAAATACCCTTTAGTCGCGGTTGGCGAGGCCAACCGCGACTAAAGGTCATTTTCAAAATTCTTTTCCATTTCAAAATGTGAAAAATACAAATAATATATCAAAAAATTCAGAAAAATAAAACTAATTCATTTCTAAATGTGAAAAATACAAATAATATATCAAAAAATTCAGAAAAATAAAACTAATTCATTTCAAAATCTTAAAAATACAAATTATATATCAAAAAAATCAAAAAAATAAAACTAATTCATTTCAATATGTTAAAAATACAAATAATATATCAAAAAATTCAGAAAAATAGAACTAATTCATTTAAAAAACTTAAAAATACAAATAATATATCAATAAATTTAGAAAATTAAAACTAATTCAATTCAAAATGTTAAAAATACAAATAATATATCCCAAAATTCAGAAAAATAAAACTAATTTATTTAAAAATCTTAAAAATACAAATAATATATCAAAAAATTCAGAAAAATAAAACTAATTCATTTAAAAATCTTTCCGCCTTCCTCTTCCCACTAGTTCTTCCCACCAGTTCTTCCCGGCCGCCTCTGTCTTTCCGTCGGCCCCCTCTTCCCGCCTCTATCTTTCCGCAGGCCCCTCTTCCCGCCTCTGTCTTTCTTCCCGCCAATTTCTTCCCGCCACTTTCTTCCCGCCACTTTCTTCCCGCCTCTTTCTTCCCGCCACTTTCTTCCCGCCTCCTGTCTTCCCGCTCCCCATTTTTCCCGCCATTTCTCACTACATATATGTAGCCCGGCTTGGCCAGCATTATCACATCTCTACAATCTCTCATCACTCTCTCATGGCTTCCACCGCACCCACTCTAACCTACCAGCAGGTGGAGGAGCTTTGTGCCTCGTACTACCCTTGCCCACCGGGATACCGCGTCCCCGCCGGCTGGAGCCTACGCGCCGGCGGCGTGCCGGTCCCTCCCATCCCTCGTGAGTACGCGCGCCGGGCGGCCATCACGAACCACTACTACCTCGACCTCACGCCGGAGCAGACGGATGAATCCCCGCCGGCATCCCGATAACCAGCATACTTGGGACGCCTTCTTCATCAATCGTCGTGAGAGGGCGCTCGCCGAGTATGAGGAGGACGGTCCGCCTCCCGGGAACTTCCACGAGGCCGGCCGTCGGCTATGGTGGTACGGCCGGACTCTGCAGAGCGTCATGGACTACATCACGGCCGGCGATATCCCCCGCCTGGGCTACCCTCAGTTCGAGCCACGAGCGCCGCCCGACGACAGCGACGACGACGGCGGCAACTTAGAAGGCGACGACTACCAGTACAATGGCGGCGGCTATGAAGACTACGAGTATGCATATTATACGCCTAGGCAGGAGTATGACTAAATCACTCGAAATTTCATGTATCATCAGTGTGGTTTCTCGAATCAATCGAATCATTCGAAAATGGACACCAAACACATCATGGGTAATATAATTCACATGATCCATTCAATAAAGTTTGGTACAATAAATTATTACACATCATTTCTTCCCTTGTGTCCCTGCTTGCTTACGATTGTGCCGTATCCATGGAGCATCCTCATCATTTAACTTAATGCTTGGGTCGGTGTTCACTTTGAAGGGCGGAATTTCAGCAAATATATTATAATCTTCTGACATGTCTGTCTTGTCCTCCACTTCCACGATGTTTCTTTTCCCTGAAAGAACAATGTGGCGCTTTGGATCATCGCATGATGTACTGATCGTTTTCTTATCTTTCAGTTTCCTCGGTTTGCTACTCATGTCCTTCACATAGAAAACCTGAGCGACATCTTTCGCTAGGACGAATGGTTCGTCAAGGTAACCAAGATTGTTGAAATCCACCATTGTCATTCCGTATTGCTGGTCCACCTTTACCCCACCTCCTGTTAGCTTGAACCATTTGCACCGGAACAAAGGGACCTTAAAGGAGGGTCCATAGTCAAGTTCCCATATCTCCTCTATGTAACCATAATATGTGACCTTTTGCCCATTCTCGGTTGCTGCATCAAAGCGGACACCACTGTTTTGGTTGGTGCTCTTTTTATCTTGGGCGATCGTGTAAAATGTATTCCCATTTATCTCGTACCCTAGGAAAGTCGTTATAGTCGAAGATGGTGTCTTGGCCAACATGTACAGCCGATCTACAACATCATTGTCATTCATTAAATGTTTTCTCAACCAACTGCCGAAAGTCTCCATGTGGGCCTTCCTAATCTAGGATTCGAGCTTCCCGGGTTGTCCGAGCGTAAAATATTCTTGTGTTTCTCAAAGTACGGAGCCACCAAGCTGGAATTGGTCAGAACTGTGTGGTGTGCTTCAGTCATAGAATGGCCGTCCATACATATCGTTGATTTCCTTCCGATCGTGCCTTTTCCACTTAGTCTCCCCTCGTGCCGCGATTGAGGAAGACCAATCGGCTTAAGGTCAGGAACAAAGTCAACACAAAACTCAATTACCTCCTCATTTCCATAGCCCTTGGCGATGCTTCCTTCTGGCCTAGCACGGTTACGAACATATTTCTTTAATACTCCCATGAACCTCTCGAAGGGGAACATATTGTGTAGAAATACAGGACCGAGAATGGAAATCTCTTCGACTAGGTGAACCAGGGAGGTGCGTCATAATATTGAAGAAGGATGGCGGGAACACCAACTCGAAACCGACAAGACATTGGACCACATCGTTCCGTAACCGTGGTAGAACTTCTGGATTGATTACCTTCTGAGAGATTGCATTGAGGAATGCACATAGCTTCACAATGGCTACTCGAACATTTTCCGGCAGGAGCCCCCTCAAAGCAATCGGAAGCAATTGCGTCATAATCACGTGGTAGTCGTGAAACTTCAGGTTTTGGAACTTTTTCTCCGCCATGTTTATTATTCCCTTTATATTGGACGAGAATCCAGACGGGACCTTCATACTGCTCAGGCATTCAAAAAAGATGACCTTCTCTTCTTTGGTCGAGCGTAGCCGGCACGACCTTGAAACCATTCCGGATGCCGGTCATCGGGGTCTTTCAAACGTTGCTGGTCCTGCCGTGCTTCCTTTGTATCATTTGTCTTCCCATACGCGCCCAAGAAGCTTAGGAGGTTCACGCAAATATTCTTCGTAACATGCATCACGTCGATTGCAGAGCGGACATCTAGGACTTTCCAATATTCTAGCTCCCAGAATATAGATTTCTTCTTCCACATGGCTGCGTGCCCGTTAGCTCCCTTCGGAACTGATTGTCCACCAGGACCCTTTCCAAAGATGACTTTCAAATCCTTGACCATATCAAATACCTCAGCACCAGTGCGTTCCGCAGGCTTCGGCCGGTGATCTGCCTTGTCGTTGTAATGCTTGCCTTTCTTTCTTACTGGATGAATTTTCGGAAGAAATCGACGATGCCCAAGGTACACGTTCTTCTTACAATTTGGCAAATGTACACTTTCAGTGTCATGTAAGCAGTGCGTGCATGCATTGTATCCCTTATTGGACGGTCCCGAAAGGTTACTAAGAGCAGGCCAATCGTTGATGGTTACGAAAAGCAACGCTCGTAGGTCAAATTCCTCTTCTTTGTGCTCATCCCACACACGGACACCAGGTCTGCCCCACAACTGTAAAAGTTCATCAACTAATGGCCTTAGGTACACATCGATGTCGTTGCCGGGTTGCTTCGGACCTTGGATGAGCACCGGCATCATAATGAACTTCCGCTTCATGCACAACCAAGGAGGAAGGTTGTAGATGCATAGAGTCACGGGCCAGGTGCTATGGCTGGAGCTCTGCTCGCCAAAAGGATTCATGCCATCCGTACTTAGACCAAATCTTATGTTCCTTGCGTCAGCTGCAAAATCTTTGAACTCTCTGTCGATCTTTCTCCATTGTGTTCCATCTCGCGGGTGTCTCAACTCCCCGTCCGACTTACGGTCCTCTTTGTGCCATCGCAACAACTTGGCATGCTCTTTATTCCTGAACAGACGTTTCAACCGTGGTATTATAGGAGCATACCACATCACCTTGGCGGGAACCCTCTTCCTGGGTTTCTCGCCCTCAACATCGTCACCAGGGTCATCGCCTCGATCTTATAACGCAATGCAGGTGCATACCGGACATTCATTCAAATTCTCGTATTCACCGCGGTAGAGGATGCAATCGTTGATGCATGCATGTATCTTCAAAACCTCTAAACCTAGAGGGCGAGACAACCTTCTTTGCTTCGTACGTACGGCGGGCAACTCGTTATTCTTTGGAAACATAATCTTCAACATTTTCAGCAAGTTTTCAAATGTCGAGTCGGCTACACCCGCCTGTGCCTTCCATTTCAGCAAATCCGAGTAGTGCAGCCCAGCTTTTTCGGACCATTATCGCATCCGGGGTACAGCGACTTTACGTGATCCTCTAACATGCGATCCAAATTCTCCCTCTCCTTTTCAGTTTCGCAGTGTCTCCGTGCATCAGCAATGGTCCGACCAAGATCATCAACGGGCTCATCACGTGCCTCTTCTTCACCTTCCCCTTCACCTTCCCCTTCACCTTCAGCATCCTCCATGAAAGTATCACCGAAATGATCAAGATAGTTTTCATCGATGAAATCATCCCCTTCTTCATCTTCTTCCATTATAACCCCTCTTTCTCCATGCTTGGTCCAACAATTATAGCTTGGCATGAAACCGTGCCGAAGCAGGTGAAGGTGAACTTCTCTTGAGGAAGAGTAACCCTTCGATTCTTACAGGTCAACACATGGACATATAACAAAACCCTTCTGCTTGTTCGCATTAGCCACTACGAGGAAATCTTTCAAACCCGTAGTGAACTCGCCGGAGAGTCGGTTACCGTACATCCATTGCCGATTCATCTGCATTATTACAATATAAAATATATAATTAACCATCATGCATTTGTTAAACTAACTAGCTATAAACAATAGAAATTAAACAATGAACTACACACATGCATATTTTATCAATGACACATATGAAAGGTTCAAGTTGCTAACCGCGATCGAGGAGGAAAAAATAAATGAGGAAGCTCAAGTGTGGCTCCGACACTTCATATCATGTTTGTTTCATGCTCTTGGGGCATTTCATCAAACACCTTGTGTGCATAAGAGGAACCAAAAGCAAACCTACACCCCCTTATGAAGCTTGTGAAGAGAAGTGGCACCAAATGACTAAGTGCTGTGAGCTGAGGCCCTTTTATAGGGATGGGCCTTTAGTCCCGGTTGGCCTGGCCAACCGCGACTAAAAGCCTTCGGACTAGCCTCGAGGACCTTTAGTCGCGGTTGGCCCGTCCAACCGTGACTAAAGCCCCTCCCGTCCACCCGTTGGCCACCGAGCGCGCTGGGCCCAGGTCTTTAGTCGCGGTTCGCCACCCGAACCGCGACTAAAGACCCCATTAGTCGTGGTTCCTATATTTTGGCGACTAATGGGGCTGGACGGAAGGCTATTTTTCTACCAGTGGACATTTATAAGGACCACACTCTAACCAGCTGAGCTAATAGACCATTTTATTTTAATTATTACTACATTTATATATACTAATAAAACAAAACCCTTGGCAAATATGGAGTATGACTCAAGCAAGGGCATCTCTAGCTGCCTGAAGTTTCGGTCCATACAGACAGGAAATGGGTAAATTCCTAGCCCGATGGCTCAACGTATAGTCACCGGCATGTCCGGACCGACGCATTTTAGGTCTAAATTTGGGTCGTGAATGTGTCGGAGAGGACACAGCGCGTGACCGCGTCCTCCCGCCTCGAGCCTACCTGGCGGTGGGTGAGTTAACTGCATATCGCTCCCCTTTTGTGCGTGCTTGGTCGCTACGGTGTTGTCAATGGCAAGCTTCGGCTTCAACGTCAATGGCAGGACTGGCAGGCGACAGATGGTCTTATGTGCCGCCATCAATGGTAGAGCCTGGCAATGGGAAGTACAACTATGGCGCTCCGGTCGCGCCGGTGAAGGAGGAGGAGGATGCTTACAACAACAAAGGCGTGGATGAGGAGGATGCGATGAGGCTGGCCTTGTAGGCCTTGCGGGAGTAGCCGCCGCCTCACAATATCGTGGCGGTCATGCCTTTGGGTATGTCCAAGGAGGAGGCCGCCATGGACGCCTCGTGCATGCCACCACATGCACCTGCTGGGTGCCCCACTATCCTTGGGCACATCAGCCACCAGCTGCACCGACTATCCCTCCTCCACCACCATTCATCATTAGTCTAAGGGCATCTCCAGCGGCGCGACGCATTTCGGACGTCCGAAATGTCCGTTTGCGACTCTTGGCGGACGCGAGACATACCGTTTTTGTCCGCGCGTCTGTTTGCACCTAGAGGTGGCTCCAGCGGGCCAACGCATTTCGCCGTTTGCATTCGAAACAACAATAAGGAATTCAACAAAGTCATACTTATTACATTTAAATTTTTAAAAGTCTACATGAAAATGAAATAGTATTTCTCTAGGCATGAACTTAATGGCCAGCCAATGTCCACTGATGCTCAATCAGATCCGTCTGAAGCTGTTTGGAGACGTTCTCGTTAGTGACTTCTACATTGATATGTAGATAGTCCTGCCAAGATGAAGCTCCAGGAAGTGGCGCCACCAGCTCACCTTGGAATTTCCAGTGGTTCTCACTGCGGCCATCAGGACGCTCGTTCTCAACGATCATGTTGTGCATGATCACGCAGCATGTCATCACCTCATGCATGGTATTCAGGGACCATGTTCTTGTCGGGTGACGGACAATTTCCCACCGAGCTTGGAGCACACCAAATCTGCGCTCCACATCTTTCCTGCAAGCCTCTTGCATCTTGAAAAACCTCCTCGTCTTCTCAGAGTTTGGATTACGGACAGTCTTCACCAATATGGCCCAGTCAGGGTAGATGCCATCAGCAATATAATATGGCTTGTCATATGCATTTCCATTGATTTCATAGCTCACCCGGGGAGCTTTATCTTGCATGAGCCGGTTGAAAACCAGTGATCGATGCAACACATTGATGTCATTGTTGGAACCGGTCATGCTAAAGAACGAATGCCAAATCCATAAATCTTGAGATATGACAGCTTCAAGAATGACAGTTTTTCCCTCCTCATGCCCGCTATACGCACCCTGCCATCCAAATGGACCGTTTTTCCACTCCCAGTGCATGCAATCTATGCTGCCAATCATTCCTGGGAACCCTCTAGACTCGTTGATAGACAGGAGCCGCCTTGTATCCTCAACAGTTGGCTCCCTACAGTAATACTCTTCGAACACGGCAATCACGGCTCGGCAAAACCTGTACATGGCCTCAAGGCAGGTGCTCTCACCCATTCGAAGATACTCATCGAATATATCCATAGCCATTCCATATGAGATCATGCGAATAGCCGCGGAGCATTTTTGGTAGGAGGTGAAGCCTAGCGCACCTGTTGCATGGGTCGAAATTTCTGACGCCCCGTAGAATGACCAAGAACAGGTCCCTTGACATCCTCTACCGGCGCCGGAACAATTTTTTCGGGAACACCGGATTGGTGAGGTGGAAGTAGTCCTTGTGGAGCCGGAGCTGCCCTTCCACTCTGTTGCGCGGCAGGTTTTTGGAGCGCCCCTTCACAGAGCACCGGTGCTCCGGCCCCGGGTTTGAGGTGAACTCGTGGATCATGGAGGCCGCAGTAGTTGCCAATGTCTGCGTCGACTGATCGGACTCCTCGTCGGAAGAGGAGTCAACGACCTCCGCGCGGAACTTCTCCACCATATGCCACATGTCCATCAGCGTGGGTACGAGCTGTTGATCAATGGCCGTGCACAAACAACGCCGAAAAAAGGGGAAGAAACCTACCGGCGCAATTGACCGAACAGGTCGTGGGCGGCGCGGAAGGGCGGTGCCACCGGGAGCGTTTGACCCGAAAACAGCCGGCAGGTACGCGGCGGAGCCAAGCCCGAGTACGATCCTCCTCTCCCGCGCGGCGAGAACAGAGCCGACGGTGACTACTGCGGCGCTGCGGCGGGATGGCGGCGGGTGGGGTTGGGGTGGTGGCATCGCACTAGGGCAGCAAAGAAGGGGAAAAAGAAGTAAATTGAAGCGGTCGATTTCGCTGTCCCTGACTTGCGGGACCGGGTAACAAATGGAGGACGCTCCGCGCGACCGCCGAGCGTCCGTGGAGACGCAAACCTGGCGCATATTTGGACCAGGTTTGCGTCTCCGCGGACGACCCGATCACTATGCGTCGCCCCGCTGGAGGTGGTGCCAAACGCATTTCCGGTGATGCCGGACACAAACGATCGCTTAGCGTCCGTTTGCGTCGCGCCGCTGGAGATAATCTAATATCTATCATCGCCAATACCCAATTGGATGTGGGCAATGCCGGTGGCGCTGGACCTCACGCTGGACGACGGAGACAACTAGTAAAATAGGCCTAGATCTTGGCTCGCTATTATTAATATTTTTCAATCTATGTAAATTATTTTTTCTATCAATTGTTTTGACACGTTATGTAAATTGGACTTAATTGGTGGATAATGACACTTGTGCACTGTTTTGAAAGAGGGGACTATCTTCAGGTGAAATCTAATATATTTGATGGAGCGATAGTGACACTTGTGCATTGTTCTATTTTTGGAGGCGTCGCTTTTGGAGATCCTGGAGTTCTTGTCTTGGTGGTGGATGTACTGTTGCTGCTAGGGCTGGAATACTGTAGCGGGAATTTTTTTAGTTTCCTTTTTTTAGTTGTGTGCATTTGTACTGACATTAGGGTATTACGTTGTTGTAGAGGTTGGGTGTAATTGGTATCTCTTGATATTAATATATTCTCGTTATCGAAAAAATGTAAATTATGTTTTCTATCAATAAAAATAATTTGTTTTGCGTTGGGCCCGTTGTAGCAGGCTCTGGACCAAACAAAAAAAATACATATCATGGCCGATTTTATGTCTAAGGCCGGACATGACAGCAATGAGGAGGACGATTGAGTGTTGTTTCTTCGCAACGAAAATAGGCATAGATGTTTTTGGATGTTCTTTCTCGAAACGATCAACAGGGCTATCTTCACCAGCTGGATTTTTCAGTTTGGGTGACTGAAAGTGTCTGAGAGTATTCTTTCTTGGCACCGAACAGACGAAATCTGCGATACCAATATTAGTTAGGTTTTCTCATTTTCTAAAGTTTTAATTTGTGTCAACCATGGTTCAAACTATGTATTGGTTTGGGAAAACCATATTCCAAACTATGTCTTAGTTTGTGTAAACCATGTTCCGAATTATGTATTAGTTTGTGCTATGTTTCTTCTCTATTGTGATAAAAATGCAAAAAAAAAGTTTGGGGATGGCGTTTGGGGGACGCGACTTGGAGCGACGTCCCCCAAACGAGGCATGAACAAAACACATCCCCCAAACGCTCGATCCGGCGCCGTTTGGGGGACGCTTTGGAGAACGCTGGAGATACTCTAATAAGCGTCGGCAGGGGTGCCGACACATCATCCTCTATTTGGGGATGTTGTTCCCACACCGTCGCCCCCATACGGTGGCCGGTTAACATCTTTTGAGCAGAAATTTGGTGTCGGCGCCCTTAATCGAAGCCCTTTGCATGGGTATTCTTTTGAGAATGTCGACGCTTTTATGGAGCTCCATAACATGCTGACTCTTATTGAGGAACGCCGTTGTGAGCATTTTCTCTCACTAGAATCCCAATATAGCTATTGAGAGCTTTATTAGGAGCACGGGTGGAGATGTTCTAAGGGCATCTCCAGCGGCGCGACGCATTTTAATGTCTGCGAGCGTCCGTTTGCGTCTGGGGGCTGCTCCAGCGAGGCGACGCATTTATTTTTTTCTTATTTTTTTCCTCTACTCCATTTAAACATAGTTTCAAATATAATATATTGAAACATGGTTTTACACAAAGTAATACATCATTGGGAACATGGTTTACACAAACTAATACATAGTTTGAACCATGGTGGACACAAATAAAACATTGCAAAATGAGGAAACCAGTTGTATTGATTTCCGTATGTTCGCTGCCAAAA
This sequence comes from Lolium rigidum, assembly GCF_022539505.1. Classification (NCBI taxonomy): domain Eukaryota; kingdom Viridiplantae; phylum Streptophyta; class Magnoliopsida; order Poales; family Poaceae; genus Lolium; species Lolium rigidum. Next base: position 62,140,913 of record NC_061513.1, on the reverse strand, counting down.
GAACATTCGAGCTAAAAAATCCAGCGGGAGATGGTGCCCTTGTTGGTTCTACCGAGTACGAACATCCAGAAACCTCCACTACTGACTTCGTCTGGCCCGTAGCCAGATTCGCTGCAAAGAAAGAACACTCTAAGTTCTAGCTATCGGTATCCGAGCCGGATTCGCTGGTGTGGCAGTGCCTGCGGCACGTCGTGTCGGCGAACACCTTGACGATCATCTCGACATCACCCTCGTAGAGGAATGTGAGCTGGCAGCCACGCTCGAGCTTGAGGTCGCGGGCGAACTTGTCCCACCCCGTGTGCAGGTACATCTTGCCATGCCCGTCGAACAAGACCTCCACGGTCCAGCGGCAGAAGTTGCAGTTGGCCTCCCTTAGCTGCAAATGCGCCGGCTCGACGCCATCGACGAACTCGGCGAACTTGTCCGGGAGCCGCTTGATGCCGAGTGGGTCGTCGTCGATGCGGAGGAGGAACTCGAAGCAGCGGTCCAACTGCGAAGACGAGGAGGGTGCAGACGACGACAAGCGTGGGGCCGTAGCTGCTCCACCACGGCGGCCCCTGCCCCAGCCATAGGGGCGCCCAGGGCCGCGGCCTCGACCGCCTCGCCGGCCACCAGGACCGGCCATGGACTTTCTCGCGGGCCTGGCTACGTCGCAGGAACACCTAGGCGGCGCTACGGTCGAGCTTTGTGGCGGCTAGGGTTTCTTTGGAGGAGTGGATGAGTAAGAAGAACGTGCGCCCCCTTTATATAGGCCGGAGGCATGCGGCGGCCGCGGGACGCATGACGTCGCCATTAACGTGGTTGGCGGAGGTGGCCTATGGCCGCTCGGCAACCGAGGCATCGCCATTAACGTGGTGCAGGCTGCCGAAACAACGCAGCGGCGCAGTCGCTGGCGCGTTTGAGAAGAGGTATCGACGCAGGGTTGCTGCCAGGCGGACCCGACGAAACGTCCGCCAGATACGAGCGGACTATTTGCGCGTCCGCGCAGCGTCCGCGGAGACGCATCCGAGACGCATATTTGGGCCAGGTTTGCGTCTCCGCGGACGGCCCGATCACTTTACGTCGTCCCGCTGGAGGTGGTGCCAGACGCATTCCAGTCACGGCGCACGAAAACGGATGACACGGTGGAGATGTTCTAAGGCCGGACATGACAGACCAAAACAAACACATTTCGAATTCAAAATGCGTTGGGTCGGCCGAGATACCATGAAAACGCCAAAGACACAAGGGCACAGTGACGCTGCGAGAGTCAGGAGTGTTTCTTAAATGACGGTGCACTGTTGCACCATACATTAACCTGTGCGTTCCACAGGCGACCTTTTGAATCACAGAATCAGCGATGACGCTCTGCAGTAACCAGGCAGCAGCTGAGCACGTACCGCGTCCTTGACGGTTGACACACGCAGTGTAGGAGGAGCTGCGCGCACAACTATTCGATCGTGGCAGATCATACCCCTGTCCCGTCGCGGCCGTACTACGTACGCCGGTGAATGCCCTGACGAGACGCAACGTGCGCGCGCGGGGCCGCCTAGCTAGCTAGCTAGCTACTGTTTCCATGCCGCTACGCGTAGGCGTAGACGCACGCACGCGCCACCCTCGGGCAGGCCGCCGCCAGCGTAGCAGAGCGGAGCACGATCCGCGGAGATGAGGGACCGGCCGGCGGTGAGCTTTTCCCGTCAAATCCGGGAACGCCGTGGTCGTTGGAACTTGATCGAAGCCCGATCGACGCCGGCGCGACGGTTCGGTGCCTCCGTGGCCGGTCACGGCGACACGACGGGTGTTTGGGCCGCATTAACGCGCGCACCGGCCGTGACCCGGCGGCACGCACGCGCCGCGTGCTGGATCGGCTGAGAGACGTGACGGCGAGATGGACCGATGGCGGGCGGCAGTGGCCGACGCCGGGGCCGGGCCGCGTCCGACAGCAGCAGCGCAGAAGCATTCGCATTTAACGCGCGGAATCAAGAGGAATGGGGGAATCGGGGGATATCGAGGTGCTAGCAACATCTCTCTCCTCGCCTTCCCGCGCCGTGCTTGCTGCTGCTGCCACCGTCGTCGTCTTTGTCGTCATCATTGCCGTTTCGTCCCCCGCCCGATCGAGAGCCATCATTGCGTGACGCTCTAGCTACATGCGTCGCGCGCCTTGCCGCCATCCTGTTCCTCTCCGGTGATCGGGCCCATGCCATTCACATCGTCGTCAAATCTTAACATAAACGACGCGGGCTGGGTACGGCTCACGCACTGATAATCTCGCTTGGTTAAGCTAAGGATTTGGTGATCAAACATCATCGTTGCAGTTTAGCTAAGATTTTGGTCATCTTTGAGAGCATCTCCAGTTACATCCTAAAGTCTCGAATCAGACATATCGGACACTGGCACTGCTGGCCATGTATTGGGGGCGCCTCTGACCAGCTGGGTTCCCAAATTTCTTTGAATGTAAATCTAAATTAAATTTATTTAAATTTTGTTATGTATTATAAAGCTAAATAAAATTTGGCTAAAATTTTATCTTAACTAAACCTAATCTACTTGCCTTTGGCCAGGCCGCAAGAGGGGCCAGCCTCATGATCGTCCACACTAGTGGAGAACGGGCTAATTGTCCCCGTCTGTAAAGAGGCATTTACCCCGGCTGTGCAACTGGGACAACGGAAAGTGGGACAAAAGGTCCAACCCCCGGCCCGGTTACCAGTCGGAACAAATGGCCCGCCACGTGGCTGCGATGCAAGGTTTGGGCCGGAGGATATTTAGTCCCGGCTCGTAAGCCCGACCGAGACAAAAGGCCCAACCTTTTGTTTTCCATTTTTCAAATTTATTTTTTAATTTTAATTTTATTTTTTTAATTGTTTGACTCATTACTCTCTCACTTGGGCCATTTTTAACACTAATTACAATTAATTTGTAGTCAAATTTTAGACTTGGTCAAATCTCGGTCGGTCACCCATCTTCACACTACTCCACCCTCAGCACGCTTAACTTCTCGATTCTTTCCTACCATGCTCCCGCAAATGTGATTGTGCCTTGTTGTAAATACTACCATATCAATCCTATTAACTCGTATAACATTATGTCACATTTCTGAATTTTTTGAAATAAAAAACAATTATGTAAGTAAACAATACTCCCTATGTTTCATTCTATAGTGCCTATAATTTTTTGGCACGGAAACTAGCGCACAAGTAGTTTTTACACAAGACCCCTAGCTGAACGATTTAAGATCAACGTAAATTTTGGGAAATCCATATCTTCCTAACTTACCATAACAAATTTAGGAGCTAAACGATTTGGGAGCTGAACGGGGAGGGGGTAATTGAAACAAGGGATCCCTTGAAACAAAGCTAAACTACAACCTTATATTCTGAAACAAATGCCAAAAATCTATAGGCACTATAGAAAGGAACGGAGGGAGTAATGAATAAGATAATAATATTAACTTCCAATGAAAATAAAATCAGTAGTAAAACTATTTTTATTATAAAAATAATATATGCATTATTCATATTATATGGCCAAATAATTAATATCTTTAAATCTGTAAATTGCAATTGGACAAATAATATATGCATTATTATTAGAAAAATACGAGGAATTTGAATATGAAATAATTTTGTTTCTATTCATTTATTATTATTATTATTAAAATAATATATGTATTATTCACATAATATGGCCAAATAATTAATATCTTTAAATATGTAAACCGCAACTGGACAAAGAATATATGCATTATTATTAGAAAAATGTGAGCAATTTGAATATGAAATAATTTTGTTTTTATTCATTTTTTATTATTCTGATAAAAATAATATATGCATTATTCATATAATATGGCCAAATAATTAATATATTCAAATCTGTAAACCATAATTGGACAAATAATATATGCATTATTATTACAAAAATGTGAGGAATTTGAATATGAAATAATTTTGTTTTTATTCATTTATTATTATTATTATAAAAATAATATATGCATTATTCATATAATATGGCAGAATAATTCATATCTTTAAATCTGTCAATCGCAATTGGACAAATAATATATGCATTATTATTACAAAAATGAGAGGAATTTGAATATGAAATAAAAAAATATTCATTTATTATTATTATTATGAAAATAATATATGTATTATTCATATAATATGGCCAAATAATTAATATCTTTAAATCCTTAAACCGCAATTGGACAAATAATATATGCATTATTATTACAAAAATGTGAGGAATTTTAATATGAAATAATTTTGTTTTAATTCATTTTTAGTTATTATTATAAAAATAATATATTTATTATTCATATAATATGACCAAATAATTAATATCTTCAAATCTATAATCCGTAATTGGAAAAATAATATATATAATTTAAGCACATTTGATTCAGTAGGACTACTTACTTCATAGTTCATACATGGGTAATTCTCTGAATCCTGCACTTGTAATCTTGACAAACGCATGTATCCAAGTATCCAGGTTAGTTATTTCTGTTAGTCTTCTTTTTTCAAGTTCAATTATTTGTTCTTTGCATCATCATGATCGGAGAAGTCGCATCATGTAGATTGAAACTCTACCTACGATTGGTTGAAATAATTGAATAACAATAGAAAGATTCGATATATTGAGACGATTCATTTTTATTATTATTCATACAATATGGCCAAATAATGTGGGAATTTGTAAACCGCAATTAGAAAAATATAAAATATTTGAATAACAATAGAAAGATTCGATATATTGAGACGATTCATAGTTCATACAAATATAGAAGACACACACTGATACGTCTCAAATATATCTATAATATTTGATGCTCCATGTTTGTTTTACACCAATTCATATGTGTTTTGTTTACACTTCGTTGCACTTTTACATGATTTTCGGCACTAACCTATTAACAAGATGCCACAGTGTCAGCTCCATGTTTTCTGCTGTTTTTGTATTTCAGAAAATTTGTACATAAAATATTCTCGAAATTGGACGAAACAAAAGCCGAAGTCAATATTTTACCGAAAAGAAGACGAAGTCCGGAGGGGGGACGAAGAGGCGCACCAGGGCGCCCACACCTTCCCTGGGCGTGGCCTAGGCCTGGCCGCGCCAGGGCATGGTGTGAGGCCCACAGGTGCCCAACCTACCTCAATCCTCCGCCTATTTATTCACGATCTCGAAAAAACCCTGGATACCCGAGTCTCCATTCACGAAAAGTTCCGTCGCGGCCGCCATCTCCGAACCCATATCAGAGGATCCGAAGCTCTTCCCCGCACCCTGCCGGAGGGGGAAATCATCGCCAGAGGCATCTACATAGCCATGCCCGCCTCCGAAGTGATGTGTGAGTAGTTCATCCCTAGACTATGGGTCCATAGCAATAGCTAGATGGTTGTCTTCTCCATCATGTGCTTCATGTATCGATCTTGTGGGCAGCCCTACATGATCAAGATCATCTTATGTAGTCCTCTATGTTTCGTTTGCCGGGATCCGATGAATATTGTGTACTATGTTAAGATTGATTATATATTCATGTCATATGTTATTTATGATCTTGCATGCTCTCCGTTGCTAGTAGAAACTCTGGCCAAGTGGATACTTGGGACTCCATGAGGGGGTATTTATGCTCGATAGTAGGTTCATGCCTCTAATTTCCTGGGAGAGTGACTTTATAACTTCTAAGGTTGTAGATGTGTTGTTGCTACTAGGGATAACCCAACAATGTTTTATCCGAGGGTAACTCTATTGTTTACTTTACACACATTGCTTAATGCGATAATCTGTTGCTTGCAACTTTATACTGGAAGGGGTGCGAACGCTAACCTAAAGGTGGATTATTAGTCATAGACGCAATTGGATTACATTCTATGTATTATGTTGTAATGCCCAATATCAAACTATCATAGTAATCATGTTATCATGTATGGTCGATATTTTTTCAATAGCCCAGTTGTAATTTGTTCACCCAACATGCTATTTCATTATGGAGAGACACCTCTAGTGAACTGTGGACCCCGATCCTATTTCCTTTGCTGATAAATTCAACTGCAATCCTGTTTTGTTTACTTTCTGCAAACATCTCCTTCCATTCGATACGTCTAATTCTTTGTGTTCAACAAACCGGTGTGATTTTTTTTGAAGCTAACTACTGCAGGGGAGCCCCCCACAGCCTTTTATTACTTAGGAAACAAAGAGAGTGTGTACAATATTTACAAAGAGTCCAAACTAGAGAAACTATTTACAACTATTTACAACAAGTTGTCAATCCATGATGACAAAATGGGCACAGTACTCTCTTTTACCCTATATGCTTAAGCAGGGTAACGTCAGAAAAGAAACCCTCTTTCCAGTTCCTGAATGTTGGCCGTATATTCTTAAAAATCTTGTTATTCCTCTGCTTCCAAATATTCGAGCAAGCCAAAATTATAATCTCCACAAAACAGGGACCCTTAAATCTTCTTTTAGTATTCTTCAGCATCTCTGGTCCAGATCCCTATGTCCAATTTATTTGCAAGTATATCCACACTCTAACACTAAAGGTACATTCAAAGAATAAGTGGAACCAGTCTTCCAAAGCATCATTACAACAAAGAACACAAGTATGATCTGAGGTTACTTGCCAGTGCCTTCTCCATAGCATATCCTTTGCATTGATTCGATCATGCAAGATAAGCCAGGAAAAAAACTTGTGTTTGGAGGTACACTTACTCTTTCAAACAAACCACTGAGATTGACAACCTCAGTGTAAGTTGGGGCAAAGTACTTTAGTTGTGTTGTGTGCAGGTTCCACGTTGTTGCTGATGTAGGTAGTGCGTCCTACCACTAGTCAGCCAGCAACACCTTCAGAAGTCACGCCTTTCTCCCATTGGTCGACTAAACCTTAGTTTCGTACTGAGGGAAAACTTGCTGCTGTGCTCATCGCACCTTCCTCTTGGGGTTCCCCAATAGCATGTCCGCATACGTCGAGTACACACCATCAAGCTTGTTTTTTGGCGCCGTTGCCAGGGAGAAAGAGGATTTCTACAAGGGAAGTCTCTTATCTTCAATCTCTTTACTTTCTTATAGTTTGCTTAGTTTACTTTTTTTTTGTTTGCATTATTATATCGAAACACAAAAAAATATTTTACTTTTATAGTTGTCTTTATATCTAAAACACATAAAAAATATTTTCTATTATAGTTGTTATTTCTGTTGCTTAGTTTTATTTCTGCTAAAATGGGTTTCGCTGAAAATACTAAGTTGTGTGACTTTACTAGCACCAACAACAATGATTTTATTTGTACACCTATTGCTCCACCTGCTCCCAAAGCAGCCTTCTATGAAATTAAACCTGCTTTGTGATGACCCACAAGTATAGGGGATCGCAACAGTCTTCGCGGGAAGTAAAACCCAATTTATTGATTCGACACAAGGGAAGACAAAGAATATTTGTAAGCCTTAACAGGAGTTGTCAATTCAGATGAACCTGGAAACAGACTTGCTCGCAAGAGTTTATCAGTAGTAACAGTTTTATAGCAGTAGCAGTAGTGAAATAACAGCAGTAGTGTAACAAAGACAACACTAGTGATTATAGTAAACAGTAGGATTCAAATACTGTAGGCACAGGGATGGATGACGGGCGTTGCATGGATGAGAGAAACTCATGTAACAATCAAGGTAGGGCATTTGTAGATAATAATAAAACGGTATCCAAGTACTAATCAATCAATAGGCATGTGTTCGATATTTAGTCGTACGTGCTCGCAATGAGAAACTTGCACAACATCTTTTGTCCTACCAGCTCGGTGGCAGCCGGGCCTCTAGGGAATCTATCGGAAATTAAGGTACTCCTTTTAATAGAGCACCGGAGCAAAGCATTAACACTCCATGAACACATGTGATCCTCATATCATCGCCTTCCCCTTCGGTTGTCCCAATTTCTGTCACTTTGGGGCCTCGGGTTCCGGACAACAATACGTGTATACAACTTGCAGGTAAGATCATAAAGCAATGAATATCATCATGAATTGATAACATGTTCAGATCCGAGATCATGGCACTCGGGCCCTAGTGACAAGCATTAAGCATAACAAGTTGCAACAATATCATAAAAGTACCAATTACGGACACTAGGCACTATGCCCTAACAACCTTATGCTATTACATGACTAATCTCATCCAATCCCTACCATCCCCTTCAGCCTACAGCGGGGGAATTACTCACACATGGATGGGGGAAACATGGCCGGTCGATGGAGAGGCGTCGGTGGTGATGATGGCGATGATCTCCTCCAATTCCCCGTCCCGACGGAGTGCCAGAACGGAGTTTCTGGTCCCGAGACGGAGTTTCGCGACGGTGGCGGCGTACTGGATGGTTTCTGGCGACTTCGACTTCTCGTCTCGCGTTTTTAGATCGAAACCCTTAAGTAGTCCAGAGGAGGGCGTCGGAGGCCGGCCGAGGGGGCCACACAGTAGGGCGGCGCGCCCCCCTCCTGGGCCGCGCCGGCCTAGTGTGTGGGGGCCTCGGGCCTCCCCGTGTCCGCCCTTCCGGCTCCGTGATTCTTCCGGAAAAATAAGCCCTTCGACATAAATTCCGAGGATTTTCCCGAAAGTTGAATTTCTGCACAAAAACGAGACACCAGGGCAATTCTGCTGAAAACAGCGTTAGTCAGTGTTAGTTGTATCCAAAATACACAAATTAGAGGCAAAACAATAGCAAAAGTGTTCGGGAAAGTAGATACGTTTTGGACGTATCACTTTGCTAAATCTTGTCATGAAAGAGCAATTTTCTAGTGTTAGTACTGAAGATGCCGCTTCTCATCTTAATAATTTTATTGAACTTTGTGAGATGCAAAAATGTAAGGATATAGATGGTGACATTATTAAACTGAAACTGTTTCCTTTCTCTTTGACAGGTAGAACTAAAGATTGATTGCTATCTTTGCCTAGAAATAGTATTGATTCTTGGGTTAAATGCAAAGATGTTTTTATTGGAAAATATAATTCTCCTGCTAAGATTATATCTTTGAGAAGCGACATAATGAAATTTAGACAATTTGATAATGAACATGTTGCTCAAGCTTGGGAGAGAATGAAATCTTTGGTAAAGAATTGTCCCACTCATGGACTGACTACTTGGATGATCATCCAGACTTTTTATGCAGGACTAAATTTTTCTTCAAGAAATCTCCTGGATTCAGCTACTGGAGGTACCTTTATGTCCATTACTTTGGGGGGCTGCAACTAAATTACTTGATGATAAATTATTCTGAATGGCACACCGAAAGAGCTCCACAAGGTAAGAAGGTAAATTGTGTCGAAGAATCCCCCTCCTTGAGTGATAAAATTGATACTATTATGTCTATGATTGTCAATGGTAAAGCACATGTTGATGTGAACTTCATTAAAACAACAATTTCAACAATAATGCTCATATGAATAATTTTGGTAGCAACATTTATAGGCCATATCCTTCTAATGGTAATGCTTATGGAATATATTATGGTAATTCCTATAGCAATAATAATTGTGCACCCTCTGATCTTGAAGTAATGCTAAAGGAATTTATTAGTAAGCAGCAAACTGCTTTCAATAAAACTGTTGAGGAAAAGCTTGGCAAAATTAATATTCTTGCTTCTAAAGTTGATAGCCTTGCTCATGATGTTGATTTTCTTAAATTAAAAGTGTTTCCTCATGATGTTAAAGAAAGTAAAACTTTGAATGTCATTCAAGTTAGAATTGATGAAAATGTTAGGATGTTGGCGGAATTGCATGCTAGGTGCGAAAGAGAAGATGAAACTGCTAATTTGACTAAAGCTTATACCATCACTACCACCAGTAGTAGTGAAGTTTCAAAAGCTAGCCACTTTCCTACTATTGATAATAAAGTAAATGGTGTAGGAAATATCCCCGCTCCTTCTACAAAATCCCCTAAAACCACTGAAACTGCTCCTGATAAGTGTGCTAAAAAAATTTGGAGTATGGGAGACAAGATTCCTTTTACCTTTGATAAAAATGAGTTTGATTTTTATGATTTCAATATCTCTTAAGTAATTAAGTTCTTACAAAATCTTGCTAGAAGTCCTAATTCTAGTGCTATAAATATGGCTTTTACAAAGCACATGACAAATGCTCTTATGCAAATGAGAGAGGATAAATTAAAACGCGAAGCCTCTATTCCTAAAAAGTTAGAAGATGGATGGGAGCCCATCATTAAGATGAAAATAGATGATTTTGATTGCAATGATTTATGTGATCTTTGTGCAAGTATTTCTGTTATGCCAAGAAAAATCTATGATATGCTTGAATTGCCACCGTTGGAAAAATGTTATTTCGATGTTCATCTTGTTGATATTGCTGAAAAGAAACTTTTGGGGAAAGTTGATAATGTGCTTATTATGGTTAACAATAACCTGACCCCCGTTGATTTTGTTGTTCTGGATATTGAATGCAATGCTTCTTCTCCGATTATATTGGGAAGACCGTTTCTTAGAACTGTCGGTGCTGCTATTGATATGAGAGATGAGATTATTAAATATCAATTCCCACTCAAGAAAGGTATGGAACACTTCCTTATAAAGAGAAAGAAGTCATCTTATGACTCTATCATTAGAACAAATTATGATGTTGATGTTTCTTTACTTGATAATACTTGATGCTAGCATGTTTAATGCGCCTACCTGAAAGGCGTTAAAGAAAAGCGTTTATGGGAGACAACCCATATTTTACTTACAATAATTTTTCTTTTTGTTGACTATTGGAAGTTATTACTACTGTAATGACCGCTCCTTATCATTTTTATTTCATGTTTGTGCCAAGAGTAGCCTCTAATAGGAAGAAAGTAATGTTTGGGGAAGTTGTTGTCCTGAAAACAGATTATGTGCTGTTACCATAAAAAATCATAAAAATAGCCATAGCGTGATTGTGATCTATAACTTTTTATGAATATGCCCCAGGTTATTATCTAACTTTCGTTAGTTGACCACTTTTCTAAATAAGCAATAGAGAATTTTCGGGAATTTCAATCTTTACCTACTGTTCTATTTTGACAGATTTCTCCACTATTTGCATTTGCCTCTTAAATCTCTTTCTTTTTGAGTTCTTTTGATCAAAGAGCTTTTTAAAAGGTTACTACAGTATCTTATGATTTAATAGATGTTTTATATATGTTAGTACTGAACACAAGTGGATTTGTTTATTTTGATTGTACTAATGCTGCTAATGAAGAATTGTGCGAAGTTCTTGTATGAAGGAAGTTTTCAAGTGTAGATAAAGAAGAATGATGTGATGAGATGAAGAATGGAAAAAATCTCAAGCTTGGGGATGCCCCTGCACCCCAAAACATATTCAAGAGGTACAAGCGTCAAAACTTGGGGATGCCAGAGGCATCCCCTCTTCATCAACAAAGCAATAGGTCATCTCTCTACACGCTATATTTTTATTGCTTCATACACTATGTGTTGTTCTTGGAGCATCTTTATTTTTGTTTTTAGTTTAGTTTAGTTTTGTTTGTTGTAGCATATGTTGGATCCCGACACATTTGTTTTGGAGAAAGACCCTCTCCTTTTAAGTGCATAAAACACTCTAGTTTTCACTATTATTGTTCTGCGAGTGTTCTAGTTTTCTGGTACTGTGTTTAACTCTTGTTCTTTCACTTGAATTTTGTCCAGAGCACATTAGTATTCTTTATTTATGTATGATTAGCTATCTGGTTCATATTGTATTTCATCTCTAAGAGTTATTTCAAATAAGTTGATTGGTGTTGGATACGAGTAAAATATTTCATGACTATCGTGATGCAAATGGAAGCTTGACTATATTGTGGCATAGACTTTGGCATGTCATGTTGGATATTATTCTTGTCATATGCTTAGTATTTATTGTTTTAGCGTGACTTGTTTCAAATAGCTGAGAGTGCATAATGTGTCATTAAAAGAATCATGTGTTGTTTCTATCATAAAAGCATAAAATTGTGGTATTCTCCTTAGATGCTTTATTGGGTTGACTTGGCACATGCTTATGCCATGTTATGACTATAACCAGTCAACTAAAGCATTCATGCTCATTTATTTTTTGATTTGTAATATCACTTTATGCTTTGATTGATATATTTTTTCGCTATGCATGATTATGGCCATTATTGATCTCTTAGTTGGTCACTTCCAATCTTTTGCTAGCTAGCCTTCACATGTAGTGAGTATGAGCTCTAGTCGTGCATCCAACCACCCAAAAACTAAAATTACCAATTTTGTCCACCATATCTACCTATATGTGGTATTTCATCGTCACTCCAAAGTAAATTGCTTGTGTGCTACCTCTAAACCTACAAAATTTATCACCTGTTTTTGTGTAAATTATAGCTCATGGGAAAGTAGTCTTAAAACTATTGTGGCAAGTATTATGTCCTATGCATTTTTAGTTCTTATAAGTTGCGTGTTGTGTGATAACCATGTTGTCATGGGGAACACCATCAATATTCTTTTGTTGAATATCATGTGAATTACTATGCATGCTCATCTTGTTTTAAGTAAGGGAGATTTACCATGAGTTGCAAAGATTTGAGTATGCATATTGTTAGAGAGGAATATTGGGGCGCCAACTAAATCCATGTTCACATGGTGGAAGTTTCAGCTGGGCAAAAGTCCAAATATCTGTTGTCCTTGCTTTCCCGGTATGGATGTACAAAAAAGTTGAGATTCATCAAAATTGAGAAATCAAATGAGATCCATCTCCTAAGGA